>NW_022196905.1:162395974-162397650 GCF_008632895.1 Mastomys coucha | reverse complement strand
CTGTAGCTGTCTTTAGACGCACCAGACGAGGGCGTCAGACCTCGTTATGGGTGGTTGTAAGCCACCATGTGGTTGCTGGGATTTGAACTCATGACCTTCCGAAGAGCAGTCGGTGCTCTTCCCCGCTGAGCCATCTCACCAGCCCCAAGGAAATATATGTTCTTACACCATTGTTAAGTTACCCACTGCCGGGCAATGGTAGCACACGCCTTTAATCCCAGCGTTTGGGAGGCAGAGGTAGGTAGATTTTTGAGTTTGAGGCCAGCCTGGTCTACAGAGTGAGTACCAGGACAGGCAGGACAACACAGAGAAACCCCGTCTTGAAAAACAAACAAACAAACAAACAAACAAGTTACCCACCACCAAAGGAATTGGTCCATAGTACATCGCCATTGTGCTAGTTTTTGATAGCCCCGCTGATAGCCCATCCAAGAAATTGGATGCTCTCAGAGAGGGATGGGGTGCACCTGTATGTGTGTGCTTTGAAACCTGTTGGGAACTCTGTCTGTTCAATCTTCCAGGAATCAGCGCCCTATTTTCCTGGTCTTCGCTGTCCTGGGCTCTAGTGTCATACAACCGTTTCCTGGGCATCATGAAGCCAGGCCACCATACCGTGCTCTGGGCTGCTCTCTTGTGCCAGCAGTTCTGGAGGATGGGCATGCTGGGTGCTCGTGTGCTGAGCCTGGTTCTGTTCTGCAGGGTTTACCGTGTGTGGGTTTTGGTGGTTGGAGGTAAGTAGGGCTTCCGTTCTATTCGTAAAGCCTTAACAGTGGCTCACTGTACAGGATCCTCTGCCCCAGATCTGTTGCTGGCCGGGTTTGACAGAGAATCTTATGAAGGCAGAAAAGCAGGTCTCTGTTCCCAGGAGAGCTCAGCAGGCTGGATGCACAGAGATGACCTCTCTCTTCCGCACAGTAACCTGGGCTCACCTTTGTAATGACAGTTCCAAGAAAGACGAAGTAGAAATGTCCAATCCTCTTAAACATAGATCAGCGGTAGCATGGCTTCTGCTATGCTCTATCAGTCTAGCAGTTCTTGGCAGCCCTGACCCATGCACATAGAGGTCCAGAGCCTAGTTCCCATGAGTGCGCATCCAATGCAAGGGGTTGTAGTAAATGCTGGCTTTTTGGATATACTGCCAGTAAAATGTCAGCTAAAGCGGGAACCACAGTCCCCAGAAGACGATTGATTGTAGATCACAAACCTCTCCCATAGAAAGTGGGTGCTCATATAGGAGAGAGTGTGGATCTCTCTGCCCTGGCTGCACAAGAGAGAGGTCCAGGTTCCAGCTGATCCTGTGCAAAAAAACTGTGCCGTATATATGATGCTGTTCAGAACCTCCGTAAGCACCCCACTTACTTTGGTTATTGAACACCGTCTCTGTTTCACACCGGAAGGCTCTCCTGAACCCCAGCTTTCTCTGAGCCAGCAGCACAGATATGAATGTGATGACCGAGAGACTGTCTGGCCCTTCAGACTCCTGAATGGGGCCTGTGTGTCCTTGCCAAGGACAGCAGTGTCCTCTGGTCGTCAGTGAATACACTCTGCAAGAAGGAACAGTGTACTCTTGTTTTAAAAGAACCAAGAACATTGAGAAATAGCTGGCCCATGTACCAAGAGCAAGCATCTAATACAGTTATTGGCAGAAAAGAACATTATTGGGGGGGGGGGGGGAA
>NW_022196905.1:162303845-162395963 GCF_008632895.1 Mastomys coucha | reverse complement strand
GGGGGGGGTAAAGCTGTGTTTTTACAGAGAAATTAACTACATTTTATTAGTCATTTTAAAATTCAGCTTGTGATCCAGAATGAGGCTATTCATCTTAAAATATAAGACTAAAACTTGTAACTGGTCCACACGGAGTTCTCTTTGGGTCTAGAGGGTTGGGGTTTGTGGAGCAACAGTGTAAAATGAGTACAGAGTTTTATAAGTGCTTCCTTAAGTGCTTTTTGAGATTTAAGAGTATCCATCCATATGTAGGGCCTGATGGATGACACAGAAGCCAGTCTGTTTTCTGAGCTCCAAACTAGGTTAAAAGCCCCCTGGGAGGCTCAGAGAGATAAGACTTGCAAAGATGGAATGAGCGGCTTGCCCGTGCCCCTTGGTTTTCTTCTGGATTTGGAGATCTCTTCTGGGATGTTTAATTTCCATGTCCCCTCCTTCTACCTCCCTCCAGGTGCTCACTGGCTAGTGATGACCTTCTGGCTCGTAGCCCAGCAGAGCGACATTGTAGAGAGCACCTGCCACTGGAGGCTGTTCAATCTGCTGGTGGGAGCTGTGTTCATCCTCTGCTACATCAACTTCTGGGACAGCCCTTCCAGAAGCAGGATGGCCAGCTTCTACTTGGCAAGTGGCAATGGTGCTTTTCTTTAAGCTTGACTTGTACATTGCCTGTCGCATGTTTGATGGCGAGGTGCACATAGGGGCGTGTGTGCCTCTACATCTATCAAAGAGGAGATATTAGGGGCTGGCGAATCAGCTCAGTGGGTAAGAGTACATTACTATGCATGCATGGAGATCTGAGCTCAAATCCAGCAATCAGATGCATTTGACCTCAGCACTGCGGGCAGACACAGGCAGATCCCAAGACCTTTACTAGCTAGCCTTGCCCAAAGGTCAAGCTTCCAGTATTGTGAGAGACCCTGTCTCAGGCAATGAGGGAGAGCGATAGTGGAAAGCACTAGATCTTCTACATGCCTGCACACTGTGTGTGCATGCCATGCATGCAGCACACACACACACTCACACACACACACACACAGGAATAACCTAACATAAGGAGCAGTTATAAACAGTGATTACACACTTTGAAAATAGTGTGACAATCATCAGACGCTTCAGGTGCAGCCAATTCCACAGACTTCACTGGCAGATGCACGTGGGGACTTTTCCAAAGTGGAGATTCCCAGGCCCTTCCCCTGGGACAGCTTCAGGCAGCATTGCCAGGCCACCTTTAACAATTGCACGCATGGCTTCACCTTCTATGAGGGGTTGGTTCATCTCAGCATACACACAGCCTAAAAAATATGTTAGAAATGAACTCAAGGCTAGCGTGCAGCTATTCATAGCCACAGATATACAAAGGAACGCACCCACTGCCGTCAAGAGTCACAGAGAAACAAGAGAGCCGCTAAGGACAAGAGTCTGCCGTAAAAGAAGTTTGCAGGCCTCCAGGCAAAGCAACAGTGGTAGCATAGGGACCGCAGAGCCCTTGGGGGGTCCATGTGGTACTGCCAGGGAGGCAAAGACGGAGACTAGTACATTTGCTTTGTAGCGATACAACTGAACTCTGAGTTGTACTGAGATGATGGGAACGTTCAGAAGGGAAAGGAGAGAGCAGAGGTGAGGGGAGTATGGGGGTTGAGTCATAAGAATGGAAATGTGTAGTAAGAGAGGGAGGGTAGTTAGTGACTGTCCCATCTGGTGTATTGATTGGAGCTGTTCAGAGCAGGAACAAATGACGGGTATCTCTATGAATGGCAGGAGACACCTGAGTTAAAGGACGAGGTGCTCACAGGCTGGGAGAGTGGCATCTTCGAATGTTTGTATTTCAAAGAGATGTTCTCAAGTGCTTGAGGTGGGCGGTTGTGAGAGTAGGGTGGGAGATGGATTCACCCCTGCAAGCTTTTCTGACTGCCGTAAGGGAAGGGTGGTGAGGGCCCTAGTTGTCTCTCATTGTGTTTCTGCCTCCTCCTGGCCACTGTGATTCCTCAGGCAGGAAGTTCAAGGGACTGACATCTCACCCTGAGGGTGTAGCCTTGAGCCGTTAGACTTATGCTGGCATCTGTCAGCCGTCTTAGTGCGGGCTGCATAGACACACTTGGGCCAAAGCTCCGTCCTTCTGTGTTCCTCTGTGTCTGCGACACTGTGGGTGTTCCCATGAACACCACCACCAAACCTCCCTGTGTAGAAACATTCCCCTTGGGGCCTTGCTCCTGCTTGGAGGAGGCTCCCTGGTTTGTGAATCCCAGCAGGTACCAGGGACAGGAGGGAAGAGGTGCAGGTAGCAGCAGGACATAGAGCTGTATGCCCCCAGGTATGGTGACTCTCTCTTGACCCCATAGGTCATGCTGCTGGAGAACTCCATACTCTTATTACTGGCCACCGACTTTCTGCAGGGAGCACCAGGGACCAGCCTGTGGACTGTGGTCGGGGTCTTGTCTGGATTTCTGATTGGTAAGACCTACTCTACTGAGCCTTCTTAGCCACACTTCCTCTCCAACTTGTATTTGTATTTCTTTTTTTTTATTTTCACGTGTGTGCATGGATGGTCTGTACGCATGGATGGTATATATGTGTGGATGTGCATAGTACATTGGTATGTGTAGGGATGCTCATGTGTGGTGTGTATGTAGATGCCCTTGCATATGGAGGTCTGCAGCTTATGTCAGATGTCCTCCTCAACCACTTCCCACTTAGTGAGTCAGGGGTTCTCACTGAATGCACAGCTCACTAATCCCTGATAGTCTCACTTATAAGAAGAACCAGTGTTTTTTTTCTTATGTGGGATCTCTGGGTGGTTGTTAGGTAACTGTTGGGCAGAGCCTAGAGGAAATGCTAACTGGAGGGACAGGGAAGAGCTTAGGGGCAGTAGCATGGGATGGGACCCATACTGTGGGTAAGTGGCCTGAGACTCTGAGCTTAGCTTTGTCTACCTAACTAGACTGATGGGGGCCTCAAAGAAAGGTAGGAGCAGCCGCATCTGTCCAAAATGCTGCCCATAAATTGAATAGTAAGATGCTGATTTCAAGGCAGCATACTTGCAAGTGAATGGCCAGTCAAGCAGCAAGGTGTCCAGGCTAGAGCTGCCCCTCCACCTACCAAGTGGCCTTCATCCAGTCGTCTTCCTGCGGAGAGGGGATCCCTTGGGATATGATGTGGCAGTCTTCACAGCTGAGAGACCTAACCACTTCATTCACAGGAGGTATGACCCAGTCCAGGGTAGGAGGAAGTGAAACTGATGGTTCATCTCAGAAGGGGCTGGGCTGTGTCGTGCTGCTCTGTCGCCCAACAGCAGGTGGCGCTGGACACATCCCTGACTCTCCCTTGACCCCCTGGGAATCCCCAGCAGGAAAAGGAGAGTATTTCAAAAGGCAGCATGAAAAGAACCAAACTGTGAGTCAGTCCTTAAACCCGGGCATTATCATGTTTAAAATCGCATCATAGTGTGTTATTGCCAGACATGGTGGCTCGTTTAGATAAATCCAGTGCTTAGGAGGCGGAGGCAAGAGCATTGTTGTGAGCTCTAAGCCATCATGGCCTACATAGTGAGTTTGTGGCAAGCCTGGGCTATGAAGACAAGCCCTATGTAGTTAAAAAAAAATCCAAGAAACAGCTCATGCTTGTTTAGCATTCAAGAAGCCCTGGGTTCCATGCCCAACTCTACTATAAATGAACCATATAAGCCACATACGATGGTTCACGCATGCGATTCTAACACTTAGCTGAGACAGGGGGATTAACTCAAGTTTCAGGCCAGCCTGGGTTATGTATCAAGGCTTCATCTCAAGAAAACAAGTAATTTTTAAAAAAGAAAAATAATAGAGGCTCGAGAGATGTCTCAGCGGTTAAGGACATTGGCCACTCTTCCCAAGGACCCGGGTCCTCCTGTGGTGGCTTACACCAGTATGTAATTCCTGTTCCATGGAATTTGATGGTCTCCTCAGAGCACCAGGCAGACCTATGGTACACCAATATACATGCAGGCAAAACACACATACACATAAAGTAATCTTTTTTAAAAGAATTATACTTTCAAGAACACAGACTTGAGGCAGTTCCTGCCCAAATCCAGGTTCTGGGTTTCCTTCTTTCACTGGACAAACGTGTATTGAGTGCCTACGACACACTAGCCTGGAGCTACAGCCAAGAATCCAGCAGGTGGCAGGATCCCACAGAAAATCAGCACACCCAGCACACACACATCTGGCCATGGCCGATCCTGCTGCCTAACTGGTGCCCTGGGTGTGCAGGGTAGTGCAGGGTAGCACCCACTGGCTTGCTGTTCTTTCCTGGCCTTGGTGGGATTTATTTGCCAAAGATGAGTGACTACATATTGCTTGGGCTCGGTGAGAATCCAAGGCATAGAAGCTAGTATGTGAGCTGTGTTCAATGAAGACAGGACTCCTGGTCCTTGTCCCCACTTCCGATCTTACCACAAACCAGTGCCCTGTCCTGGACCTGCTCTTGTCCCCAGAGACACTGAGGGTCTGGGGGCACTGTCCTTTGGGCTCTTCCTAGGGTCTGTCATGCTGCCGTCTCCTGGCGCCTTCAGCCCCATTTCCTCACACTTAGTTCAGATCTTCTACCCGTATAATGATCACCCTGAAAACAGGCACTCTCTCCAGTGCGACAGGAAACTGGAAACAACGTGGGTGGCTTACTGGAATGCTCTGGTAAAGAGATTATTGCACCAGTCAACACTTCTGATAGACATCAATGAAATTGACGACAATGTGACTGAGCTGTTTGTGCACAGAGGAAGTGTTGTTGTTGATCATGGAAATGCCCTGACACGGCTTCTGAGGAGCATGACTGACCTCTGCCTTGGGCTCTTGTTTTTGAGGCCACTTTCTTACCTCCTGTCTCCCCCAGCTTTGGCATCCTTCCACACTGTGCCGGTGGTGGGATTCTGAAAGACTGGGAGATCTCTACCATGCCTCTGGTGCTTGCTCGCTCGCTCACTCGCCTGCATGCACAAATCTGCACCTGGTGCCCAACGGTCGATGGAAGATGCCCTCCAGGAAGAAGGCTTGAGAGTCAACGGGAGTGAAGCCGTGGGGTGGTGCAGTTTCAAAGCATTCGTAGCTGGTAGATACCGGGGCCTCTTTAAAATCCTTACTACTTAACAGCGTCAGTTCTGAAGTCTCAGAATCTTATTGTCGATCAATGTCATATTGTTCCATTCTAAGTAGCCACCGAGACTGTCACTCGCAGCAGGATATGGGGTGTCCCAGAGCATAACCTCATGCTATCCCTTTTGTTATTTTTGTTGTCTTCTGTTTCAGGGTGTGCATCACTGGCTATTTATTACAGCCTACTACACCCTAAGTCCTCAGACATCCAGCAGAGCTTCATGAGGAAATGCTGTGGCCCCATAGAGGATAACAAGGCTGAATCAGAGCCTCCTCCCAGGTCCATGGTTCCCACAGGGGAGAGGCCAGACAGCTCAAGCTGGTGCCAAGAGGAAAGCTATGAACTAACAAGTCTAGATAAGGCCCCCAGCCCACAGCAGAACACTGCGGAGGTGGGGCCGGGGGAGCAGACATCTGGGGAGCACTCTTTCTTCAGCCACCACCACTGGCTGTTGCTGAAACTCGCTCTCAAGACGGGAAGTATATCTAAGATCAATGCAGCCCTCGGAGGTGACAGCCCTGGCTGCTCCTGTCCCCCTGTGTTGGGGTCAAGTCAACACTGTGATCTGCAGAGGAAACCCCTGTTTCCCCAGCAAGACCTCCCATCCTCTCCTCGTGACCCTGCGACCTTGGAGAAAGGGTCTGAGTGCATGAGGGCTCCGAAAGCAGAGATGGAGTCATTGGAAACTTCAAGCTATCTCTCCTTTGCCAGTGAGCTGGAGGACAATGCGACGACCCAGAAGCCAGCAGCTACACAGGAGGATAGCCCAAAGACTGGAGCCAAGGCTGACCTTGCAGCTCCGGGGAAGGAGACAGATGGTCCCCTGCAGGGAACAGAAGGACAGGAGAGCACAACACTGTATTTCAGTGCCGCCATGGACAGCAGCCCAGTGGCTCTGCGGACATCCCACTCGGGGACTCTGGGAGAGAGCAGGCCTGTGCAGCCTGCATTGCCTCAGACAGTCACTAAGCCCTTTCCTGTTACCATGACCAACATTAGTCCCATTCCAGGTAGAAACTTCTGCCCCAGTGCGGAGCTCCCTGGAAGAGCCCCAGATAGTTCAGAGTGTGAGGAGTGGAAGGACCCGGCAAAGGACCCGAGTATGCAGAGCTCATTGCCAAAGACGAGGCCGAAAGCAGCTGAAGGGCCCTGCTTCACATCCACCCCTAAGTCAGAGTCCATCCAAAGGGACTACAGCTGCAGGGACAGGGTGAGACAGGAGATGAGTTTTTTCATCTGACCCTAGCCAAGGTAGAATAAGACAACAGGTCAATACATCAGACTGGCCGCTCAGCATCCTGGGAAGAGAAATCCCACACGTGACTCCTGTGTTCTTCTACTTCTGGTCTCCATCTGCATACCTGAAAAGATGAAGGGACAGGATTGAATATTGTCTAACCCCACCCCCGTGTGCATCACACCTGGCACTGATGCACAGCAAAACTCACGGACAGTGGGGAGAGGCAAAGGGCTCTCCAGGTCCCTCCAGCTGCTTGAACTCTAGCGAGTCTCTTCAAGGCTTCTAAAAACAATGCAAAGGTAAAACTCAAGAGGCCAAATGCATCCTGGGTCCTTTCTGATTAACCATTCCTCACACTGGATGGCTATTAATCACTTTTTATTTTAAATTGTCTCCAAGGTCCCTTGAAGCAACCAGTGTAGACAACAGGCTACGTTCACTACTGCCAAGGAGGCTGCTGCTTGCCACCATTGCACACCAAAGTCCCATGGGGAAAGGGACTTGCTCGGCTTAATTAGCTGTACTATTAATCACTTTTTAAAAAATTACTTTTGGGACTGTAGAGATGTCCCAGCAGTTAAGAACCTGTTCTTCCAGAGGATGCAGGTTCAATTAATTCCCTGTATCTATTTGGCAACTCATGACCACCTGTAACTTCAGCCCTGGGGAGACAACAGTCTCTTCTGGCCTCTGTGGACGTTGCACACACGTGATTCACAGTCATATATTCACGCAGAATACCCAAACACCTAATATTTTTAAAAATAAAACATGTTTCCTTGATACGTTAGTGTATTGGTATCTTATTATTGGAGAACACAAACTCTTTCTGAGTGTACATGGGAGCTATATGTTCATAATCATATAGCCTATCTAAAAATGTGGGCAACATTTTGAATTCAAATCCCTTTGGCAGGACCTAAGCAATATCCAGGGACAGGTTGGTTGGTTTGGTTTGGTTGTTTTAAGACAGAATCTCAATCTCAATTTATAGCCAAGGAGGTCATGAATTCCTAGTCCTTCTGCTCCTGCTATCCATTTATCCTTCCTGCAAACCAACCAGTGGCTCTTTGTCAGCTTTAGAACTTCATTTTCACACTTGGTTTTGTCAGCTTTAGAACCAATTTACTTCATTCCTGTTTTTTTTTTTCCCCTCCATTCAATGTATGACAAGACCGTCAACAATGTCACTTCCTCAGATGCTTGATTCCTTTCTAACTTCCCGTGAAGGCATCCTTTGTTGGTAGGTTATTCCCATCATTTCCCAGAGTTTTCTTTCCCAACGAATTAAGGAAGCCTAATCATAAACCATCAGGAAGCATGTGATAGGGTGCCCTCTCCGGACACCTCTAGGTTCAGAGGCAGTCAGTGGACCTGAAGAGGTGTGGTTCTGCTTAGATCAGCCTTAGGTATCGAGGGAGATGTATAGTGTCCGAAGCAAGCTTTTGGACCATCAGCCTCCTTGTTGCAAGCCAATCATAGATGGCCAGAGGGTGTTATGGCATGTTACAAGCATGAAATCAATACATGATAATCACTGTGTCTCCATAGGGTCAGGCTCCTAGACCTGCCATCTCCAACCAGAGGAGATCAGTGTGGTCAGCTTTCTGCTTGCTAACAGACTCTACTTGGCATCATCTTTCCTACAGTATAAACTCCAGCACTACCTTGTTTGCCCAAGCCTGACCTGGGCTGCACTTCATGCTTTACCTGTTGTAGGTGATCTCTTCCTATACTTTAGGCTCCCATTGACACAGACTCTCTCTCTCTCTCTCTCTCTCTCTCTCTCTCTCTCTCTCTCTCTCTCTCTCTCTCTCTCTCTCTCTGTCACACACACACACACACACACACACACACACACCTTTGAGCTCTAACTCCAAGGTCCAGAACGGGGGGACAATACAGGAAGGACAAACTAACCATCCCTCATAAGTGCCATTACAGAATGCAGCTGCTGTGAGGATCCTAGTGGACAGGAATCCTGTGTTACCAGGAAAGTGGGGAGGAGACAGAGAAAGGGGGAGTAAAGAGGAGATGATAAATGGAGGAAGACAGAATTTGTTCTTTCTTTACAAACTTCTTGCTTCTCAGACAAGCTGGAAAGCTTGTCTTCCATGATTAATCTTGATACCCTTTGTGTAAGGGGCACTAGGTAAGACAATCCCTGCTGCTCCAGGCCTGCTTTGTGCTGTTTCCACTGAATGCTGGCCAACTGTGTCATAGAGCTACACAAGGAAGAAATTCCGTGGGTGGCCACGGAACTCAGGAAAAGCAAATGACACTTCCCCCATTGTCCTGAGACTGGCTGCCATCTTACAGGACTCAAAGGTTGCTCCAGAAAGGACAGTTTATTTCCTTCCTCAGGGCTAGTGTAAACCACCAAGAAACCCTCCAAGGGTGAATTTAAGACCTTCAGAAGAGTTACCCCAAGGTGGACAAGGTTGTCTCTGTGCAAAAAGAGGAGGAGATGCGAAAGGAAGCCCTTTAGGCAAAAGGGTAAAGAAGCCACGACAAGGGCTGGGAAGCTCATCTCAGTGGCCTTTTGAGCGGTTGGCTTTGATGAGCGATCGGGTAGTGGGGCGAGGGGATCTCGGATCTGTTCTGGGAAACACTGTCCTGCAGTCAGACACTGCGAGTCTCATCTGCAGGAAGGCGGAAAAACTGTGGCAAAGAAACAAATGCCACTATACACTCTGTGAGAAAGGGGGACCGCGGTGTCTGAAGAATCACGTGATCTTACTTTTGCCTTGCTTGACAAGGTCTCCAAATAGTCTTGCCTCCCTCATGCTCTACACAGTGGAATTGCCCAACTAGAAAATGCATGCAAACTTCAGACCAGCTCCTAGAGACCCAAACTATTCTCTTCCTTCAGAACATTCACAGTGACTAAATGGCTGTCCACTTACTGCTTCCTGGACCACATTCCAAATAGCAGCCCTTACCGAGAAAGGAAGCCGTCACCCTTCCCATGTCCACACCACAATGTGGGCTCTACCCTGTCTTCACTAGGATCTGCGACAGACAGGTTTCACACATCCCCAGGAAGACACATAGGGCTGGCCATGGACTCTCTTAGAAGCCCAATGTCATATGACAGCAACCCAGATAGGAAAAGCAGAGGCAAGCCTGTGCCCATCAGGCTTGGAGGAAGAAGGGAGCTCCCCACTGTGCCCATAAGCATCCTTCCTCCTGGTGATGAGAAGCCTCACTACGGCCTTCTCTTCCTTCTATAGAAGGGCTGCTGGGCGAGCCAGCCGAGCCTGGAACTGAGCCCTCTCCTAGATTCTTCCTGGTCTTCATCCCCCGCCATGATTTATCCTTTCTTACAGCTGTCCGCACTCAGAAGTTTGGCCTCCCCCACACTTCCCTGCTGCTTCTTTGAGCAATCTCTGCACCTCTTAGACTTAGGCATCATGAGGAGGTGGAGCGGGCCTGTGGGCTGTGTCTGCCTCACTTCATTCCACCCAGAAGCAGCAGAAGCAGCCATTACCCAGAAGTCCAAAATAGTCCATGGAGAATCTACATCTGCTGTTGCCGCTGCCTGGTGTCTAGTTTTTCAAGTCTACCCCACCTCCTCCAAGAAAGGGCTACCTCGTGTGTCTGAAGACTACAGACTGTACTGAACAAACACCTTCCCTGTCCAGCCTATCAGAAGGCAGGAGAACCTAGAGCTCTCAGACTTGCAGGAAATTAGAGTTGATTTCTGTAAATGTTGCTATAACTAGCTCCTGAGGAAGGCTATTTTGCTCTGCCGTCTGCCCCTTATGACCCCTGGGCTCCTGAACAGCCACTTCCTATGTGGAATTTAACTTGGAAGTTCTCTGCACAACCCCAGGAACAAGACTTTTAGGTTTTGGTGCGGACAGCTGCCCCTCCTCCACTACCTTAGTAAGAAGCTTCTATTGGGGCAACAGAGTTTCTAAAACCAAGGAGGGACAGGAACCTGGGTGGGTTTTTGCCATAGGAAGAGGCAGGACAACTGTGAGTCTCAACAGTGGGTCCTCAGTATGTCCTGTTGCCAGTGAAGACAGCAGCCAACATGCACGGGACCCAGCAGGAAGAAACCACAGAATGACTACCCTGCTCCCTCAAATGAAAGGACCACATAGCCACACCCACCCAAAAGCTGGAGGCTACCAAGATCCCACACACCTGCTCCCAGCCCCTGGTACAGGGTCTCTATGGAGGAAGACTGAGAATGGCCAAATGGTGGTCATAGGAGTTCCCCTGGATCTCCATCACACTGAGCCTCAGCCTCTGAACCAAGTGACTCGTATGCTGTGCGTTTCTACCTCCCAGGACTGTTCTCACACCTAGTGTACATACAGGTCAAAGCCGGCTTCTGTGTCACATCGCACTCTAAAATGCTGGCTACCATCTTTCCGTGGCCCTGCAGGCACGATAGTGCAGCTCGCTGTAGGCGCCTCCGTTAGGAAAATCAGAATGGAATTTCATTTGTAGCTTTTCTCTTTGTGTGAGATTCTAGGGGTGGAACCTTGGACCTTTCACTTGGTTGATGAGCACCCCACCACCAAGCTGTATCCCTGCCCTGTTTGTGCTTTCTGGTTTGAGGCCGGTGCTCAGTAAGTGGTTCCTCCTGCCCTTGACTCTGTCATCTTTCTGCTGAAGTCTTCCAAGGAGGTGAGGTCACAGGGACAGCGAGGAGGGAATTTTATGTCTTCTGCAGAAAGAAGAGCGTTTAGCAGGAAGGTGTTTGGGAAAGCCTCTCTAAGCTCTCATAGTGCACACGGAAAGGCTCACCTGAAGATTTGGCCCAACACTAGCTGGCTGTGCTCCTTCTGAGACCGGCACCTCAGCTCTGACTGCAGCACAGGCAATGCAGGCTCTCGGCAGTCTCAGTCAGCATGGCACATTACTGAGGGCTACGGGTTAGCTCTGAGCTTTTCTGTAGCCTGTATGCCCATGGCATTGTCCACTCACAGTTCAGCAGGTCAGGCTTGTACTAGAGCGACTGGACATAAAGAGATTCTGGGCTTTACCAGACCCAGTTTCCATGGGAAGGGAGACACACCTCTCTGGTGGAGGTAGACAGACCATGTTACAGAGCAGGTCCGTGGCTGCTCCTCAGCCCCGTGCCATTCCTCCAGCCTATGACCCTGAAGTCACCAGGATAAAATGTCTCTGAGAGGGAAGAGTGAATGCATAGTCTCCAAAGGCTCACAATATAGAAATCCAGAAACAGGCTGTCCACGCCCTCAAAGGACCCGTTTTTATAAATTCTCTTTAAAAGGTTCATTCAATACACATTTTCTACCACCGCTATGGAGATGGCAGGCAACCCATGAACCAATACTTGTGGTTTTTACACTGTGAGATTTTAACCTTCACCGGTTCGATATGCTCCTTCTTTTAGCTGTGTTCTGCCTGCCAACTGCTAAATGTCAGAGCTGTTCGTAGCACTTAGAAAGGCAGACAGATGAGCTTAAGAGTCGTGTCCACCCTAGGCAGAATGCCTCAGCTCCTCAGATTGGCCCTGAATTCATTTTCTTCCCTCTCTCTCTCTCTCTCTCTCTCTCTCTCTCTCTCTCTCTCTCTCTCTCTCTCTCTCTCTCTCTCTCTCTCTCTCTCTTTAAGATTTATTCATTTATTTCATATAAGTACACTATTGCTCTCTTCAGATGCACCAGAAGGGGGCATTAGAATTCATCACAGATGGTTGTGAGCCACCATATGGTTGCTGGGAATTGAATTCATGAGTCAGTGATCCACCAAGCCATCTCTCCAGCCCATTTATCTCTTTCATTATTGTGGGGGGAAAAAAGACATACATATATCTTTTGCTGCTAGGACAGGCCCAGCAAAGCCACACCTGTACAGCAGCCCAGGTGTGCCAAGCACATACGATGGCTTTTTCTTCCCCATGCCTGCAAGAACAGGAGGAACTGGCTACAGTGTAATTAATGCTGCCAAGCAGGACATAGCTCTTTGTGGTCTGATGTGCTCTATCAAGCATAGAATTGTAAGGCTCCTTCTGAGCTCTTCCCTAAGGTGGTTCCAGGCTAAAAGCTGGAACCAAAATGGGGCTAGTTAAGCACTTTATTCTAACTTTTTTTAATTTTTATTATTTTGTGCATATGAGTGTTTTGCCACCATGAGTGTCTATACGCCATCTGCATGCAGTGCCCTCAGAGGCCAGAAGGAGGAGTCAACCCCCCTGGAACTGAGCTTGCCGATGCTTATAAATTGCGTCCAGATGCTGGGAATTTAACACAGTCCTTGGGAAGAGCAGCATTGCTCTTAACCACTGAGGCATGGTGCCAGCCCGGACTACTTTAAAATTCAGCCCAATTGCTTTTTCGATGTTTATTTATGTTTTTTTGTTTTTAGACAGGGTCTCAGGTAGGCCAGGCTGAGTTCGTATTCACTATATAGCCAAGGGTGGCCTTGAACTTCTGATCCTCCTGTGTCCAGCTTCTCAGTGCTGGGATTGCAGGTGTGTTTCGCTTCCAGTTTATAGAGTGCTGGGGAGCAGGCAAGGGCCTCACTGTTCTAGACAAGCATGGTAGGTACCAACTGAGCCTCACCCCCAGCCCACTGCCATAGACTGTTTGCTGTCTGACTTAGATCCCAGCCCACTGCCATAGACTGTTTGCTGTCAGACTTAGATCCCGATCTCCATGCTGCTTAGGATAACTGATTTTCCCAGTTCTCTGGGACTTCAGGGTTTCCTGACAATGGGCAATTTTAATGCTAAAATGACCAAAAAGGTTGGGAATTCACCAGAAAGTTAATTCTGCTGAACTTGTTTCTACCTTACTCTAACCACCAATTCATTCAGAGGGGTAAGAAAATGCTTCAGGCTTAAAAAGTCAGGTGTGGTGGAGCATGCCTGCAATCCCAGCATGCCGGAGTCTGAGGCGAGAAGAGCATAAATCAGAGCCAGGTTATAGTTCACAGTGAACCCTGTCCAAAAGAAAAAACAAGAGTAAAGGCTGTGACTGTCCAGACAGCTTAGCAGTTGAGACCACACACTGCTCTTACAAAAAGACCCGTATTCCAGGATCCTTGTAACAGAGCTTACAGTCACTGGTGACACAAGTTCAAAGTGGATCATTCTGGTCTCTGAGAGCATCTGCATTCATGTGTACACAAGCTCACACAAAGATATATTGTTTGTTTGTTTGTTTGTTTTTGTTTTTTGAGACAGGGTTTCTCTGTGTACCTCTGGCTCTTCGGGAATTCACTCTGTACACCCAGCTGGCCTCAAACTCAGCCATCTTCCTGACTCTGCCTCCAGAATGCTGGGACTAAGGGCGTATCCCACCACCGCCCCAGCGTCATACACATAATTTTGAAGTTAACAAACACAATATATTTTTTAAAGCAGTAGATGAGACAAGTTCCCTGGGCCAGTCCTTGTTCTCCACCCTGTCCATGGTGACTAACGTCACAGATATCAATGATTGCCCTACAGCGTGGCAGCTCTGAAAGCCACAGCCCTAATCCGAAATTTAAATTACCAGCTTGGAGGAGGAAATCCCCTGTGGAAAGCTACCGTGGAAAAGTCCACAAGGATACAGGTTCATTACAGCATCCCTGTCCGGGTTTCCAGGGCGCATGGAACCTGGGTCTTGGTGGAGCTCAATTCTTTCCAGCTGCTGTAAGAGACAGGTTTCTGGGATTGTTTATACATTGGCAAGGCTGGGGTGGAGGAAGGGAAGGGATGTGGAGGAGGGACAGGAGCACCATAAACAGCAGGATCTGCTCCTTGAAAGCCCCTTCTAACGGAAATGAGGAAAGCAACGTATCACCAGCCTACAAATTCACACATTTTAATTGACACTTTTTTTATAGGTGACATTGGATAAATTAAAGAGACTCCTTTTTTTTTTTTTAACTTATGCCTGAAGGCTGGCCAATAGAAATGAGCTCAGGGCTCTCTCTCTCTCTCTCTCTCTCTCTCTCTCTCTCTCTCTCTCTCTCTCTCTCTCTCATTGTAAAAAGCAACACAGTAAAGGAGCCCAAGCCACAGCCTACAGTCACCAAGGCTGGAGCTTCCCCTGAGTTCCCCCAAGGATCTTTAACAACAGGCCTTGCTCTGGTGCCATGAGAACATGTGCAGACACCTCACCACCCTTGATGGCCCCGGGAATGGCACAAAGATGGGAGCTTTGTCCACAGTCCTGGGAAATGAAGACACAATTGCTTCTCAGAACATGCAGGTTCTCAGCGAGACCAATAAAAAGCCCCCATAAAGCAAGGAACCGAACTCTAAACTGGATGGGAGGACCCGCCCGAGCCTGAGGCCTGGGCACCAAAGGAAAAGGGGTTTGCCCATAGTTTGTTTGGTTTCAGTCACAGCCGTTACAACGTGGATAGCAGAGTCTCACTCCGCTATTTAGGTGCAAACTACCACTCTCAACTGCAAAATGTTGGAGGTTTTAAGCACATTTGTTGGGTTCTCTGGTCATTGGAGGACATTGTGCAATAGTAGAAATAGGCGATCGGTCTGTGTAAGGAAGTACGTGGGCACAGTTGAATACTATGCGTTCAAGAGCGCACTCACGATTATAGTAACACATTTCCAATAACTTATAGCTGAAAGCTTTCTCTGGCTTAGCTTGATTTGGGTTTGAAATAAGCAGCCGGCTTGCTTCCTCCTCTTGTGTAACTCGTGGTTAACACTGAGCCCTGATTCTAGGCTACAAATAAACCATTCCGTGTGGAGAAGGAATTAGCTGGCGCGTCAGCTCGCCCGGAGCCAAGGTCTTGTTGAGAGCCCTGATTAAGACGTTCTGCGGTGAGGTGCTGCAGAGCTGGGGTGTTTCAGTCCCCCGCCTTCGGTTTAGGCGCAAAGGCTTTTTCACACCCTTCTCATCCAAGGTTGCCTTGATACTCAGTGGAGATTCTGAGCTAACAACAGGCCTGTTGCCCTCGGCCACTAGGTGGCACTCGCGCACCTCCTCTCATGCTTCCCCTTCTAACTCAATGAGACCCTGGGCCTCTGAAGTGTAAGCTTGAGGGGCTGATACATATGCTCAGAAATGCCCGCGTGGATGCACAAAAGTATCGCTAAAAATCTAAGCGCTTTCAGGACAATTTGCATTTTCCAGCAAGTTGCCAGCCCTCTCGTGTTGGGATCTGGCTATAAAGGCCCATGAAGATAATTAGATGCTCAAATGTTAGCATCCATTTTCCATAAAATGAATGTGAGGGATTTCTACTTCCAATAGCAATCTACCTGACAGTCAAAGTCAGTAATGAGACAATCATCCAGTTACTTTAACACCAAACTAAACTTAGTATTCATGAGCTAGACTCCTTACCGGATATGTCCAAAGGCCCAGGTTTACCGATGCATACGGCTCCTATTGCTGTGTTCATTAAGAAAAACAGTCAGGGAGCATAGCATTCCCTTTAATCTCAGCACTCCAAGACAAGTATATAGACATCCAGGCCAGCCTGGAGTTTCAGGGCAACCAGGGTAACATAGCAAGACCCTGGAGAGAGAGAGAGAGACAGAGACAGAGACAGAGACAGAGACAGACAGAGAGAGACAGAGATAGAGACACAGAGACACAGACACAGAGACAGACAGACAGAAAGGACCTGAGTTCAGATCCCTAGCACCCAGTAAAAAGGCAGGGCATGGCCACCAGGGTTTATAACCACAGGACTGAGTGATGGGGACAGACAAACAGATCACTGGAGCTTATTGACCATCTGTCTAGTTCCAGATTCGATAAGAGACCCAGTCACAAGGGATTGCCACGGAGGCAATCAGAGCATGAAACCCATCAACCTCTGGGTTCCCAGGTGCTTGTACAAGCACATACATACACTGGAACATACCGGGCTCATTCACCACATACACATATACATCACATTCACACAAGGGAGGGAGGGAGGGAGGGACGGACGGAGGGAGGGAGGCAGTCTTGTTATGCTCTTTGCAGACAGTGGGATGTTATCCAACACAAAAAGGAATGGGACCATCAAGCCATGAAAAGACATGGTAGAAATGGGCCCGCCAATCGCTAAAGGAAGGAAGCCACAGAAAAGGCCTTCTGCTGCGTAATTTCATTAGACATTATAAGAAAGACAGGGGCCGGTCCAGTGGCTGCAGAATGCAATGCAGCAGCCTTCTGGGCAGAGGTGTGTGATCAAGTGATAGGGAAAGCATCTCGTGCTGATTTTGTGCAAAGCCTCCGGTGTATAATACCAAGGGTGATCCTCCCTACTGTGAACGGAGACTCTGAGATACTGATGTGTCCGTAGACTGTGGCAGAGCACCCTCAGATGGCGAAGTTCATATCCACGGAGGCTGTGTGTACAAAAGCAGAGGATATGCATGCCCTTTGCATCTTTGGTCCAATTTTTCCATGCATCTAAAATTACTATAAACAACAAAATGTAATTTTTAAGAAATTTCATAATTAAGTTTTCTCAGCCATAACCTACAACCTGCCCTCATCCACTGAAGAGTGTAGTGGGTGTCTTGGTGTGGGAGTGCTGGGGATGCCATCCATTCCAAAGCCAGACACAGGACATTTTTACTACTTTTGGTTATAGAGAGATTCCCACAGAAAGGTTGATTCACGTATTGGAGACAGAACAAGACCTGGAACCCAGGTCAATGAACTCCAGGGTAATGCATGGGACCCCAAGAATAGACTTCAGGAGATACCTGCATGCAGAATCAACTCACTCAGGCTTGGCTCCAGATGAAGCCACGTGTTTAGAGTTAACATGAACCACGCACCTGACACAGGCTGGAGAACATGCCGTGTTATGTGTATACATGGATAAACCTCATTATCCTTAGCAATGCACATGCGAGAGGGAACCAAAGGCCCCTTCGTGTATCTCTGTCCTTTTGGGCTCAATCAGGACACTCCAAACAGGATTATTTGAAAAGTAATCAGGGTAAGTGGGGCCAAAATGATAAAAGCTCCTGAGCTGCCACACAGGACATTTCCCTACATCCAGTCCCATTGTCCCACACATCACACTGAGGTTTGCTGGCCTGGACCCTGACAAGATCTGTAAGCTCAGCAAGGGTTAACCTTTCTGTGTGAAACTTCCCTTCCTCTAAGCTTGGATGATCATAACAGGCCCTGTCTTAGGACCATCCAAGACCCAATTCAGCTTTTGAGTGAAGTATTTATTTGGCCCAGATTAAACATACATTGTGAATGACCACTGTCCCTCCCAGGCAGTAGGAAGGCCTCCCTCTGAGAGAACCACAACATTTAAATGCATATCCAGGACTAGAGATGTGGTTCGGTTGGTTGACTCCTTGCCTAACATGCACAACGCTGTCGGTTCAATCCATGGGACTGCATAATCCTAGAACTTAGGTGGAGATAGGGGGAATCAGAATTTCAAAGTTGTTCTTAGCTATCTAGCTTGGGCTGAATGAGACCCTATCAACTGGGGAAGGGAAAGAGAAGGGAGATGGGGAGGAGAAGGGAGAGGGGAAGGGTGGGAGAGGAGAGAGAAAATAAACACATACACACACACTCAGGAGTCCTGCAAGACACACACACACTCAGTATCCACAGAGCACCTCCTTTCTGTCCTGTACCCCTGTCTAGGACAAGGACAAGCCAAGCCTCCCTCAGTCTCAGGGAGGCCTCCTTGCCCATGACTGTAGCCGGAACACCCAGACATTTCCCACGTGAGGTTGAGGTCTCTGGACTGGAGCTAAATGAAAAGAACCTAGAACTTTCTTCAGCAAAAATCAAAAAAGCTACGGTTTCTTCAGAGAGTTCCTGACGTGCTTTTTCTTGTTTTCCTTCCTGGTTCGGGGCAGGAGGAATGAAACATGGCCTCCCCATGATCTCAGGGCAGTCACCAGTCAACTATGATATATTTACTGAGAAATTTTTAATAAATAAACCACAGCCTTGAACCCATGTGGCCTTATAAACCAGGCGGTTCTCATGGGGCGAGTTCAGGGGCTTTTATGAAGCAGTACTCTGTTCTCATGAGAATTTTATTAGAAACTGGAGACTCAAAATGCATGGAGCAGGAAATTTATGAGGCTGCATGGGAGCTCTTCCTTTCATTTTGTCATCCGGGTTAATTTACTTTGCCATCTTATGCTGATTTACTTTGTAAGTTTCAGTCCTGAACACTGTCCTGGATTTCTCAGCAAATTAAAGCCAGCTAATTGATTTCTTGAACTTTCTACTTTCCATTTTTTACCCTCAGAGTCAGATGGATAATTATTGATAGTCTATAAAAGAAAGCCCTCGGAGTCTATGGGAAACACAAATGACTAGACAAAAAGATGGCCTCGGCAGGTCTTCCTGAACATCGAAGGATAAACAAGAACCATGTTGGGAAACGTTTTTTACAACCGCAGACAGTCCTTCGCGTCTCTAACTATTCTACTTGGTCGTTTCTTCAATTACTGTGTTAATTGTGTTTTTGCAAAAGTACCCAGTTAAAAACTCTCACTCACTCACCCTCCCATCTAAAATCCCTATTGTTTATCATCTTGTAACCCAACTTGGAAACAGTCCAAACCCAGAATAGATGTTTGTCCTGCTCAAGTGTGGAGGAAGTGTCCCAACACGTTTCTGCTCTGGGCCTGTTCCAGTGTTTCAGAGACCTCCCTGTTAATGGTGTGAGGGACGACGCCAGGCTGGCTTGGCCTCTGCTGAAGTCTTGAAGTGTGAGTGAGTGGCACGAGAACCAGCTCTCTATTAACTAGCTGACCCCTGGACATTGTTTGCACCTAATTCCTGGGTAGCATGCCCACCAAAGGTGGCACTTCCCAGTTTCTGTATTTGTTCTTTGGCTGTGATGGTGTTTTTCCAACCAGATCCTAGCTTTGAGTTCACCAAGTTGCTATCATGACCTGACTGGATTATTTTAATGTCTTCTAGCTTGTGCTCCAATGCTTAGACATAGATTTTAGAAAAGAAATTATGTATGTATGTATATATGTATGTATGTATGTATGTATGCACATATCATGTGGTCAATATTGTCAGTGTGGTGGGATCTCGAATTGCCTAAGAGGCAAACCTCTGGGTAGGTCTTTGAGAGAGTTTCTATAATGAGAAGACCTACCATAAATGCAGTGTCACCATGCCAGGGGCTGAGGTCCCTGACTGAATGAAGGAGAAACTGAGCTGGGTATCAGCCTTCAACGCTGCTTCTCGATGGTGGATGGCATGTGAGCAGCCGCCTCACGCTCTCCTTCTCGATGGTGGTGGCGGACGGCATGTGAGCAGCCGCCTCACGCTCTCCTTCTCGATGGTGGTGGCGGACGGCATGTGAGCAGCCGCCTCACGCTCACGCTCTGCTGCTATGCTTTCCCCATCTTGATGGACTGTACCACCACTGTGAGTCATAAAAAGCCCTTCCACACCTACGTCTCCTCACCAGGTATCTTGTCTTAGCAATGAGAGAAAAGGATCTAATTCAATCTTATGGGACGTTGGCTGCACTGAGCTTCAGAGCCTACCTGGAGAGCAGCCTTGTGTTGGAGGGATGCTTGGGGTGACAATAAACCTACGAGAAGACACTCCTCCACCTCAGGACAACAGGAAAAACGTGAAAGAGACAGCTGGTCTATGCCTCGACACGTCTCTTAGATTGGGAGAACACAGAAGAATACTGAGAGCCCTGGGTAGTGCGAGCATGGACACTCGCACATTGGAGGTAGGAAAGCAAAATGAAGCAGACACTTTGGAAGGTGGGTTGGCAGTCAAGTACAAGTAAGCATTCGTCACCTTCAGGACCTGCACTTGTGTTTCTGGATGTTTATCCAAAGGAACTGAGAACTACTGTCTACATAAAAACCTGCAGACAGAAATAGAGGTACAGCTCAGTAATGAAGTGTTTTCCTAGCATGTGCAAGGCCCTGGGTTGCAATTCCACCCTACAAATATATGTGTACATATATATCATATATATATTCATATACATCACATACATATACATCATGTACATATTCAGATTCACATACATATACATCATACAATATACATCATATATGTACACATATTCATAGATACGTATACACACACACATAGGGGAAGGAGGTAGAAGGAGTGAACTTAAAGCAGAATAAAGAGGGATCTTTAAAGGATGTATGTCTATCCATTATGATTTCAAGGACCTAACATCGAAAATGCAAAACTATGGACACAGTAGAAAGCCAGTGTTAGCCAAATGGTTGGGGCAAAGGCATGAGCAGACAGATCACAGAGAGTCTGGGAGCCCACACTCCTGTCTCCAGCACTCTGGTGGGTAGTGTCACACCCTTGTCTAAAGGTAGAGAAAACATGCAATGCTACGAATGAGATCAGATAAGCACTGGGTTCTGGATGACAGTGATGTTAAAGCAGCTCAAGGATTATGACAAACTCTGGTGTGGTGGCAAGCTGAGAGTGGGAAGGCTTGCGGGTCTGGAGGGGACTCGTGGAGTATTGGAGAAATGTGTGGTTTCTCCTCAATTATGCTGTGAGCCTAAAACTATTATTTGTTTACAGCCCTTGAAAGAATAAAAACTCAAAACGATAACCACAAGAGACAACTCTGCATTTAGAAAACACAAGCCCCAGATCTTCTGGATTGGAGAACTCGGCTGCAGGCTGAGTCACTGTAACAAGCATGACCGTGAATCACTCACATCCTCCCATTGGTGCTGAGCACACACTCCACCCAGCAGGAGAAAGTGTGTTGCTAATAAGATGGAGGACAATACAGAGGGTTTCCTGGAGGAGGTGGCTTAGCCAGGACTGAAAGCGTGTGAGTGTGCATGTTTGACTCCTGGTAGGATAATGAGAACATAGCAGAGGAGCCAGTTCAGGTCTCTTAGCCTTGGGTTTTGACTCCGAGTCTTCCCAAAGCTAGCCTCCTATTCCTGAGAAGTTAACAAATTGGTTTTCTTCTACCTCTGTGTTTTGATGGCAGGCCAAGGAAAACGCGCACTGAATGAAAACCAGCACAGCTGAGAGTGCAGCAGACCCACGTCCCCATCAAGCACTTACTCAAACAGTTCCCCCACCCTCCGTGCCTTCCTCATGGTGGGCAGGAACCTCGTGGTAGATTTCAGCATTCCATGGGGCCAATTAGTTCAGCCTCTGCGGGGCTTCTGTAAACAATAGGCAGGTCTGGCAGGGTCTCCTTCAAGGCTAGAACATTTCCAACTACCACACACAGGCCTGGGGAAAAAAACCTAGGTCCCCTGGGACAAGCCCCAGAGGGCAATACCCTCCCCTATTTGAGGCAGGAAGTCGTGGGCAGCCCCTGAGTAAGGATGCCCTAGAATAAACATAGTTCAGGGACCCGGGTTTAGCTCATAACCCTTGTGGCATCACAACTCCCCATTGGGTAGATTAGGCCCATCCTGAGGGAAAGGAGGAAATTTACCCAATCACATAGGAGATTCCAAATGGACACCCACTGGGTAGACTTGGAGCCTACCAACCCTCATAGCCAGGTCACAAATAATTCAAGCTGGGCAGGTAACCTCTGAGTTCAGAGAACCTGATTCATTGCCCCATGTAATGGACTGAATTTTATGATGCTCTCCAAATCCTTTTATTGAAACTCTTACTCCTGGTGTGCCATCCTTGGGTAGCAGGGCCTTGGGAGGTAATTACATCGTAAGAGTGGGGCTCTTCTGAGCAGGCTTACTTACAGCCCTTATAAAAGGCTTGGAGAACTATCTTGCCTCTCCCATCTCATGAAAATATATCCCACGGTTCAGGTCTTTCTTCATCTGACTAGGTTCAGGTCTTTCTTCATCTGACTACAGCTGGATCTGAATGACCTTGACCTTGGTCTTTGTAGTTTACAAGCTGCTGACCTCTAGCACAGCATCTGAATGGACCAAGACACTCTTCTCCTGCTTCTATTGGGGCTTAGCTTGTTGAATACTGCCCAAAAGTACATGCTTTTGTTTTCTAGACAAAGAACTCTGAAACATTTAGAAAGACTCTGCGACAGAGCTAGAGACAAAGGATGAACCATTATCGACTTTCTTCAAAACAACAACAACAAAAAACAAAACAAACAAAAAAAAAAAAACCCAAAAACTGCTGAGTCAGGCAAGCAGAACCAAGCATCATCGTCCTAAGATGACCCGGATATTCTAGACCTCTGTGAACCTCTCCAGTCTCTGCCAGGACTTCACTTGAGAACATTGCCCAGAATGTGGGAGGCACAGGTCAGAGTCAACGTGCCTGGAATCTCTGAGCACAATCAAAATAGAAACCAGCTTTGCCTTTGAGTTAGAGCAGAGAAGCGGCCAGAGGCCAGCTGGCTGGTGGAGCTCTCTATGCTGAAAGAGAACCTATCTTTTAAAAGATGTTCCTGCTCCAAACTGTCTGCTTTGACCACTTATGGCAGGGGGATAACAGATCACTGAAATGTGAGCTCTTGGGAACCAGGAACCATGTTCCTGTCCTCATGCCCCCATCCTTTGGACTGCTATCAGAGACCGCCACAGACTGGGAGAATGACAAAGGGCAGAGTGTTTCTCTCACATAGTTCTGGAAGCCGGAAAGGTCAAGGTCAAGATGCCAGCAGATGCGGCGTCTGATGAGGACTGGGTCATCTTGTTACTGAAGTTGTTAGGGTCAGAGACGGGACCCTGGCAGCCCCAACAAACTGGGCTCAGTCATCCATCCTCAATAGGCCAATTAAGGAAACAAACAAGTGAAGAGCAGAGAAAGGAGATTTATTCAGTGTGGCCACACTGGGAGAGGACAAAGAGCTCTGGGGACACAGTGCCCCCAGGCCATCTTGGGGGATATTTGGATATTTAAGTCCAGGATGTTTGGGCTTAACTAGAAGGCTAGAAGCATCCATCAGTGAAAGTGTGGTCCTTCCCACCCTTAACCTGTGACTGTTTCGGCTCCTGTCTCTCCTGCAAAGTGGTCTGAGACAAATGAGTTCCCTTTCTGGGAGACTAGCTCCCCTCTGGCTGGCACCAGGGCCCCACACGGTTCTTCTCCCAGCATGAGAGTCCTGGGAAAACTCCTCTTCCTTGGGTCTATTGATTTAATAGTGTGAGCACTGAAAAGCCCCAAGTGTCTGTTTAGAATGTCTTTATCCCTGCCAGGGCAGTTACACTCCGGAGGGGTTGGCTGCTGCTGTCTTCACATCGCAGAGATGGCCTGAAGTGGTTCTTCACATCGCAGAGGTGGCCTGAAGTGGTTCTTCACATTGCAGAGGTGGCCTGAAGTGGTTCTTCACATCGCACAGGTGGCCTGAAGTAGAAGGGTCCTTATTACTATTTTTTAAAGATGTATTTATTATGTGTACTACATTCTGCCTGCATGTATGCCTGCAGGCCAGAAGAGGGCACTGGATCTCATTATAGATGCTTATGAGCCACCATGTAATTGCTGGGAATTGAACTCAGGACATCTGGAAGAGCAGCCAGTGGGGCTCTTAACCTCTGAGCCATCTTTCCAGCCCAGGGTCTTTTTTTTTTTTATATAGCAACATTTTTAATTGAAACAATTGTTTTCCTCAATATATTCTGACCGTGCTTTTCGTCAACACTTCCCAGGCCCTTCCATTTTGTTATGTTCCTTTAGAAGAGTGGCTCTCAACCTTCCCAATGCTGCAGCCCTTCAATACTGTTCCTCATGTTGTGGTGACCTCACAACCATACAATTTCGCTGCTACTTAGAACTGTAATTTTGCATGAGATGTCTAGCTGGGGCATTGTCTCCCCATTGTTTAGCTGTTCCATTTAGATCCCTTTTATATATGTGTATATTTTAAAACCATCTTCAGTGGCAGGTTTCCATATGGACCCTCAGAGGGTCCTTAGGGTTCATTGTCTCGTCCCATATTCCCTCCCTCATATCATGCATGCCCCTCCCCATTTAATCTTCCCATTCCAGTTTCACCCATATCTCTCCATGATAATGTTCCTGTTTCTTCTGGTGGAAAGGTATTTATTTATTTATTTATTTATTTATTTATTTATTTATTGTATATGAGTACATTGTCACTGTCTTCTGACACACCAGAAAAGGGCATCATATGCCATTACAGATAGTTGTGAGCCACCATGTGGTTGCTGGGAATTGAACTCAGGACTTCTGGAAGAACAGTCAGTGCTCTTAACCACTGAGCCACCTCTCTAGTTCCTGGAAAGGTCTTAGTAAGCACTTTTATGCCACTGGCTGGGGAGGTTCCTCCTGGCCTAGTCAATTCTTCAAGGCCTCAGTTCTCACCACTGCCACAATGCAGAGAAGACACACTCACGTGTGTCTGTGACACCATTTATGTAATACCTTCATGTCCCGGCAGTGAAACACAGTGCTCCTCAATGTGTGCTTGGGTTACAAGTCCTGTAAGTCTACCATGAACTGAAGACACTGCAAACTGAAATGCTTTGACTGTGCCTCGCCCACTATCACAGCTAAAGCCAGCCTGCCTTCATATACTCAAAACACATTAGCCCTCAGTTAGGCCAAGTCATGTAACCCTAACCTATTATATAATAAAGCGCTAGATACCTGGTATAACTTGCTGAGCACTAAACCAGGAGTGAAAACCAGTGTGGCTTTTGCACATAATTCAAGCCAAAGGACTTCTCACCACACCATCCTCTGCTTCTGCAGTCACCTGACCTCGGCTGTCTGTTTTTAATAACATGGGAGCCAAATGAGGGGACATTCCCAGAATGTGAGAATCTAGCCCAGGAAAGTGAAGCTGTGTGAGGTTCCTCAAGATGGACATACCAGGCTAAATGCTAGATAGAAAGGCATGCTTCACAACAGAAAAACCAAGACTCATCATGATGAAGCCGGAGCCCTGTCCATCAACAACAGCATCCAGACCTCACCTACAAATGTGACCTGTGATGGCAATTAGCCTCAGACTTGAGCCAAATAACCATTTCACACAGCTAAGGAGAAATCAAGTAAGCAGAAAACGAACTTCATTATAAAGTCACACTCTATTGAGTGGGCTTGTGCACTTTTATGGAAATGGCCACCAGTTGCCTTCCTACCTCCAGATACTGACATTGTAACTGAGTTTCCTGAGGCTTGCCTAAATAAGGACCCCTTGGTGTTCTATCTGTTGAAGAATTCAAGTTTCTCTTCATCCTCTTCTGTCTTCTTACGAAATCCTGTCTCATGACGTAGAATTCTCAAATGTCACTCCATCCATCCCCTCCCTTGAAGGTGGAAGAAGCTGACTGCAAAGAAGGTGACACACCTGCTAGTGCCACAATTATATTGGATTTGGAATCAAAATCCTAGGCTCTTCCTCCTGTTGACAATGCTCTCTTCCCCCGAACGACTTCCCAATTCCAGAACAACCAATGAAGGAGGGAAGTCCTTCCTCGGGGCCAGCCTGGCAGCACCCCAGTCTGACTGCACATTTTAGCATGAACAACTTTCTCCCTCACATCTCTCCTGGTTTTCCGATCTACAGTCTCACCCAAGAAGCTGCCTTCGTCCACTAGCTCCTGGCTTTTCACAACCTCTGGTAGCCATTAATCAGCCTTTGACCTCCTAGAACCCAAGGCATGGGCCCTCTGTTCTTCACGTTGATGTTGTGCTCTGAGTGTTCCAAGATACACTAAGAGATGAGTCTCCTCTGGTACTCCCTCTCTGTGGCAATTGTGAAAGCAGGATACATAGAAAGGTCCATTGCTCCTCAACCAACTGTGGCGAAAGACCGAGCATGAGACATTTTTAAAACACATTCACATCAATGATTAGTTTATTACAGATAAAGACTTTCATAAATATCTAGGGACCTAGATCCCTCTCCAGAAAGCAGAAGCCAACATTCTGCATCAGAATCATTCCTCACACAATACTAAGTCCAAGGCCATCCCCATTCTGGAGACTGTGCCCTGTAGAAGACACAGGTGCAGCAGAGTCTACTTGACAAGAAAGATCAAAACTCTCAAGCTACTGGTTGGTGGCATGTCTTAGTTTTGTTTTCCATTTGATATTTATTTGATTAAAAAACTAAGAGGTAACAGACTTCACACGTGAAATTCTTATATCTATGTATCTTGGTTGATTCTTCCCTTCCCCCGCCCCTCCCTTACCTCTCACCCCACACCCATTCTCTGCTACACTCTTTTGCCCCAGTCTCCCAAGTTGCACACTGTTCTGCCTTCCCTACCCCTTCCTTAAAGCCTCTTTTTTTTTCTAGTCTCATTGGCCTCCTTCCAGTTTCCTGGTCTTTACCCATATTTCCTCCCACACACCGTTAACAAACTAGGATCCTCGTATAAGAGAACGTATGCCATGTGTCTCTCTCAGTCTAGGCACCGCACGTACTGTCACATTCCTCAATTCTGTATGTTTCCCTGCATATTTCAATGTTTCGTTTTACAGCTGAGTAAAATTCTGTTGTGTATATGTAGCACCACAGCCAGATGTATACCACCGAGAAAGCGAATGACAACAGATGCTGCCCAGGGTGTAGGAAAGAGGAATCCGCCAGATACTCTAAGCTGGTGCAGCCACTATGGAAAGGAGTGTGGTGGCTTCGCAAGAAGCTATCGTATGACCCAGCTATACTACTCCTGGGCATCTACCCAAAGGGCGTTATAACCTACTAAAAAGATACATCTGCATACACGTTTAGCACTTTAGTAATAAGTGTTCTTTTCACAATAATGAGTTGGAGTCTAGATGTCCATCAGCAGACAGATAGCACCTTTTAATAAGAAAACACTGCCCAAGGACTCACCCTATAACCCTTTTCTTCCTTATCAATCTCCAGTCCTAGAACAAACCAGAAAAGCAATTCCAGGACACGGTTGCATCCGGATGACAGGTGGCAATCACACAGAGAGATGCCGGGTGACAGAACCATCACAGATGACATCTTTGTGATACTTCTTAATGTTCAAGGTATCCTGTCACCTCTAATTTTGCCATTTCATAAGAGACGCCGTTCTAATTTGAGACAAAAAAAAAAAAAAAAAAAAAAAAAAAAAGAAAACAAAACTCCATGATACTTAGAAAAAGCAGTATGGGAAACATCACTGAGCATGGCCCCAGGAAGAATGGAGTGCAGTCAAGACCTCTGTGAGCACCTCCCTCCACCTCTGGTGAAGTTCCTCCGGCTCTGGCTGCCCGTGATAGGCCTGATGCCAATGCAGGGGAGTGTTTTTGAGATTACGTAAGCACCTAATATGGTGTTCACCATGTTAAAAAACCCTCAGAGAATTTTTAGTTTCAAGAATCAAGGAAGAATGACTTTGTGGAAACGCTACCACAGAGAGCACCCTGTCTGTTACTCTTTCTTTCCCTTTAGGCGGCGGATTCCTGAAGGACAGGACTTATATTTTACTGGTTTCTGTGTCCCAAACACTCAATGCATGGCCACTGCTCAGGATCCAGCCACCACTAGGCTCCTAGACTCCTGTGTGCAGGTCACAAACAAAAGGTTTCTCTGTCTGAGGGAAATTTACATGCATCTCTCCTCTCTGCCTGATGCTTCATGAAAAGCAGAACTCATATATCTGTGCATGGTATCTCTGGCCTTCACAACTGCTCTTAGCTAATGAGGCCTGGCTCCATGGCTGGGAGAGAGCTGTCAGCAAAGTACTTGCCTTGAGCTGAAGAATTCTCAGTGCCATCCAATCTACCCGTTCCTTTGGTGTTCAAGGAAGCTGAGTTCCATCTACAGAACTTATTGTTGTAGTGGAAAATAGTGCTGCATGCTTGTAACCCCAGCACTGAGAGGCAAACACGGATCCTTTGTGCCCACTGGCCAGATAGCCCAGTCAACTGGGGGAGTTCCAAGCTAATGAGAGACTCTGTCTCACAACAACAACAACAACAGAAATGATGGCACCCGAGGAATGACAACTGATGGTGTTCGCTGGCTTCCATGTGCACAGTATGCACATGCTGGGGCTGCAGGAATGGCCCAGTGGTTAAGAGCCAGAGGACCCTAGGCCAGTTCCCAGCACCCACTAAGCAGCTCACAGCTGTCTGTATGTAGCTCTAGATCCGAGGGATCTGGCACTGCCACGCGGACCTATGTGCAGGCACAACATCAATGCACATCAAGTTAAAAATTAAGCAAAATCTCTAAAACAAAACAAGTCTACACATGCATATACACCTGCACATACATGAGCACACATGCATATACACCTGCACATACATGAGCACACGTGCATATACACCTGCACACACATTAGCACACATGCATATACACCTGCACATACATGAGCACATGTGCACAAGAAGAGTAGACGCAGATGGCCTCAAGCCCTGCGAAGGATGTGACTGTTCAGTTCTCTAGTGAGTTACTCATGCTCTCTGTTGCTGAGTAGCTACCTACAGGGCTTAAGTTTTCAACATGTCTTCACTTTAAAAATTCTCCAAAGACCTCTCCAGCGTTGGGAGCTTTGCCAGCCACTCATACCTAAGCCTTTAATTTTTCCTCAAAAAGTCAAATAAAAGTTCTTCCTAACACATCTTGAGAACTCCTGGAGCACTGTTCGTTTGGGGGGATGATGGCAGATCTTAGGAAACGTGACATCAACTGGAAAAACTTTGAGAGGAGGTGCTGCTCTGCTGGAGTCATTCTCCACCGCCTTCGTGCCAGGAGGGGAGAGGAAGCAATCTCCCTGAGCTGATTCCGCCTGCAGGGAAGGCAGCTCAAGGAGGTGTTAATGCTCCTGCAGATATTCAGGTTTCCAGCCCCCTCCTTAACAGTACCTCAATATGCATCCTGTCCCCCCCCCCAGAAGCCTGTAGGTGCAGTATTGTGTGGCTGCTGCCTCTGCAAAGTGTTTTGGAAGGTCTGTTAGTTCGTCTTGGCCTGGAAAATGGAAAATTGGAGCTGCAAAAACATACCACGTGGTCCAGTTTCGTGCCTGGAATGGTATACAAGGAAGAACCTTACAGGGTCAAGATGTGGGTGGCTGTGGGCTGCAGCCAAGTGGAGAGTTCAGCGGTCCCCATGGGGGAAGGAGAGAGGAGAGAGGAACAATTAAAGCTTCAGTAGTTATGGGTTTGGGGGAAAGAAGGTTAAATTACTAGATGTAAGTGCCTTAGACTCAAATCATGGCTGTCAATGGCATAATCACCCTGGTTGTCATCGATCAATCCACTCGTTGAGAAGATAGCTCAGCAAGCTTGTTCTCCTAGACACATATCTCACTGGACATAATGATACACCTCCAGTTGTCCCAACTGTGGACAGGTAAAGGCAGGGGGATTGTGTATTTGAGGTCATCTTGGACTATATAATGAAAGGAAAATATCCCCAATCAAAGCCAGAGCGTTGTTTTGAGGGAATCCACACCTGGTCTTACTATCTTCAGCTTACACACCACACACTTTTCTTTAGACTCCTTTGGCACTCATCTACCAGCCTAAGCTGAATGTTGCTATGGCCAGGTATGCCAATGTACCCTCCACAGGCTGCTATTTCCCCCCTGGAAATCAAGCATTGTCTCCATCCCTACTACCGCCAAACCTTGGAGACTCACTCCTCTAGATGCTTGTCTACCCTTGGTCTACCCTTCGGTTCCCACAGCTACCATCCTCTCTGTAGGTACCTAGACCTTCTCTTGCTGGTATTCATCATGTTTCACTGGTCCTTTGAAACTCATTCAGAAATCTGCCTACCCAAGCTGAAACACCTAGTGGCCCACATACAACTTAGCTGTCACCACAAATACGGCTGACTCCTCAACAGAAAAGCACACATCAAAATGTTACTAGGTCCCACGGTTGACAAAGAATACACAGGAAGCTCTAAGCTTTAGCAAAGGGCCACAGCTACTCCTGTCTCTCAGTTTGTACCTTCAAGACATAGCTCGTGCTACTGTCTGCCAGGAGGCAGAGAACCAGGGTACTGGGAGTCAGACTAGCTGTGGTGGCCATGCACTCTACACAGCATCACTCGCTCAGCAGACATCTGAAGCTCGCTGTATCTCAGGTTCATGGATAAGGCATGGAGATACAAAGCCATCCAAGACAGTGTATGCCCCAGTGGGACCTCTGAGATACATAGATAACAGATAAATGAGTGCACTAGTCTTTGTACAGACGACAGCACATGACTTGGGGTTAACAGACCACTAGACAAGGTAGCCCGTGTGCATCCACACATTATTTCACCTATAAGGAGGCAGATCCCTAAGAATTAACACCACCACCGGCCACGTATCAAGTGCATTCCTTGTGAGATGTCTTCCAGAGTAGGGTGAGAATGTGACATCAGATTGGACCACTGGGATCACCAAGGGAGGAAATCTGGTCTGGAGATTCAAAGCTGGAGTTCACTGTGCCTGAGGTCTTTGAGGAGCAAAGGGTGGGTCAAGTCCCTATTGAGTTTGGGGATAAGAGGAAAAGCCATTCGTGAACAGAAGGATGGCTAGGTGTTAGGACACCAGACTTGAGTGTGTCCCTGGAATGCAACAGAGTACGAGGGGCATGTGTACCAAAGCCATGAAGTAGCAGGGAGTGACTGTACCAACTGTGGCAGGTGAGTTAGATCCCACGTGACCTGGGGAAGTCATCCAGTCTAACCACATAATGCCACTGCACTGTGACTTTTGCAAGGTTGTTTCATGGAAATGACTGGAGCTGATCAACTCTGAGCACCCTCATGAATGGGAGGAAGGAGGGTGTTGGCACTGCAGACAAGGGGCTCCTTCGGAGGAATTCTGGGTAAAGTGGAAGCAGACCCATAGCAGCTTGAGGTAAAAAGGCGAAAACAAAGCTTGGGCTTTGGACTTTGTTCTGGGTTTGATGCTTTTATTGTCAGTGGTGGTGGTGGTGGTGAATGGGAAGTAGGTTAGCTTATTGCTGGAATTTTCTCTTTTCAGGGTATTTCTTTGTAGCCTGGGGCTGACCTTGAACTCTCAAGAGTCCTCCTGACTCAGCCTTCGAAGTGCCAGGATTGTAGATGGGAGCCACTATTCCCAGTGGGTGTTTTTAACATCCAGGTAGGATGGAGCCCGAAGAGATGAGAGCCCGGTGATGCAGAGGAGAGCCTGCCAGGTGAAAAGTGAAGGCACACAGGTCATGTGAGGAAGGACGAAGTGAGGAGCCTGGGCCGATGAACAGAGAGGGGAACAGAGAGTGGGATGCAGCAGGCACAGAGGGGAGTGTAGGTGATGGACATGTAACCATTCCCTTTGGATTTCTACCAGAAGGTCACGTGATACTTGACCAGGCAGGCTAGTGATACCCCCATAGCTGATAGTGATACCCCAAATGTTATTTCTGTGCTCTATATCTGAGTGTGTGTACAAGTGTTTGCATTTTGTATTTGTCAAGGAGTATGTTTAGGAATGCTTATGTGTTAGTGTGTGTGAATGTATACTTGTGTAGATGTGTGAAGTGTGTTGATACAGGTGTATTTGAGGGTGTGACTGGTTATGCATATCTATGAGTGAGAGGGCTTAGGGTTATTTGAACATGTGAATGTATGCTTATGCAGGGATACATATATATATATACATATATATATATATTTGAGTGTGTATGTGCATGTCTATGTGTATGTTTCTGAGTATATGCTTGAGTCTGTAGATTTGTGTCTGTGTATGTTTGAGTGTGACTGTGTGCTTATGTGTCTAAGTGTGGGAATAGGTGTGTTTGTGTATGTGTAACTGTCAGAGTTGGTCCAGAGGACACTCAGGGTTAGTAGAGTAGAGGGGCTGGGAGGTAGGAGCATACCTCACGGAATTCCATACCTCCCACGCGCCATCCGGGAGGGGCACTTAGAGCACAAACATGGGAAAGGCATAAACAGCAGGAAGGGCAATTGTGCCTGGCACAGGAGTGTCATGCAGAAGTAATGGGGTAATTAAGGAAAGGGAAGTGCAAGCTGCATTGTCCAGGAAGCTTCCTGAGCACCTCAGGCCATGGTGGGCGTCTGCCGAACCCTCATCCCAAGCCAAGCAAGAGGGATGCCCAGCCCAGCCCTGGACCTGACTGAGAAGTACTGCTCTATGCTGTGCTGAGGCTCTGCTGGCTGGCCTGGAGAAGAAAGCAGCTTCCAGGAGAGGCACATGGATCCAAGATGCCACTATCATGCCACAGCCTGTGCTGGCCAGCTGGTTCTTTCCCTTGAAGGGGAAAAAAAAATTGGACTAGGTCCTGAGACAGCCCCCAGGAATCCAGTGGCTCATGTCTGAATGTCTGTACCTCCCTCCACAGTGATCTTAAAGTATAATGTTGTATTCATCCTGTTCCATTTGATTGATACATAAATGGCAGTGATATGATTCAGTGAATGGTTAGGCCAGGATAGTTGTCTGTGCCTTCATGTTCCCTGCCACACCACACAAGAGATTTCAGGCTTTGACAGCGTTTAACATTCCCTTGAAAGGTCTCTTTTTAAGTTGCATGAGATAAAATAAGTTTTAGGGATGAAGGCATTATATCTATATATTTATTTATTGGTTTTTTCAAGACAGGATCCCATCATGTAGCTCTAGTTGTCCTAGAACTTGCTTTGAGGACTATGTTGGCCTCAAACCGAGAGATCTGCCTGGAGTTTTAACCCCTCCTGAGTGGTGGGATTAAAGGTATGATCCACCACACCCAGCTTAAGGCATTACATATAAATAAATGGTAACTTTAGACTAAAGAGCTTCCTGTACATGAGAACTGAGAGAGAACAAATTCTCGGAGCCCCTTTGAGTTCAGTTAGCCAGAGCTTCCTCATGGCACCTTCTAGGCCACTGGCTGTGTCAAGATGAAGCTGACTATCTATGTCCCTCCCAGCCACCAGCTGTCAGAAACTCATCAAAGGAGACGATGGCCGTAGGCTGCACGAGAAGTGGATGGCCACAGAAGTAGCTGCTGGTGCTCTGGGTAAAGTGTGGGACGGTTGTGTGCTTCAACCGGTGGTAGTGAGAATGACAAGGTCACTTGGCCCTGGCAGAATGAGCCTGCTGTTGTCAAGTAAGGGACAGTCTTGTATAGACCAAGGAGAACTGGGGAGAGGAAGCATAGGTCTGCTCAAAGATACATTCTACATACCAGTCTGAGAGTTCTCAACTTGCAGAAAGGGAAAAGAGAAGGGAAGGAAGAAGGGAAGGAGGAAAGAAGGAAGGAAAGAAGGGGGAGGGAGGGAGGATGGAAAGAAAAAGAAAGAATAGAGAATAGGATAGTATGATAGTTTGTGTATGCTCAGCCAAGGGAGTGGCGCTATTAGAAGGTATGGCCCTGTTGGAGTAGGTGTGGCCTTGTTAGAGTAAGTGTGTCGCTGTGGATGTGGGCTTTAAGACCCTCATCCTAGCTGCCTGGAAGCCAGTCTTCTACTAGCAGCCTTCAGATGAAGATGTAGAACTCTCAGTTCCTCTAGCCCCATGCCTGCCTGGATGCTGCCATGCTCCCACCTTGATGATAATAGACTGACCCTCTGAACTTATAAGCCACCCCCAATTAAATGTTGTCCTTCTAAGAGTTGCCTTGGTTATGGTGTCTGTTCACAGTAGTAAAACCCTAATTAAGACAGACAGAATAGAATAGATAGAATAGAGAAGAGGAGCATATTCCTAGACTGACAGATACTGCCATGCCTCATTGGTTGTGGCCTAAAAGGGCTAGCAGCATCTGAAAGCTTTTCAAGCTCTCTATTACATTACCAGAAAGCTCTCAAACAAAGAGGATAGGAAGCTCAAGACAAACTCTCCCAAGATTCAGTTCTCCCCATGTCCTGCAACACAAGGCTGACTGAGCTGCTCTGAGGGAGGAATGCCGTAAGAAAAATGAGGAGGAGGCTGCACGCCTTTAATCCCAGCACTTGGGAGGCAGAGACAGGCAGATTTCTGAGTTCGAGGCCAGCCTGCTCTACAAAGTAAGAGAATGAGTTCCAGGACAGCCAGGGCTATACAGAGAAACCCTGTCTCGAAAAACAAACAAACGAACAAACAAACAAACAAACAAACAAAAAGTAACAATAAATGATCAGACCTTGAAAACAAACAAATGTCAACAGGGAGTGTATATGCAAATGAAGGTCCAACAGGGAGGGATGGCTTAAGCTACAGAGGTCTGTCTATAAATGAAATATCATTGACCTTAACAAGAACAGGGAGGGTACAGGCCTGCTATCCCAACACCCGTAGCACCAAGAAGGCTGAGGCAAGAGGATCCTAAAGAGGGAGGGATATGCTAGAACATGTGGTCTACCCTGGTGAGATTGCTGGTCATATTGGGGCAAATGCTCTTCTGCAGGAAAGTCCATAACTGAACATGGAGTGTTTTGTTCTCTGCCATAGGCTATAGGCAAAGTGCATATTTATGATGGTCAGTCCTGATTGTCCCCTTGACTGGCTTGAGGAGCTCATGAAAGATTCATGAAGAAAGCACACCTTTGACCTTTGTGTCTAGAGAAAAGAAACCCCATCCCTGTAGGCTGAGAGGCTAGACAATAAAACCAGAAAGGAAGAAAACTGGCAGCACCACATAGACCAGGTTAGCCTGGAACTCAAGAGCTCCTGAAGTGGGAACTTTTAGTGTCTTTGGAAAGTCAGTTATGTCAAATGATGCTTTGTTAAGGTATTCAGGTGAAAGGACGTTTTGCTAGGATAGACATGTGAAAATATGTTTTGCTGAAGCAGACACAGGTGAAAGGATGTTTTGCTGAAGCAGACACATGAAAGGATGCATGATGTTCAAAAGGAACATAAATATAACCCAACAGATGACGGGCACCACTGGATGGTATGGGTACATCTTACCATTGCTTATTGGTCATCGTTTGTCGTGACTCCATAGAGAGAAACACAATAGAAAACTTCTGGAGGTGTTCTGATAGCTTTTTGCCACTTTCTCAGACTCTGGCCAATTGTCAGAATAAAACAGAAGTTTCTAGCTATGTCAGCTAATACAGACTTACGTAGCGTTTTACTAAGGCAGGCTTACATAAAGTTTAGCTAAGACAGACTCAGGTGGTGTTTTACTGAGGCAAGACCCATGGGAAGACACAAAATGTTTGGAAGGAGTATAAGACTCAACAGAGACAAATGACTTACATAATTAGATTTACAACTCTTTGTTGGTCTCTTGTCTTTGCTAATCTTCACTAGTTGAGAGAGACAAGGCAGAAGCCGTCTCCTGGCATCTCTGCTGGTCCTGATAGCTCCTACCAACACATGCCAGTGGGTAGATGCCGCCATTGCTGGTTCGTGTTTACTACCCTGACACCACTAAACTAGACTACGGATACCCAGAAAATTAGAGATTAAAGTCACCCCCAAAAAACTACTTCTAGACAACATACAACTAAGCCTTGCGACATCTTCTAGATGGAGCTGCTGCTACTGATTTGTGTAAACTAAAATGCTAATATCTAGACAACACAGATTAGATTTGTCTCCCCTCCAAATTATTTCTAAACAGATGCACTTTCCCCATTCCTAATAACTTTCTTTTCTACTACCTCTAATAAATAGTAGGTTAAAAGAGAGGTTAAAACATTTAAAAACCCTTATTAAGTTTTAAAACATCTAAACTTACAGATCCACCTGCATCTGCATCTGTAGTGCTAGGATTGAAGGCATCAAAGTCTGGCTCCACCATTGCCAGCCTTTGGGGTTTCTCTCTCTTTCTTTCTCTCTCCCTCCCTCTTTCCCTCTCCCTCTCCCTCTCTCCCTCTCTCCCTCTCTCCCTCTCCCTCCCTCTCTCTCTCTCTCTCTCTCTCTGTATCTCTATCTCTAGATAGATTAGATTGATATCTATATCTATATCTATATCTATATCTATACCTATCTATCTATCTATCTATCTATCTATCTATCTATCTATCTATCTATCTATCTATGCCAGTCTTTTAGAGACAGGAATTCTCTGTGTGCCCTTAGCTGTCCTGGTACTCACTCTATAGACAAGGCTAGCCTCAAACTCACAGAGATATACCCACTTCTGCCTCCCAAGTGCTGGGATTAAAGGTGTGTGCCGCCAGCAGCTGGTGCCTTTGGTATTTTTTTTTGACATATTTATTTATTATATATAAGTACACTGTAGCTGTCTTCAGACACACACCAGAAGAGGGCGTCGGATCCCATTACAGATGGTTGTGAGCCACCATGTGGTTGCTGGGATTTGAACTCAGGACCTCTGGAAGAGCAGTCAGTGCACTTAACCACTGAGCCATCTCTCCAGCCCCTGGTATTTATTCTTGATAACTAATATTTCCCCTGAGATTGGCACTTAATCTCAGCACTTACTTGATAGACATAAAAAGACATTAGAATTCCAATGTTGACCAGGTTCTGATCTAAGGAAGGGGATCCGATTCCCCTTCTTTTCTTTTCTCTAGATGGAGCAAACAGCCCACGATTGCGATCTTGAATCGTCACTGTACTTACTGCTTAAAGACATCCTGGATATTTAAAAAGTGAATGGCTCCTATTCGGAAAGGAAATGATACTTTCCCAGTCCATCCAGAAAACTGTGTGCATAAACACTACTACTTTAAAAATGTAGGTCTGCAAGAGCATCTTCCCTGTAAATCCAATTAATGGCCTTGGCAGGCAGTAGGTTTCTCTATGGTCCAACAAATTCGCTACAAGCAACAGTTCATTAGACCTAAGGTGAACTTCACCTCACTTAATTTTGTTCTTGAGATTTTAAGCACTTTACTAAAGTAAGCCTTCTTTCTAAAAAATCTGTGTTCATTCCCAAGGGCTACCTAAATACCATATCACGAAGTTTCAGACACTGTGTTTAGTGTCTCAAAGTTCTAGATAGTTCAAGTCCCGAGTCAAAGTGTTGGCAGGGCCACATTCTCCTGGGGAAACTAATTAAGAACCTTTTCTTGGCCCCTGTTACCTTCTCAACACTGCCTACAAGCTTGGCTTGTAGATGCTTGGCTCCTAGCCACAGCCCTCACCTGCCATCCTGCCCTGTGCCTTTTTCTGATCCTTACCCCTGGACTGTGTTTGTCATGTAGATAAGCTGCAGTTGAGAGCTACTTAACTTTATTTTACATGTGTGTTGTTTGCATGTATGTAGTTACCCTACTAAAAGTAGAGTCAGGGTTATGGACTGCCATGTGCTGGGAATTGAACCTGGGTCCTTTGCAAGAAGAAGAACATGCTCTTAACTGCTGAGTTGTTTCCTCTGGCCAAAGGGGGTTAGATTTTAAGTATAAAAACCTCGGTGCGACTGGGGTTGCTCCTTGACAGGGTGGTCCTCTTCCATGAGCTGGGCTCCTGAGTTGAATAGAAAGAATGCAACAGAAAGAAAGAAGAGTACCCAAATTTGTGCCTCTGTGCTTCCTGACTGCAGAGACCATGGGATCAGCTGCCACACAATGCCAACATCATGCATTCCCTGCCTTGATAGACTGCGACTCAAAATGTGAACCACAACAAAGCCCTCCTTTAGACTCATCTCCTAGGTGAACTGTCACCTTGACACAGTACAGAGTTATCTGAGAAAAGACGCTCAGCTGCGAGGTGGTCCAGATCAGACAGGCATTTGAACATGTCTTGGGAGAGGGCAGTCATTTTGTTCATTGATAAAGAAGGACCCAGCAGGCTTCGAGCAGTACCATCTCCTGGGAAGGTAATCCTGAGTTGTAAAAGGACGAGGTTGATCCAGCCAGCAAGCAGTGTTCTACCATGGTTTCTGCTTCCTGTTCCTGCTTGAGTTCCTATGCTGACAGTGATGGGCTGTGACCTGTGAGTGAGACTAAGCCATTTCCTCTCCTAAACTGCTTGGTTGGGGTGTTTTTATCACAGCGACATAGTGCAATTGGGCCAGGGGTTTTTGCTACGCACTGCATCCCGGCCACCAGAAAGGTAACCAAGAGCCGCTTGGAGTCTCCAGTGACTTCAGATCACCAGCTGCAGTCACAGTTCTCAGAAACCCAGCTCCATGGGCAGCTCCCTGTGTTTGCAGATGCCTGGAAAGCAGAAGCCAGAAGAATGCCAGCTAGAGAGACATCAAAGCCAGCCACGCCCCCAAAGCATGGTTCTGACCTCCCTGAAATCTAGCTATCTTATTTTCAAACCTCTCTTCCCTTCCCAGGCAAAATGGTAAACTTGGTGTCTCAAAGCTGGTTTCTTCAATGACTAGTACATGGAGATTCAACCTTCCTCTGGATACAAAACTCGTCATCCTCTATACTCCCTGCTATGGGAATTCCTGCTTCCCAGATGCTGATATTACAGGTGAGCTGCCCCACCCACACAGCTTTTTGTGAATTCTGGAGGTCTGAGTTCTGCTTGCTTGCGGAGGTGTCTTTCCAGGCCTCCAAACTTTTTTAAAAGACAGGATCTTGTGTTGCTAAGTCTGGCTTTGGACTCCACTAAGAGCTGCTGTTACAGGTATGCATGATGTAAACACAGTATGTAGAACCATGTTCTTAAAACTTTATCACTCTGCTTGGGCAAAGGTAAACTTCTGCTCTTCTCTGAACGGGGCAGATAACATCAGCGGGCAGGAGCCACATGAACAAGGATTCCAACGCACACTGCCATGGCTGTGGAAAATTCTAGTTGTATGATATCGATTCTCATATTTTCACGAGGATAAACTCCTTAGGGACACAGACTAGGAAATGCATCTGACAGTCATGAGGTGCACAGGGTCCCCTGGTAGGGATTCCTCCACTTGCTGGGGTTTTTCCATTTGGAAGAAAACTGTCACAGAAACATGGGCTTTGGGCTGGTCAGAGGCCAGCGGGAACTGTTCTCACAGCGTCGTAGACATCACAGATGGAAAATGTGCCTCAGTCATCCCATTCCGTCCCGGGAAGGGCATTCTCTAACGGTTCCACATACAGCCACAGAGTCTGTGCATCCACCCCGTCCCAGGAGATCTTGCAGTCAAATGATTCCCCAAGTTATAAACTTCCCTTCACTCATTTTCTTATTATATTTCAAGAGGGTTATTTTTAATGAAAAGAAAAAAAATAGTTCATGGTTTTTGTCTTATAGAGCACAACAGCCACCATCTTTATCAGAGCTGATACGACGCTTGCCGGGAGTCCCCCACCAGGATGGGGCTTGTGGGCTGTTGACATTCTATGTATCATAGAAGGAAGGGCTGAGGAGCACCCACTTCTTCCCAGACCCCAGGCTATCCTTGTGCAGTTCTGTCTTAATCGTCTGTAGCCATCCCATCTCAGGTGGCATTAGTGTTTACAACGTGTGGAAGTTTACTGGAAGCAGGTGGGCTCTATCTGTTCAACTATGGGAGTCACCATGCACATTGGGGCAAGTCTTTCCTGGGGTGTGGAGCTCCTCCCAGTAACCTTTCATCCATCTCTGTAAGTAAACCCAATAAACATACCAGTTCCCCAAGTTGGAACAGCACGATGGATTGTCATGGACAACCAACTAAGGAGGAGACGCACATTGACAGCTCCCAGGGAAAGGGTTCCTGAACTGAGCCTAAAGATGACCGTATCCTATGCAGGAAAACACGCATTTGGTTCCTTGAACTTCTTTGAGTGACTTATGTTTCAGACATGAATATGGAGAGAGAGCACGTTTGCACAGAAGCCCCGAGAATCATACTCTGCCTCCTGGACATGATCCATGGACTCCCTGTTTGCATGGGGAACTGTCATCACGTCCTGCAATGTGCTATAAAGGATTTCTTCTCCAGCCCTTCTTTTTTGTTGTTGTTGTTTTTTGTTTTTGTTTTTGTTTTTTCAAGACATGGTTTCTCTGTGTAGCCCTAACTGTCCTGGAACTCAGCTGTAGATCAGGCTGGCCTCGAACTCAGAAATCTGCCTGTCTCTGCCTCCCAAGTGCTGGGATTAAAGGCATGCACCACCACTGCCTAGCTCTCCAGGCCTTCTTAAAACCTTGTTGCATGTAATGTTTTTCATTCTATGGAGCCAAAAGGATGCTCAGCAGGAGCATAGCTTTCTGTGAGATGTGTCTTGTGTCTTTCGTGTCTATGGCTTCTGTACCCACCCACTCCCATGTGGCAGGACTCAAATGCTGGGCTCTGCCAATGCCCTCCTTCTTCAGTTCTTAGAAACTGTCCACCTAGCTGTGTTTCTTGTGACTCTCTTCGTCTGGTGTCCAAACATCATATAGGCATTTTTTTTCCCATAAAATAACTGCTTAGCCCCCACGCCATGTGTCCTCGGGAGAGGAGTAATCGTGGGTTCTCCAAAAGGCAGCCTTTGAGTCTGAATTAGAAGAGCTACTCTAAGATATTGGACCATGAGATTTGTTGGATGTAGAAGATTCTAGTCCTAGGACCTTCCCCCTCCTCAGTGGACCTCATTCCCACAGCCAGTAATAGAAAGCAAGGTTATGGTCCTCAAATGTCACCTTGGTCTTAGTAGGTGGAGCTGGGAGACTCATAGATCAGGCGATCAAGGACAACCACCCTTCTCTGTCTACCAGGAATGTATGCACTGACCTGCAGAGTTTCTACCATCAGGAGCAAAGCTGATCAAAAGTTATGAACTGTGTGTGTGGTCCAATGCGCTCACATGCGCGCACATGCGTGTGGTGTATGTGTGGCACACATATACACACATGCGCGCACACTCGATGGCCCAGACCATCCTGAGGGAACAGAGCAAATATTACTCATAGCTTCTTTTTTAGAAAGATGGGCCAAACTTGGGCATAGTGGCATATGCCTCCAATCTCAGCACTTAGGACGCACAGAAAGGAGGATTTCAAGGTCAAGGTGAACCTGTGCTACATAACAAAACCCTGACTCAGAAAACCCAAAGTAACCAAATGAAAAACCTTAACAGAGCTAGAAAAGGAAGAATTGGCTGGATAGGAGCAGCAGCGCCCTCCCCACAAAGGTGCCCGACAGAAGAGAGGGCTCACTGAATATGGTGGCGAGGTTCACAGGGTCTGCCCTTCTCTCTGCTGTGTATTATTTTCATCTTTGTGTTTAAGCTATTGTTTCAGGACTTGGATCTAGAACTATTCAAAAACTTAACTGGCAGCTTTTTTTCCCGTGGCCACTAGGTGGTGCCAAGTCCCCGGTCGGTGTCCCACTTCAACCGGGAAACTAGAAACGAAGCCCAAATGTGGAACAGAACTATAAAATGAACAGGATGGGGGAGAAAAAAAAACCTGAACCCTAAAGCCAGTCTTGGAGTCATCCCTAAAGGAACCCCCAGTGGAAGCCCTTGCAGTGTAGCGGCCCCTTGTCCGTGGGTGCGCGTTCCATATGCGCTCCTGGTGCAGCCCACCTCTCTGACCCTTTCTCTTTCTGTGTGATTGGCTGCTCTTCCGCACAGGAAGTCAGAGCTGTTTACAGACTCTACATCCACAAAAGGGCTTTCCCTCAGAAATGGCCAAAGGTGGCTCACTCACCGTGTTTACCAGGCTGGCTGTAAATCTTTCAATACAAGCTGTCCTCTGGTGGCAGCCCCAGGATGGACTGGGGAGGTGACTTCATTCACTGCCGTGGGGAAACTGACTTTCTGAGCATGTTACTGTGATTTCTGACTGGGGTCAATGATTTGAGGAGGCCTGGCCACCGAGCCAGCGATCTGTCACAGAACAGGCTTCTGACTGGCATCAGTAGGATGCTACAGTCCCAGGACAAACAGAGGGCCTGGGCATAAGAGAAAAGAACAACAAAGCCGGTTTCCCTGGGAGCTATTATGGTCTGCCTGTGCCATAGAAAACAAGTTCTGCCCATCTGCCTGAAAGCACAGGGGTGAGAGGTCTTACCTTCAGCTTTGCCTCCCTCCCTCCCTCTGAAGTAAAAGACCTCACCAACCCAAGTGTAAATAACAAAGACAAGGAGGGTGGGGGTTGGGCAGGCAGGTGGGAGCCTTCTCCACGTCCAGCACAAAGGGCCTGACTAACATTCCTACCACAACAGACAGATCACAGATTGGCAAGAGAAAAGCATTAATAAATTTTCTTAATGACAGATATATGGATGCCAGGGCCATAGAGAATGGATCCCCAAAGACTGTGGGGAAATCCTTTAGGTTTCTGTCGCCTTTGAATGAGGGATGGATGGCCACGTTGGAATGGGATTGAGTCGAGGTCTGACCTAAGGTGGCAGATTGAGGGAACCTTCAAAACCTACAGCACCTGCTCTTTCCCACCCACCTGAAAGGTAAGGCACCTCCAGGTTCTAGGCTCCCTTGGGGAAAGGAGACCGAGTATCTAGGACTTTTGATGGGAAGGGCGGGTCAGGTGACAGGAGACAGAAAGACCAGCCCCCATTGTTTTGGGAATCTTTCCTGGGTCACCCTGGCTGCCCTGTTAACTCAACTCACAGCCTGGGGAAATTCCACCACAAGCCAGTCTCAGCGGGTGTTGAGGGCAGGGCCAGAGCCCCTCCTTCCAGAAACCTCTTTTGTAAGCGGAGGGATATCTCTTGAGGTCTAGTCTGCTCAGCTGTGGTCACAAAGTACCAGATGAGCAATTCTACTAGAGACAGCTCCGCCTTACAGCTCGGGAGGCTGGGACCAGTAAACAAGGCCAAGGAACTCAAGGATGACAGCCTGCAGGACACACACAGCTCTGTAGCCCCTTACTCCTTGTTGTCTTAGTTAAGGGACAGCCATAGCTTGTGTCAAGTTGACATTAAATAAGCCAGCACAACTGATCCCTTGTCCAGTTGACACAAACATCCCTGTTAAGCCACAACTTTTCCTTTCTTGTTCACCCAAGACACACACATCAATATAAATATCGCAATGTAAAACACTCATGTGAACTTAAAAACTCTCAGTCTTTACAAATACAAAAACTTTAAAACTCACTCTGTTTAAAAGTCCAAAGTCTCTTTTAAAATATAAAGTCTCTTTTAAAATGTAGACTCTCAACTGTGGGCGCCTGTAAAAAATCAAAGATAAATACTTTCTTACTTGGAGAAGGAAGAACCCGAGCACACACACCATCAGATGAAAGCAGACTACTCTCCAACCATGGATGTAACTGATGTCTAATGTCTGGGATTCACTCACAGGTTTCTGGGAACCCTCAAAGGGCTTGGACCACTTCTCCAGCTCCACCCTCTGCAGCACACACAGCTTGTCTTCTGGGCTTCTGTGGCTCCAATCCACTGCGGCTTTTGTTCTTGGTGGTCATCCTATGATACTGTCATCTCCAAATGCTGGGGTCTTCTGCTGTAACTGTGCTGCACTCTCACCAATGACCTTTCCTAGTCTTGCACGGTGCCATGACTCCTTCACCTGGGTAAACTCTTCCATGACCAAATTCGGCCACCAACATGAGGTACGTACAGCCTTGGCTGCCTCTGGAACACAGCTTCAGTGTACTGACTCTCAGGAAACACTTCCCAGATTTTGCCTCTCTGATACCGGTCTCTGCTTAGTCACTGCTAATTTCTCAGCTCCAGCTGACTGGCATCCATTGCCCAAACCAGCAAAGGCTTTGCTTCACTGACCCCAGGCTCTTGTTAGTCACAGCTGATTCTTCAGCTCCAGCTGACCAGAACCACAGATTCTTTATACAAACAGCCCAGTAGAGTCTTTGCTTCCCTCTGAAACTTCACAAGCCAGGCCTCCATTGTCTGCACCGCCTTCAACCTTCTTAGTCTTCCAAGCTCCCAGAGAACAGTGCACTGAGCTCTCAACACTCAATGGTTTTTCTAACATTCCATAGTCCTTTCACAATCCTCCCCCAAACTGGTCAAGTCTATCACAGCAATACCCAACTAGCCTGGCACCAATTTCAGTCTTCGTTAGGGTTACTCTTACTATGATAAAACACCATGAGCACAAGCAAATTGGGAAGGGGAAGGGGCTTATTCACCTTACACTTCCACATCACAGTTCATCATCGAGGGAGGTCAGAACAGGAGGAACTCACACAAGGCAAGAACCTAGAGGCAGGAGCTGATGCAGAAGCCATGGAGGAGTACTGCTTTGCTGCCTTGTTCTTCATGGCTTATTCGGCCTGCTTTATTATAGCAACCAGGACCATGGGTGGCCCCATCCACAATAGGCTGGACCCTTCGGAGTCAATCACTAATTAAGAAAATACCCTGCCGGGCGGTGGTAGCACACGCCTTTAATCCCAGCACTTGGGAGGCAGAGGCAGGTGGATTTCTGAGTTCGAGGCAAGCCTGGTCTACGGAGTAAGTTTCAGGATAGCCAGGGCTACACAGAGAAACCCTGTCTCGAAAAACAAAAAACAAAACAAATAAACAAAGAAAAGAAAGAAAGAAAATACCCTATAGGCTTGTGTTGGAGACATTTCCTCATTAAAGTCTCCTTTCTGTCTAGTAGCTATAGTTTGTGTCAAGTAGACATAAAATTAACCAGGACAGTCCTAGACCAGCAGTTCTCAACCTTTGAGCAACCCCTTTAGAGGCCACATATCAGATATTTACTCTACAACTCACAAAGTTACAGTTGTGAAGTAGCAATGAAACAGTTCTGTGGCTGGAGGTCACCACAACATGAGGAACTGTCTTAAAGGGTTGTTGCAACCACTAGGAAGGTTGAGAAAAGCTGCTCCTACACCCACCCACCCTATTTAGTTCTCAAATACACCTTCAAATGTCATTGGATCGGGGGCTAGAACATCAATATGGGAATTCTAGGGTAGATACAAGAGTTTGGTCTGTGAGACTGGATCATAAGACTAAGAAGCACTGAGAAAGAAAGCGAGCCCCAATTGGCTTGGGAGCAGGGACAAGAAGTCTTTGTATGGAATGACTCTTGAGATAGGTTTTGAGAGATAGATAGGAGTAAGCCAAAGGAATATGTATGAGAAGAAAAGATTGTGCCAGAGTTTAGGTAGCATCAATCTTTCTTAATTATTCAGAGTAAAACAGTAACAGTGTATCAAATGAATTAATAATTCAGAAAGAACTTAACTTGGCTCTCACTCCCATGTTGCTACAAGAACAGCCATGCTTCTCCTATAATAGGTTTCAGATGTCTAGACAGATAGATGGATACCTAGCTGCTTTTAGAATGTCAGTGACAAGAGGCATACACAGACCTCAGCAATCTTCAGAGCGAAGAGGTCTGAAGGCATCTAAGCTGTCTCCATCCATGTCTGGCTGGCACAGGCTCCTCGTGGACTTGGCCCGCCTGTGATGATATTGAGGTATAAGCTAAAACAAACCATACCCAGAGGCCGGTGGACAGTGGACAGAAGGGCCTCCCCAGTCCCATGGGGTCACAGTGGCCTTCAGAGGCAGTGGGTTTGGAGCATCTGCAGAGATGCCCATGCACTTTATAGACAGCTTCCTTCTCCAGAGTGGGCATCCCTGACTGCTGGGAATTCACCAAGCTTAGGGATGATTTCCTTTTGATCTCTGGACTGGCTTGCACCAGTTGCTGCAAGAAAGTCCCAAAGACTGGGCCGCTCAAGTAGTCATTTGTTTTAGAAGTTGGAAATCTGAGCCCGAGGTATCAGCAAGGCTGGCTTCTCCTGAAACCTCTCTCCTCAGCTTAGGCATGACTGCCACCTTCTCCCCATGCCTTCATATGGGCTTCCCTCTGACCAGTTTGATTGGTTTATAGCTACCCTGATGATCTCACTTAACCTATGGAATGGCTGCCTTGAGATGCAGTGTGCTGAGGGATTGGGGTATTGGAGCTTTGACATATGGGGGCGGGGGGCGCCTAGTTATACTTAGCAGTCTCATCAAAGCAAGCAAAGCCTCAGCTTCTGGCCCGGAATAGAAGGTGGGGGAAGGGCCGCTGTCTGGCACTTTCATTCCCTGCACCAAAAGGCCTTTCCTATTGGACGACTTCAGGGAATATGGGAGAGGGCTAACTTTTTTGAGACAGGAAAGCATAAGGATTAGGCTTGGAGAGCTAGCCTGGGCTAGAAGCTGGACAGGTTCTGAACACCATGCTGGAGGTCTCCAGAAGCTTCCACTGGACTTTTGCAAGGGTCTGGGCACCATGCCTGTCCTATGCTCCACGGAAGGGAACACCCAATGATGAAGACCCCTTTCAACTCCTTTTTATTCTGTGAACAAGCTGGTGTGAGATGAGTGACTGGGATCTGCTCTCATATCAGTTCCAATGACATGTCTGTAAATAAGGAGCACAGCCAATAAGCAGGAGCTTGTTGGAAGTCTTCCAAGACAGAGAAAGAAAAAGGCTGAGAATTGCTGAAGGAGTCTATGGCTATCCCAGACTCTCTTGTCTAGGTCTTAGGTGCATAGGGGTTGTTGAGAGCTTCATTGTCCACATCACATCTTCCAAGGAAAGAAATCTTGTAAACACGAAAAGTGAAAGAGATGCATAGGGCCTTGCAGGGATGACAGGGGAGGCTTGTCCTTCCTCACTTCATCCTGTGTGACTGTCCAGGCCACCAGGTTGGCCCAGTGAGCAGTGTGACCCACACACCCACTGGGTGGAAATTAGCACAAAACCCATTGTCTTTTTATCTGAGAGACCTTGAAGGACCTAGTTTCCATAATGAGGGGACTTTGGCCTCCAAAGCAGACACATCCTTCCGCTGGGGGTAATCAGGGCTCACAATGACCCTTACCTATTGTTCGAGGGAGGGCACAGGGTTGCAGACACAATAGGTCCTTAATGATTTGGTGACTTTGAGTGAGCATCAGGCCTTCTCTCTTGCCAACTCAGTGCCTAAGCTCCCAGACTCCATCCCCATCCACCATGTTTCCCTGATGTAGGACAAACACATCCAATCTTTGCACACCTCCTAGCTGGTTCTAGATCCTGTCAAGATAGCAATACCAACCACATGGGCATGGGCACTCAAGACAGTGGAGTGCATGTCTCTGCTCTCAGAGCTGCTGTAGATTGTTTCCTGGCTGTTCAGTGCTGATGCCCAACAATCCTTGGGTGACCGTTCAAGCCCTAACTCCCACATCTTACTTTTTGAAATAACATCCCCTGTGGCCTATAAAATTAAAACATAACTGCTTTGTGCTGCATGTGTGAAACTGTTTAAGAACAAATTTAATCTTAAAGAAGTAAAAACTACTCTAGAAATAGTCAACACACTGTGAAGCTGTGGAATGTCCGATCCCAGGTTTTGTCTATTGAATCAACCCCTTCTTGAGTGCTTAATGCGATCCACAAATTGTCAAAAGTTTCAGCTAGGAAAGTTGAGAGAAATGTCCCGCCCTCTGTCGTCTTGTTTTCCGTGCCCATTGAGGGAAATATGCCATGTGAATAATACATTATTAAACGTCAGAGTAGCCACATTTTTAAAAAGGTGAAAATAGTTTTATTAGGCACGTATTTTTCAAAACATTACACTTTGCTATAAATATTAATGGTTTTTCAACTTTTTGTGCTTGATTTTCATATTCTACCATGCATTTTACACATATAGCACAGTTCATATCATCTCGACACTATATCTCCATAAGACTGCTAGAAAGTGCTGGTGCGCATTGTGGAGTGGCTTAGGGTCTCAGGAAAGCGGCTAGGGAGCTGTAACCTGAATTACCCCAGAGCTCATGGAGAAAAGGCTTATGGAGGAAGGCTAAAGACAGAAGAGGCACATTAGACAGGAAGAACCACAACTTGGGCTTGCTGGGAAGCAGATGGCAGACATGATTGAAGACCGTTCTAGGCTTTAGGGCCATGTAACCAAAACACTTGAGAGAAAACTATATACAAGAATGTGCTGTTGTCAGCCACATTAAGATGTATGGGTTCAAAAAGAAGTAATGTGCTTGACACATAGGATCCAGCCATAACCCCAGGTGTCCTGACCATCAAGACTGTCATGTCTATAAGGCCACGTTCAGCTTAGCTTCTAACTCCAGATACACTAAGAACTGGAGCAGGCCAGTCATAAAATAGACCAGGAAAGAGACATATACAGCAAGTTAGATGAGCACCAGCCAGTCTGAAAGGGAGGAGATTGGGACCAGCTCTTGCAAGAGGAGAAAAGAGTAGAGCCAAGGGTTCTACATCTAGACGTGGACCAGATCTCTGTGTCAAACTTATGGTCTTGTACCCTTTGTTTCAATGTTTAGAAACAGAGAAGAGGACGACCCAGCACCACACAAGAGGATGCTAACATATACAAGGGGAAGGCAAATGCTGTTTGGGATTGATCTTTGTGTGCATACACACATTTTACTTCATTCCACAATGCCTGGTGTGCAGTGTCATGTGCCACATTAGACCAGCATAGAAGAAGACCCATAACAAATGTATTAGGAGCAGTGGGACCTGATGGTGCATGTCCGCTGTCATTGTCAACCCTTAAGGAATTATGGCAAGAGGAGCATGAGTTCAAGGCTGGCCTAGGCTACATAAAGAAAAGCGTGTATCAAAATGAAAAGGTTATGTACTCAAGGATGAAATAAAATGTGGACACATATGTGAGCAAAGGGAGTTGCAGCAAATGCCAGAAATGTGATCATCTTCCAGCCCAATTTCCCACTGGACTTCTTGTTAGAGCACAGAACTGCTGGGTCCAACAGCTGATGCTTGCAGCTCAGAAGGGGAGGGGTACCAGTGTTAAGTACATCACACAGACTACTTCAATGGATCCTGACAGGAAGCCTGAACTTAGTGATACCATCAGTTTCTCCTTTCCAGTTTCTAGGAAACTGAGACAGACACAGGAAGACACTTGACACCTTCCCTCGGCTGGCTGGGATCCAGCTTCACCAACTCCAGAACCTATTTTACAGTACCTGATTCACAGTTGGGCCTCTCCAAATTGCCCTCACAAACGAGACATACTGAGAAATAGGGTGTGAGGCTGAAGAGACAGTGATTACATGTACTCAATGCTCTTTCAGGGGACCCAAGATCAGTTCCCAACATCCATTCCAGGCAGCTCACAACAGCCTGACACTCTAGAGCCGGGGGATCTGATGCCTTCTTCTGGCCTATATGGGTACTGCACTCATGTGCACATAACCATTTAAATCACCTACTTAAAAAAAGATGTGACCTTAATGTGCCACCATCTGCGAGAGCTATCCTTCAGACTTCTGGAGCACCAGGCTTATGGAATCTGCTGAAATCTGAACCAGGTATGTGGTAGAGGAGATGAAGTTAGGTGTCTGTACACTCAGTGGTGTGTTCATGGGACAATGGAGGTCGCTTTCTTTCACACTAGTGAATGTTCACCAATTTTGCCTTACAGTAGGCAAGAAATGTTGGCATGTCATTATTCAGCATCTAAGTAGATCAGACACTCCACAGACATTGGGAGGGAAATAGCTCTGGAGTGGTTGCCGAACAACAATGTGACACAAAATCTCCCACTTTTGCCTGTCTTTCTACTAAGATTAAGCTTCAGGGACTATAATTCTGTCATGAAAGTTGTTAGTAAAAATTACTCAGATTAAAACCAAACCAACCAGAGAAGGTGACTAAAATAATGAAAAAACTAATGTATTTTGTAGATGTTTCAAGACTTTGGGGTATACATTCACAGGTGACATTAGATATTAGTTTTACAAAAATTCTCCTTATAATGGCTCTCCTTCATCAGTTTTGGAAAGTGCCCTTTGAGAACCCAATAGGCAGGAGTGTGGTGGTACACAACTTTATTAATCCCAGCACTCATGTGACAGAGGCACAGGCAGACCTCTCTGAGTTCGAGGACAGCCTGGTCTACATAGTGAGTTCTAGCACAGCCAGGGGTACACAGAGAAACCTGGTCTCAAAAACAAACAAAAAGAGAATCCACATCGATGTTGAAGAGTAAGTTTAGATAGTTATGGTGAGTTTTGCCACAGGCAACAGAGTAGGCTTGGAAGCTCAGTCAGCAAAGGGCTTGCCATGAGGCTGAGAGCTTGAGTTTGGATCCCCAGCACTTTGTTTGTTGGTGTTGCTGTTTAAAGGCAGTCACAGTGCTGGGAGCGCTGCTGGGTTCTGCGGGCCACTCCAGCTTAATCAGTGAAACACAGGTTTGGTGACACTGCCTCAAAAAGTAAGGAAATCAGTTACTACACCAAGGTGGTCTTGAACCTTGTATAGCTGAGGATGGCCCTGAAATTTCTAATTCTCCTGCATCCACACACAGTGCTTGGTGTTACGATGTTCGTTACCACAGCTGGAGTTCTATGCTAGGCAAGTGTACTGTACTAACTCAGCCACATCTCTGTTGGTTTAGACTGTGGTAAAATTCACATTCACCTTATCCATTTAGTAATTTTCAGCATTTATATCCAGAAGATGGTATGAACACGGCCACTGTTCTCAGAACATTTTCATCCCTCAGACTTTCAGTTCCATTCAGGATGGCAAAGCTGAAGATTTCATTTGTCAGCTTCCCTTGCAGCTAAATGAAGTCTTGCACTAGGTTCCAGCCAGTCACAGTTAATTAGAAACACTAGGAACTCTCTGGAAATGCCATGAAGGGAGACAGGCGCTCTTCTGTCCTTTACTGCATTGGGGTGATCTGGTAGCCACGATGGACTATGGACTCCATTTGGAGGCTGGGGTTAGCAGGACAGTCAACAGAGAATTTAGGTTCAATAACAAATTAATCCATGTCTATGTTGCTTCTGGAAAATAAACCACCTGTTCAAGCCACTCATGGGGAAGAAGGGGCATTCAGTTCTAAACAGCTGGTTCCAATCCAACTTCATCAGAAAAGCTGTCTGCTTCTAAAAGCAATGCCTTCAGAATTCCCCTAAGAATGCAACTCAGTGCTCATGTGCATTCACCATGGTCTGAATGTCTCTCCAAAATTCAAGCACTGAAAACTTAATGTCATAGGGTTGGAAAGAAGGGTGGTTGGAAGGATTGGGCACTAGGTGGAGCCCTCAGGGACCTGAGACAGCTTGGTCCCTTTTGCCCTTTGGACTCCCACAGCCCAGCAATAAGGCCCTCACTATACCACAGGAATGGCCACCTTATCAGGACTTCCAACCAAACAAACTACAATGCATTTCTCTAGCAGAAAGGGGTAGTGAGGAGACAGAGACACAGACACCCTAGATCTTTGATGTAACTTGGATGATCTCATTTCTATTATACAGAGAAAAGATGGTTGTCACACTAGTTGGTTGTTTTCTACTTCAGCAAGGGCACAAAGACCATGGGAGGTCTGGGAGACAGAAGGACTTCTTTCTCTGCTCTTTCTGCAACAGACTGAAGAGACAGTGCAGACGAGAAAACAGAAGGAAGGAGGTCTCAGACAAATAGAAATATGTTAGATGCCTGTAAAAATCAAAATGACTCCTGGCCTAGACAGAAAGTTAACTCATGAAGGCACAGAACAGAAGCCAATACAGGCTTCAAATGACAAGGAACAATGTTTAATAATGGACATTTCTGACAATTCTGAGCTCTAATAGATGTCAGAAATACTGAACAAATGTACCCTCACACTTTTGACAAGAAGAGCTGAACTGAGTGCAACTTTACATATTGGAGCCCACACTCCATGGAGTCACCACACCGACTCCCCACAGACTTCCACACTTCCCAGCTCCGACAGGCATCGCCCCCAAGGTTACTAAGTATCAGAGTACTTAGTGTGAAATGTACCATAGTGAGGAATGCTAGGAGGAACCCCTCAGACATTCCCGCAGATGCCACGCCACCCCCTCCATCTGTGCTCTCAGTGTGAATACTTAGACCTAGAGCCCAGCCCTGAAGACCCAGCCTCTACCCAGCAGTAGTTGAGAGGCCATGAGACTTAGAATGGAGATGTTCTCTCTCTTGTTGTATCTCTCTACACCACTTGATTTGGATCTTAAGCAAAACCTACAATCTAAACCATTACTAGGAGCATCCACTTGCACACCTCACTGTCTGCTTGTGAAATAGGAAAGGACTAGATAGCATCCCATCACCAGACTTTATCCAAACCCCGTCTGACCTGAATGTCATCTCTGAAGACAGAGGAAGTGAACCTGAGTCAGCACCAGCGACATTCCTTCTATGCTCTGTATCTGCTGCTTCACCTGTATTAGTTCATGTGGTCTCAACAGTCCTTTGTGGCTAACAGTAGCAATGTTCTACAGGTGATAAAACTGAGACACACTTTATTTAAAAAGTTCTCCAGGGTTGGATGGCTAACCAGTGGTAGAAGGACCCAACATGCGGTGGTCTGCCTGTAGACAGGCTAGTACCTACAAGAGTTCAGAAGTAGCCAGCATACAGTGAAAACTCAGCAAATCTCAAACAAAATACACATCTGAAATAATGCAGCTTTATAGTTATATCTGGGAATAAAACATACATATACACATACAACATAAACACTTTATAAAACAATGTAACTTCTTATCAAAAAATTGAGGTTCATATTTTCCCTTTGTACTGGATTATAAAGCACCAGTGAACCCAGTAAAACTATCAGAACTTATTCTGAAGCTACAGAAGAAAATGCAGTAACCAAGTACTTCTTGATTACTTTAGAAGTTAATTTCCTGATCACTTCAGAAAGCAGGTTGTGTCAATAGCATCCCTATTTTATTTTCCATATGAGGATTTAAAAATTGCAGAATATGACTTTATTTATTTATTTACTTATTTATTCATTCAGATGTGACAAAACAGTAGTCTGGGTAGAACACCGGCCTTTCTCATCACATAAGCATGTGCTGAGTATCTATCTGTTCTGATACCAGTTTCCTATGTGATATAGGTCTTCCAAGGAACTTCTCTGCTTACAAGCAACCAATTTATTACCCAAGGTACAGTATATGAAAGTGAGACCTCTGGCCTCTTATAAAACTCCACGTATAACTCAGTTTGCCAAAAGCAACAGATCTACCTCAGCATACACAAACTAAAACTATATCATATGAAATCTTTTTTAAAAATGTATTAATTTATTTTAATTTGTTGGTCTTTTGCCTGGTGTCTGTGTGAAGGTGTTCGATACCCTGGAACTGAAGTTACGAAGAGGTACTTCACTTACTGCCGTGTGGGTGCTGGGAATGGAACCCATCCTCTGAAAAAGCAAACTGGTAACCCTTCTCTCTAGCCCATTAAATGAAATCATAACAAAAATGTTGCAACTAAATTCCAAGTGATTCTCTATGTAGCTTCTCTTGTTTGTGTGGGTGTTGTGAAGGAGATCTTGGTACACAGTCCTGGCTAGTCGAAAACTTGCTTATAGGCCAGGCTGACTTGGAATGTGTAGCTCTCTTCCTGCCTGGGTTTTCTGAGTTTGCAGCCATGTGTCAGAACTCCCAGCTGTTATCTATGATATATGAATAAAAGATTTTAAATTCAGTCAATCACACAAATACTTAGTTTACCTACATAATATCAAGTCATCTGGATATTCCAAATATTAGTTTCACCAAGTACTGACTTTCACGCTAACACTTAAAAGTTACATATTCTGTCTATAATGCAAACTATATAGAACTGGTAATATTTTAAGTCAGCTAATCTTTAGTCTTAAGACAAAAAGAAAAGGAGAAACTAGCCTGCCCCTGGATATGTTAACATTCCACAAACACTCAGTCTTCAGTCTCAACACTTCCAAAACAATTGTTGAGGTTAAAGTTTATTGTTTTACATTTGACCTTATTGTCTTGTGAGACATTTCTGTTCTTTCAAATGTGGATCTGGTACACAATTAGGAGCCAGTTTGTTTATACCTATATTTTGGCAGATTTCAATATGTAGTTTTTTTCTTAATAGCTAACCTAGTTAGGTCATTTGATTGACAAAGCATGTAATGTGACAAAGGAAAAAATGTATATATAAGTTATAAAGAAAAACTGACACTAATCTAAGTTAAAAAAAAAAAATCACATACAAGCCGGGCAATGGTTGCACACGTCTTTAATCCCAGCACTTGGGAGGCAGAGGCAAGTGGATTTCTGAGTTCGAGGCCAGCCTGGTCTACAGGATGAGTTCCCAGGACAGCCAGGGCTATACAGAGAAACCCTATATCGAAAAACAAAACAAACAAAAAATCACATAGAAATGAAATATGGAAGAAGCCACCAAGTGTCTAAGAATTAGCCAGGCTGGCACTGTCATGTAAAGCCTTGTTAAGTGAACCTGACATGTTTCCTAGGTGGGGGTCACATCCTTTAAAGTAGGCACATTAGCTTATATAGTCCAACCACTGCATTGCTTCACAATTTTGGTTATTCCAATGTATTTTTTAAAACTTTGCTCAATACTTTAAAAATATTGTACTTTCTAAACTTGGAATGCAGGGCTAATCACTAACCCCTTTCTCTGATGGAAAACGGATGAATCCCTGAGTTGTGAAATGTTAGAGAACACAGACATGAGCGACAAGGAAAGATTTTATTTGTTTTCTCACTTTCATCCCAATGCCCTTTCTGAAAAACATAAAGGCATGCACACTGATGGCAGTCTTATAAAGGACAACAACCGTAGCCCCTAAGCTGCAATTCAACAGCCATACAAATAAAATCTTAAACTAGGTGAAAGGAATCGCAGAAAATAGTGATGTCAAGACGCTTCTAAGTTCTCAAAGGTTTTTGATACAATGTATTTCCAACTACCCATTTGATAGGCTACTGGTGAGGAGAGTAAGCCCCGTGTGCTAATGATCAAGAGAGCATATGTAGACCACCGAGCCCTGTTCAAAAAGTCAGCTATAATCCATGTAATTCCAATGGTTCTGTCTCTTAAAATTTAAATGCACAGCACATCCATGATATTTAAAGGGGTGTGTGTGTGTGTGTGTGTGTGTGTGTGTGTGTGTGTGTGTAGGTGTGTGTGTGTGTGAAAGAAAGAGAGAGAGATTCCCATGGAGGCCAGAGGATGTGTCTAATTCCAAGGAGCTGAAATTCCAGCCTTCTGTGAGCTTCCACGTGGGTGCTGGGATCTGAAGCCCCTTTAAGAGTGGCATGTGTTCCTAACTGCTGAGCTGTCCTTCTAGACCTCAGCCATATTTAAAGTCTCAGAACTTGTACTTATTTTGATCTGGTCAAAGCTCTAATAGGACTGCTGAAAAAAAAATGTATTTAACAAAGAGATGAAATCGATCTCAACCTCACTTTGTAAGTAAAAAAAATTACAATTCAGCACAGTAACATAATACACTAGCTTGTTTTGTTTTTAAGCTGCTATATTCTGTTGGTATATGTATGAATATACATATTCATATGTGAATATATACATCCATACATGAATATATATACTAACACATAGAAAACAAGTGACAGCACATGACTCTTCAAAGATGTTTGAAATGGCTCATTTTCTGGTTTTGAAAAAACAAGAGGCAAATTTTCCCTCAATTTAAAAAAAAATTTATTTATTGTGATTCAATTGGTCTATTTTAACTAGATCATTGGTATAGTAATTTTGTGACAAAAATCTGTATGAAGTTTGCAGAAATGTTACCTTGAATGACTAATAGGCAATCATGTTTAAATTACAACATAGAAATATGGCAAATCACACTTTAAAAAGCCTCCTCCCATAGGACACCCTGTCCCATGACTTACAACGGTGTGATTTGGTCCTGGAAGGTAGCTCTGTTCACAGGGGACATGTACCAACAGTGTGGTTCCATGGAAATTAAAGAGAAATAACAAATTTATCCAATCCTGATGGTTCTTGCCATAAACAAACACACTATACTTCTGCAGTAGCCAAGGAGGCTCACCCTCAGGAGCCAGGGAGACACCCCTCTGAGTCAGAGCAGTACTACTTGCACCCCAACAATGAACAGCACCACTGGAGGACACAAAGCCAGAGAGCCAGAGCTGAAACAAGCAGCGAGCAACCATGAGCACCTACACTCCAGATCAAATGCAGTGCCAAAGCAAAGGGAGCCAGGCAGAAGGCACGTGCTAGGACAGACAGGATGCTGGCAGACTTCCATCACCTTAGAGCTCGGTGGATGTCCATTCCAATATGAAAAGAATAGAGACCCTTGCATTTAGAAGTACTTAGCGGCACAGGTGCTGGGAGGTACTAACAGAGTAGCTCAGAAGCTGGGCTACTAAAAGCTCTGCCAAAGGAGACAGAGTCATAGCAGAGCTTCAAGTCTATTCTGACACTTTACACATTATTCTCTGTAGAATAGGGGGTATGCAAATTAAGCATTTTAATAAATATTAGAAACGTTCATTATTTTGCAAATATAAAGAAAATTAGCTAAATAGAGCAATATAATAAAAATATACACTAGACAGATCTTTTTTTGCCATGAATACTTCTCACCTTTTTCTTGGAACATCTTATCGCATCATTACAGTGTCTTTCATTGACTTTCAGAAATTAACAAAAAAAACCCAGTATCACATAGCTTCAAAATATAAAAGACTTCAGTATTAAGAGTCTGAGCTGCCAAGTAGTCAAACGGAAGATAACCAATACAGCGAAACACACTGCAAACTAATGTTAAAACACAACCTTCTGAATTACAGACAGCATCCAATAATCTTTACAAGTGGACATTAATTCATGAAAACATTAGAAAAAAAACCCAGCATAAACTCCACTTAGCTTCCCCGTCTCCAGCAACCCCAGCACCTGAACAGCCATGTGTGCTCGCCCAGATCAAACACGTGCTGGCTGTGGTCACAAACTCTACTTTATCCAGTGTTCAATCATCAAGGCTTAAACAAACAAACAAACAAAAAAACCCTTATTTAATTCAGGAAACGATGTGATGCAATGTGCAGCCATCGGTAAGAGACCATGTCTGCAGCCGCCCTTGCTTATGCTTTAATAACAAACCACAGGCAGCCAAGCAGGGTTCCATACAACCAGGTGCCCATATACAGTTTCCTTCCGGACTCCGTCATGAGCATGACAGCAGTCAAACTCCCCAGGATCAACACTGATGGTAACGTCTTCTTGACACTTAGTCTGGAATGAACACTTTTCCCAGGAAATTTGTTTCTTCTTTCTGGATCAGGTGAGTCATAGAATTCTATGAGCAACCTATGGACAGAATGAAAAACAATAGAATTGATACTTTCAGTTTTGGACATTTTGGTGTCAAAACAAAAACCATCTACTAGATATTGAGTACTTGCCGATCAAGTACAGCTCCTTAGAAAACCTGGGTGGGTGCAGAGGTGTCAGAGATGGCACAGCAGGGCACTCATTCCTTACAGTATGGACATGGTATTATATCCTTACCACATGGAAAATGAAAATCAAAACACAGCGGGGCTTAAGATATTTGATGAAGCTGGGCAGGGGTGGTGCACTTAGGGCAGAGGCAGGTGGATTTCTAAGTTCAAGGCCAGCCTGGTCTACAGAGTGAGTTCCAGGTACACAGAGAAACCTTGTCTCAAAAAACAAAACAAACAAACAAACAAACAAAAAATATTTGATGAGGACTTTGGGGATTTGTAAGATAAAGATATGTTTATGTACTTTTATGTGTATGCTTTGCTAGTGTGTATGTCTGCATACCACGATTGTTTCTGGTGACCACAGAGGCCAGAAGAGAGTGTCAGAGCCACTGACCATGAAGTTACATTTACAGAGCTGTGTGTGGGTGCTGGGAAATGAACCTGAGCCCTCTGGAAGAGCAGCAAGTGCTGAGCCATGATGGCCCCAGCTTCATTTTTGTTTGTAAATCTTCCATCTGTAAGTGGATATACCAACAAATGACTTTCCAGCTTCTCTCCTTCCTCCCATAGCTCTCATCCCATAAATCCATGAAAAGGGTGGAGGCTGTAGCTCAATGGTAGAATGCTTGCCTAGCACATGTGAGGCCATGGCTCCAATTGCACAAAAATAAGCTCTCAAAGAAGTCAAAGAAAAGAAATTCTTATAGCATAGTTCTCCTCCTGAGGTGATTTGAATAAGAATGGCCCCCATAGGTTCACATATTTGACTGCTTAGTCACTGGGCTTGGTAACTATTTGAGAAGGATTAGAGGGTGTGGCCTTGTGGGAGGACGTGGGTTAGAGGGGTGAGGCTATGAGGTAGGGATGAGAGGCTCTGAGGTTCCAAAAACCCAGGTCAGGCTCTGTCTGTCTTTCTGCCTGTGGATTAGAATGTAGCTCTCAACTGCTTCCTCAACACCATGTCTGCCTAAATGCCCCCATCTCCCCACCATGATGATAATGGACTAAGCCTCTGAAGCTGTAAGGAAGTCCCCAGGTAAATTCCATCTCGTAGAAGAGTTGCTTTGGTTAAGGTGTCAGCAACAGACCAGTGACAAAGACACCTACCAAAAGTTCTTATTCCCATGAAATTATAAAAGCAGAACAGAGAAATAAAAAGGGTAGTTCATTCATCCTCTGGTTTAAACATGTAAGATTATAGCAGCAGGACAGGGCACAAAAGCACAGGAAGTGTTCCCACTGCCTTGTGAGCCACTTCTATAGAGGTAACAACACTGTGTGTTAGCTGTGAGCCACTTCTATAGAGGTAACAACACTGTGTGTTAGCTGGCTGTAAGGCAACGGGTGGGCATTAAACACTGTCCACTCCTTTTCTGAAAACATTTCATATTAAGATACACAGGTCTCCTTACATTGTTCCCATCATCAAAGTAATCCCGAGCTGCTGGTTGAAAAGTGATGTCGGGCACAAACACTTGACAGTACAAGGCATAAGTATAATATGAAGTTTCATTTCAACTCACTGTACTTGCAATAATTTCTACTAATTCAAGAAAGGGGACAATTTCATCATGAAAATAACAACTCCCTTCCTTGCCACAACACAAGGGTGTTGTGCCCACCTGTGCTCCAGTCTCTAACCCCACAGCCTCGTGTTTCCCGTGTAGCTACCGAGGAAAAGCTTTTTTCCTAAAAAAAAGCTTTTATCACGCAGCAGCCCACTGTCCAGAAAGCACTGCAGGTAGGCCAACACATCATGATTTTTACAGTGACTCATGAAAATTTACAATGTGAGCACGCAAGGATGGAGTTCACAAAAAGCATACGTGAAACAATAGAGACTTTAGTCCCCGTTCGCTGTGCCATTGACTGTGGAATAAAAGCATCCCCGTGTTGAGTGGTCATGGTACAGAAATCAACTGCCAAACTGATGTAGAATGTTAAACTTAATTGTGATACAAGGGTAATGCACCATTAAACATGTTACATATTAAGTATGTAAGGTCTTGTCTACACAAATTTGATTAGTATCTCCTAAATAATGAAGATGAAACCTCTTTCAAACAGGTTACAATAGTGGAATTGAGTTGAACTGCAGTTTCTAAGTGCTGGAGCTGTTATCACATACTTATCTTTTATCTCGAAACGCTCATGAAGCCACTTTTTCATGTGCTCTTGTTCCTCTGGGACTTCCTTTCTGTCTATACGATCGAAGTGAATATGAAGTTTCGGGCACTGTTTGCAGAGAAACTCTAACAAGGAAGAAGAAAACGTCATGTCTCATTACTTTAGAATTCATGATTATACTGAGTAACTTACAATAAAAATGATGTATTAAGACTAAAACAATTGAAAACAATAAAAGCTATGAACTTATGATTTGTAGTATTGAGCTGAAATTAAAAACTCATCAGCACACATTTCTTGTTAACCCCAGTTGGCCTTCCCTGACCTCTAAGAGTCAGCCTTGGGGAGGCAGCCACCTTTCCTCTACGTATGCAAAAATCAATATCAAACCTCTCACTCTGGGTACTAACATAAAACTTCACTTTTAAAGTATTTCGAGTTTAAAATCTTTTACATTTTAGTGCTTTTCCTCATTTACTGTGAAAGCCAATTCTATCCACAAAGTATGTAAGAAAACTGGCTGGGTTTGACCATCAAACAGCTTCATCTTCCTGAAAGTTAACATACAGATAAAGATGAGCACTAGAGAAATACTCAATACAGGAGTGTGGGGGCAAGGAGGGAAAAGATCTTTAAACTTCAAGTCTCCATCACACTGGAGTGCAGACATTCCTTAGAACATGTCTCCTATCGCATTTTCAGCGTGATAGAATATTCTTGGCCTCCTGTTTAATAGGAAGCAGAGTCTCATCTGAAATCTCTGGAGAGTATTTATTTACTCTCCAAGAAACTCAAGTGTGGTAATATTCACACAGGGAGTCTCTGAGAGTAACTTCAATTTTGCCCACCCTCACCCCCGCTTTGTTGTTGCTGGGGGTTAAATTCAGGGCCTTGTGCACGGCAGACAAAAACTCTCCTACTGAGCTTCATCTCAGCCCTTGATTTCCTGATTTAGAATCTTACTAGGTTGTTCAGCCTAGCCTTGTCTTCAACATCTTCTGCCTCTTCCTACTTAGTACTGGGATTGTAAGAGACCTCTTTTGTACACAGCAAAATACCATGTCTCTTTCCTCTCTCTTCTCTGCCACTCTCGTCTCTCTCTAAAATGAATACTTTGAAAGGGGCCAGAATCTTCCATCACTCCGTTTTCATCTGTTCCCATGTTCCAATACTGAGTCTGTGGCTACAGTTACCTGAACTATTCTTACGCAAAACCCTCTGGTCGGGCTGGGGAGATGGCTCAGCGGGTAAGAGCACTGACTGCTCTTCCGAAGGTCCTGAGTTCAGATCCCAGCAACCACATGGTGGTGTACAACCATCCATAATGGGATCGGATGCTCTCTTCTGGTGCTGTCTGAAGACAGCTACAGTGTACCTATTTATGATAATAAATAAATCTCTGGGCTGGAGCAAACAGGGACTGAGCAAGCAGGGTTGACCAGAGCGAGTGGGGCTGACTGGAGTGAGCAGAGGTCCTAAAAATTCAATTCCCAACAACCATATGAAGGCTCACAACCATCTGTACAACTACAGTGTACCCATATACATAAAATAAACAAATAAATCTTTAAAAAAAAAACCCTCTGGTCACACCGTTCTGAGTCCTTAAAGTTCAGCATGTGGAAAAAGATCACATTTCTTCTTGTAAATAATGGCAATGCCCTCCCAACATGCTATAAAGAAGGCTCAGGGCAAAAGCAAAAGACCTGAGAGAGAAGGTGGGTGGGTAGTGCTGGTGTAGTGGGGCTCAGGGCCAGCTTGGTCTACAAAGTGAATTCCAGGCTAGCCAGAACGTCACAGTGGAACCCTCTATTTAAAACCAAACCGACCCAAACAAAGCAGAGCAAGCACACAGTCTGTGTCTCTCCTGAACTGTGCTACTCAGCTTCTGTGGAAACATGGCTTACCTGTCATGGATGGCGGGTTTGAGTATTTTCCCGACCCTTTCTCCTTCCCTTCATAAACCACGGTGACATCATAAATTGCATCTAAATGACTCTTCATAGAGTCAAAAGCAACGTGAGTGGCCTTTATTCTTGGTGTCAGCACGTGTTTTAATACTGCAAGGCCTAGAAAGCAGGTAGATTCAATGTGGTCATAATTAGGAATACATTAAATTCAACATCTAAATTACTTATCAACTACCACAAAGACAGGAACCAAAGTTTAATGCTCTAACCTCACACCTAGAATCCTCCTGTACATTCCCATCTTGACTTAGGTCAACCCCACTGAACACATATCCATTAAACACCCACATGAATGAGACAAGCTGTGAGAAGCTGGGAGGGCTGGTCGAGGGAAGCTCACGACCCACTGGGAGCCTTGTCTTTGGTAAGCTCTGGTAAGAAAGATACCACAGAAGAACAGCAGCATCTTACTAAGCACAGTCTCTCTTAGGACAGAATTCGGCATTCCATCCACTCTCTTTGGCTTCTTCCTCTCCTGGACTCCAGCGTGTACTTACAAGTTCACAGGAAGCACAGGTTTTGCGATATGCTATGAAGAGTGACTAGGGAGAACCGGGTTTGAAGTCTGTACTGCCTCTCTCCAGGGAGAGCGGCTACATAAGGAAGAACAGCTACAGGATGGTGGGTCGGTCTACAGAAGAATTTTTAAAATGCAGGGTGGTGTGGGAAAGCAAATGATTCCCACAACTGCATATCTGAGCTCAGTCCCCAGGGCAGAAGGAGTATAATTTATTCACAAACTTGTATGAAGTCTGAAAAGTCAACCAAGCTGGGAAAGTTTTCTTGTCAGCTAAGTCATTCGCCATTAGAGGCCATCTCGTCTCAGGATGTTTACAGAATCACCCTGTGAAACTTACAGGGTCCATGTTACCTTGACCAGATTTTTTTTTCTTTTTTCTCTTATACAGACCCAAGCTGGCCTCAAATTTATGATCCTCCCACCTTAGATCCCAGGAGCTGGGATCATAGCTTAAGCACCACCAATTCTGGCTCAACCAGTATTTTTATGAGAGACTAGAAGAAGACTAGAAGCTCAAAAAGCAGGCTAGATGTGGGGTCAGCATATGAGAGGAAAAAAATCTACACCAAATTCTTGCCTATCTGTACCTATTAACACCTAGACCATTAATGTCTGCTTAGTATAACCACAGACATTAGGCTTATAACTAAGACCAAGCCCTTTGGTGACTGCTAAGAAGGAAATTTCCCTCCTAAGCCAGATGGCATGACCTCCTCTAGTCTTCATGTGGAATGAATATGACCCTGACCAAGTACTTGTTAGTTCTGAAGCATGATGTGGCATTAACTATCCTGAAACTTGAAGTCATAGCTGACGGATTCTTCCTAGTATGTTTATATACTTCCTGAGTGTATACTTGAAGGACTTGTATGAAGATGATGACCACAGTGAGCTCTGACCTTTGCAGAATGAGCAAGCCCAACCTTCTTGGTCTTTCTCCCTCTCAGCGTTAGCTCAGCATCACTAGAAGACTTGCCTGCAGTGGGCCCTGACCTCCGGTTTCTGAGTACAATGCGTATACCCGTGTTTACATATGTGCTACATATATAACCACATGTGTATTTCTGTTATATACCAGGCTTTATACCGAGTCATTCCCAAAATGTACTTTCTCAGGAATATTATTTACTTACATTTTAACTCAGTTCATAGCATGGGATATGTGCCATAGCAAGCCTGTGACTCTAACCTCTCAGATACAGACTAATAAGAATATACCTAACTATGTAGAAGATCAGACATTCTCTCATTTAGTTCTTACATGAAACACATATTCTCTAGAAAGACTCTAAAGGAAGTAAGTATCGCTCTTCTTAAAAAGTATTTTTTTGAACACAGTCAGATCTTTACTTACCCCTCTGAGCAGCAAATGCCTGACTGGCTGAAAGGAGTTTTGTGTATGTTGCATTATACCTTGTTCCCTCTGGAAAAATCACAAGATACATCTGTAGGCATAAATAAACTTTAGTTCGTGTGAGTCCATTGTTGTTACCATCAATTTAGCAATTTGAACTCTGGTATTTTTAAGGTAGTGTTCCCTATGGTGAGAAAATGTGTATTCATTTATAAATGACCTTCACTTTGAGCAGAATAACCAAAATGCAGAGATTCAATTAAGGCCAACCATAATATGGATTATAATAAAATGTAACTCTACTCTTATGGTAAAGCCAATCTTTAAAATCCTAAGGCTGTTTCTTAGAATATGCTAATAATCACCAATTTAAAATCTGGGCACAACCAACCCCTCTGGTTCCCAATAATAAAACATGGCATTTTACGTTTGCATTAAAATTTTATTAGCACATACTAAGCACACACACCAGTGGACTCTGCCATATGTCTGTATGAATACACAGAGTGCACTTGTAATAGCCAAGCTCCAGTCTTCAACAATTATAGGTATGTAGCTAGCAGTATTGAAGCTAACAGTGCATCTACTTCAAAACTGATTATGAATTACGAATTACTTGTGTTTCAAAAAGCTCACAATATTCCATTTTATAAAGTTCCCCAGTGGATTTTACATCACTTACTTTAAGCAACCTCATATTCATGATATAAACTAAAAATATAGCATCTGTAAACAAAATGAAGTACCAAGATAGATATTTACTAAACCAACAATTGATATAAGTTTTATACTTGATTTCCTGGAAAGGTTAAAATATGAATATTAAGGCCATGTAATAACAAAGCTCCTAACTTGAGAACTGAGTGTTGTAAAAAAAAAAAAAAGATACTTTTTGACTGGTGGCCAACCAACAAAATAAACTCATCAAGTAAACAGAATATAGAAAACAGGACAGGGATTCATGAGAAAGAACTATGTCCATTTATCCATGCTCAAGTGACTCCCAGCAGTATTATCTCCTACATAGCTAGTATAAAATGTTTTTCTGAACAGACTTATGGGTATGAAACTCCCACTAAAGGAACCTACAGGAGAATACATATTTGTTTATGAGCCAAGCTCACAAAGAAATGCAAAGCTGGTATAAAGTCCAACAGCTCCTCTGCACTTCTCCATTTTCAGCTCCTCTGGTTTGGATTTAAACTGCTCCCCTGGGCCTGCATTGTCACAGCTGATCCCTAGGTGGCAGCATTATGTGGAGAGCTTGTAGAGTATTTAGAGTAGGGGGCTTAACTGAAGGAAGTTGCTGAGGGGGTGGGCCTTAAGAATTACCATTCTCTGTCCCACCCAGATGTAAGCAAACAGTATCATCCTCTGACAGCCTCTGCTATATCGGTGCCACCCTTGCATGATGGAATGTACCAAGAAAGCATGGGCCAGAGTCAATGCTCCGCTCAGATTGCATGCGTCCTATTAGTTGCACCCAGAGCTTAAGGGGTGGGCTACACAGAAAGGGAGTAGTGGTGTTACTGCTCTGATAAACCTCATCCCATGGCCCTGAAGACATTTGATCTCGGGCCTCCTCCAAAGACGCTCCTAGGTGGAATGTGGAAGATTCTGGAGCTATTATCTAGAAAACCCCCATAACATTGTAACCAGTGCTTGACTGGCCAATCCAATCTGGTATTACTTTAGAAAATCAGGATTAGAGGAATGCAAACAGTGGGGACAGGTTCATGATGTTTCAGAAGAAATAATAAAGACTGGGAGTCTTAGAAGACTTTGTAGTTTTGAAGTGTTGGAAATATAAGACCATCAGACTGAAGTTGGACTAGATGCACTGCATTATAACTATGATGGCTATGAATCTACAGGGCTAGAGATGAAATATGCATGTTAGGTTCAGGAATTTGCACATTTGGTTCCCAGATGGCAGGTGCTGTTTTGGGAACTGTGAAACTTTAAGACATGGGATGTCACCGGAAGACAAGGAACTCCGTGGGATGGGTCCTGAGATTTATAAACTATCCCAGCTTCCTGCCCTCTCCCCAGATCTAAAAAGATCTGAGCTAGCAGCCATGTTCTTGCTGCTGCAACTGCGCTGCTGTGCCTCTTAGTCACGGTACCCTCAATCTACACCTCAAAATAAATCTGTCTTCCTTTACATTGCTTCCTGTCAGGTCACACCAGTGACAAAAGTAATACAGCACCCATGCAAATAGATTCGTTTATTTCATCTTTTTATCCAGAGAAGACTCCTTAGAATCCACCACCACTGTCAGATTTGTTGCTGTTTTAGGAAGAAGTGTTTATTTATGCTTAGAATTCCAGGGGGAAAGGGGCCGCCATGATAGGGAATTACGGAAGCAGACAGGAGACATGGCATCAGAAGAGTGAGAGCTCATGCCTCAAACTGAGCAGGCAGGAGAGTTTGAACTAGGGACTGTGTGGGGCTTTGAAATCTCAAAGCCCTTCCCCAGTTATATACTCTTTCCAGAAAGGTCATACTTCCCAAACTGATATAATCAGTATGACTACATGAGAACCAAAATTCCAAATATCTGAGCCTCAAGTGGAGATTGTCTTCCAAACTACCACACGTATTCTTGCGATGGGACCTAGGCATGCAGACCTCTTTTGTTACTGTGTCTGACCCAGGTGAAAGAAGCTGGGAGAACCCAGCTTTGTGCATGGAGGGTGGAGCCGAAGCACTGCACAGCATGGGTGGGATGAAGTCAGTGGACAAAGGGAACTGGTACGCGGGATGTGCATCCTGGTCGAATCCTCAAGGTTAGGGTTACTCAGGACAGGGCTAACCAGACTAGACTTGGGCAGAATCTGGCATTCAGGCTAGAACTGTAGATTTAGAAGGAAGCATGGAGATTCATCAGTCTGAATCCAGGTGTAAGATTTATGCCTGACTAGCATGGGCAAACTAGACTGGATTGCACAGAGTGGAGTTGGTGAGTAGATTATCTTTTCCAATTAAGTATGAGAGCAAGCAAGGGCTCTTTATAGGTGTGCTGAGTTATTGGGCACATTTCCCTACCGTAAATGGAAATGACCCACAGAGGCATGTGAGCACATGCTCCTAAGGCATTGGTGAGGGTGTAAGGAGATTGGAAGTGTGGGACTAGTAGCCCTTTCTGCCGAGGAGCAGTCAGTCCTTTGGTGGCTGAGAGGAGTCCTCAGATGAGCAGTATCTGGTATATGCTTGGAAAAGGACTCAGTTTTGATGGATGGAATGGTGTTGGAGAGGAGTCCAGGTCACCCGGCTAGGGATAAGACCAACTGAATCCGCTCACAAGAGCCAGAAGGGTTAACACTTATGGAAGTATACAACCTGCTGTGGTTGTTTAGCTTGGGGCTTTTGTGAGACACCTAACAGTTGGAGTGGAGGTGAGATAACAATATCTCTTAGATACCTAAGAGATAACATTGTTATCTAAGAGATAACAACGAAACCTAACAAAATAAGATAAAATAAGATAATCAAAACCCATCACATAGAAGTTGAGTAAGGCAAACCCACAAAAGGAAAGGGAGGAGAATCAGAGACTCTTCATTCACATACTTCAGTCTTATCACTACCAAATGTAAAAAACAATACACTATGTTATATATCCTCATATTGGATAATAGGGATTGACCAGATGCTTTATAAAACTGCAGAAAAAAATTTAAATTAAAATTCATTATCAGTTACTAGAAGAAAAAGCAGCAAGAAAAATATTTTAGTTTCCAGAACTACCAAAAATCACTTTCATAAGAACACATTTTTAATCAATAAGGTTTATAGCTAAGCAATGAAAGCAATTATTAATGTCTATGAATTCTAGGGTCAGCCATTTATAAGATATTATTTACTTTAATGATTAATAATTCATGTGGTATTATGTTTTGTATCTTAGATATTTAATCTAAAAATTTTTTGATCTGATGATCAAAAATATCAAGAACTATTTATTCAGTGTTCATTTAAGAAATCATTCTTGAATTCTATTACTTGTGTTAGGTACTTTACACAAGTTAACAATATATACAGCTCTCCCTTTCATAATCTTTGTAGACATCAGATAAGTAATAAAGTGTGCAAAGCCATTATTGGTGTCTGTAAAGAGAAAGCGCGTGAGATTCTAAAGGACTGTTAGCAAGCACGCACTTACAGTGGGCTGCAGGGTAAGACGTGGAGAATGGTCCAGGATGAGTAACCTCCCTCAAAGACGAGGAACACAAAAAGCCAACCACACTCACCACATCCATTTAAGGTTGTACTGAAGGGTCTATCACAAATTTGGGGTCTTGTATATAGCTGAGTATGAGTCTAAAATTCTCACACTTCTGCCTTTGTCTCCTAAATGCTAGGAACGCAGGCATATGCCACTATAACAGGCTGGTATTCAATTTTTTTTAAAAGAAATTAATTATTATATAGAAAGTTATATTAAAAGCTAAAAAGTTAAATACAATTTGGCAGATAAAATCATAAATATTTTATATGTTTATGACCCATTACTCCACATTGTAGGTGTATAGCAGGACATCAGATTCACCAAAAAAGACACTAGAGAGAATACAGGGGAAAAGTTGTGCATACTACCTGAATGGCTGTGAAGACTAGCTCTTCCATTCATACACCTTAAGACCTTGAATAAACTCTATCTATTCAGAAAGTGAAAATTATAATTATCCAGGATTTCCTAAAAACATCACAAAACCCAAAGGTGATAAATACACAATGTAATACAGTCCACAGCACAAAACAACACTGCAGCCTGCTGCTGCTTCTGCTCTAGTACACTAGTCAGAAGCACAGGCTGAGGCCCTGGTCACTGTCACCTGGTGTGGAGTCTCCCTGGGGAATGCCTGAGAAGGTGGCACTCTTCTCAGGCCAGAGCACTAAAGAGGTCTACAAGCTCCAATGACTGCCACACTTGGCCCAGAGTCAAGGTTTTTAATTTTTTTTTAGATTTTTAAAATTTTACATGTATGAATATTTTGTCTGCATATATGTATGTACATTATGTGAATGTCTGGCGCCTGCAGAGGTAAGAAAAACACTGGATTCCCTGTAACTGGAGTTACAGATGGTTGTGAGCTACCATGTGGTTGCTGAACCCAGGTCCTTTGTAAAAGCAAAAAGTGCTCTTAACCACGGAGCGGTCTCTCCAGCTCCAAGGGTGAAGATTTCAAAATAAAACTTTTCTAAGGTGGGTGACATGCGCTAACTTCTTTGCTGTTAGTTTCAAACTGAAGGCATAAATTTGGTGTTTATTTTCTTTAGCTGTCATGGACATGAGGCAGGTGGTCAAAGACTAGGAGGAGATTAAACCTGTAGTGCCAGGCTAGAAAAGAAGAGCCAAGGAGCAGCCTGACATTTCAGAACTCTTCTCACATGAGACCCCTGCTCGAGGCCAAGAGGAATGAGAAGCACAGAGAATGCCGGGCAAGCTGTCCCACGCAGACTCGGCTGTGTTCCAGCGTTGACAGCCGTCTGTACTCATTGCCTTGTCTACTGAATCCTTACCAGAGAAGAGAGCCAGGGTCTCATTATCTTCTATGATTATCTTCTCCATGAATTTTAAAATATGTATTCAAGACACAAAATATCATTTTAAAGGGATGCTTCTGCCTCTGATGCAATATGGCAATATGTTTACATTAAAAAACTATTCAGGCCGGGCAGTGGTGGCACACACATTTAATCCCAGCACTTGGGAGGCAGAGGCAGGCGGATTTCTGAGTTCGAAGCCAGCTTGGTCTACAGAGTGAGTTCCAGGAGAGCCAGGGCTACACAGAGAAACCCTGTCTTAAAAATACAAAAAACAAAAAAACAAAAAACAAAAAACTATTAAAAAACGAAGAGCTATTTAACAGAATTATTAGATTTCCAAACATCTTTAAACTATAGCCTGTTATGAAATGATACTGTTCTGTTAGAGGCAGCCTTTCTCTATGAACTGCATGCATTATTTCACTTTGTCACTGAGTCTCAGTCTCTCATTTCACAGTGAGAGGCTGTTAAAGAACTAGAGCAAATAAGTGAAAACCCCAAGCAGCGACTTGCACGCTCTGAAAGGTTCCTTCCATTCTAGTTTTAAAAAAACAAAAAACACCTGACTAGAAGACACAGAGAAAGGGCAGACTATGAAGACAAGGTCAACATCCAAGTAAAATGAAGCTGCTCGTTTGCTTCACAGATACACCTCACAGGAGAAAACACAAGAAGCTTTAAAGCACTCATCTCTGGCTGAGTGGGAGGGCAAGTTGGAGGAAGGAGTAGATACATAAATCTACACCTCTACATTTTACAATTTCAAAAATGTACAATTCTGTCTGTCTTCTGAAGATACTTTTTTAAAAAGTCTACCAAATTATATTCCATTTCAAACTCAGGCATCCTCTTTCCAGTGTCATGCTTCCTCTCTGGGGTATGCTGTAAATGGAGAAAGGGCCACTGCTCATCTCATGATCGATTCCCATCATCTCCAAATTAGGTGCAACTTCCTACTGTACAAAGTCCTAGAAGATACCTAAAAGTAAACATGACGGTGCCAGCCAATGCGCAGCTCTGGCTGCTGTCTGGTAAGTGGAGATGAAGTGGTCAGAGTAGAAAGACAAGAACTCCCCAAGTCCTCACCATAACCATGTCAGTCTGTACAGGGAGGAGCCATGGCAAGAGGCTGGCAGCAGTTAGCATTCTTGAAATAAAAATTTGAATTTTTTTCCCCCTATACAGAAAAAAATTCTGTAAAATACTGACACAGAATGATTCTTCATTAGGAGACTCTTTACTTTGGGTATTTTTTGTTTGTTTGTTTATTATTAAACTTTAATTTCTACAATAAAAATCCAAATTGACACAGGAAGAAAGCAATCGCTTCTTTCAGCACTGAATCTCATAAGCAGCCTAACTCCTCAGGGCTATAGTGTAAGGCTGCCAGTGAGTTCCACTCCCCGCACACGAAGATACACCTACCCCTTGCTCTTCCTGAGTCAATGCTGACAGCTACTAGGGAGAAACCCTACAATCACCTGCAGCAATCTTACCTCACGGCCACAAGGACACTTTATCTCAACAAAACCCTGAACCAGTTTCATCATCCCACATGGGGTAATATATTTTGAAAATGACTTAAAAGTTTAATTTCTTAAACCGGAAAACTGTGTTGAGGAATAAAAAACGGGCACGCTTACTGGTGTCCCTGCGTTCACGTAGCTCTGAAGCTTGCTTCTCATTTCTTTATCATTAAATTTAGCACTTCGTTTTACATAAATTCCTCCATGCTGGTACACAGAAAAGAAAAAGAAGAAAAAGAGCAATTATTCTTTAAATAACTAATAACCACAGTCATTAAGACAACTATGAGTAAATGAGTAAAAAAATAAAACTATATTTCAGAACTCAAGTTAGACTTAATATTTAAATATTGCCAACTATACAATATATAACTGAAAATTCTATTTCTACAGAACCCAAGTAAAACTATATGATGGAAAATACACATTTAATTTTATTAGCATTTAAAATATTTTTTCTTTAAAAGATTTAGTTCAAAAGCTTTTTCTGATGGATCTTAACTCATTAATTTTATACTGTCATTAACAGAGTCAATTAAAAGTATCCTTAAAGCCGGGCAGTGGTGGTGCACGCCTATACTCCCAGCACTTGGGAGGTAGAGGCAGGTGGATTTCTGAGTTTGAGGCCAGCCTGGTCTACAGAGTGAGTTCCAGGGCAGCCTGGGCTACATAGAAAACCCTGTCACAAGAAAAAAGAAAAAAAAATAGCCACCCTCGCAGGACTGGAGAGATGACTCTACAGATATGAGCATTTTCAGAGCCAGGGATTCAGTTCCCAGCACCTACATGGTCACAACCATCCATAACTCAGATGTAGGTGACCTAATGTCTTCTTCTGACCTCCATGGGACCCAGGAATACATAGACACAAAACACTCAAACACATGAAGTAAATTAAAAATAAGATATAAATAAAAGAGGCCACAGGAGGCCAGGAGGGAAGGATACAAAAAAAAAAAAAAAAAAAAAAAAAAGTCTACACCTTCATCCTTTAGGGAATTAAAATATGGACAAAGAACCAGAAATACATATACACAAGGCATTCAGTTGCATAAAATAAATTAAAAATAATATATAAATGGGCCACTGGCCAGGAGGGAAGGGCATACAAAAATAATTAAAATAATGTCTACACTCACAACCTTTAAAGAATTAAAATATGGACTCAGCTACAGAGATTAGTGTGACATTATTATAAACTAAATCTCTCCCCCCCCACCCCTCCCACCCAAAGTCTCACACTGAAGCCTCAGCTTCCACAGTGATTGTGTATGGAGACAAGGTCTTTAAGAAAATCATTACAGTTAAGTGAAGTAAGGGTACTAGCCGAGGTCCTGATAGCGGAACACGCACCAAGGATGTCTACACGTGGGAAAGGCCAGCTCAGAACACAGGAAGAAGGCTGTAGTCTGTAAGCCAAAAAAGTGGGTGCTGGGAGGAAGCAACACCACCTGTATCTTGACCTTGGGGAGACTTTCAGCCTTCAGAACTGTGAGAAAGTGCACACCGAACCCTCTGAGCTCAGAACTGTGAGAAAGTGCACACCGAGCCCCTGAGCTCAGAACTGTGAGAAAGTGCACACTGAACCCTCTGAGCTCGGAGTCTGCTTTCACCTCCTATCTGTCGCTCACCTCCTATCTGTCGCTCACCTCCTATCTGTCACTTTTGGATCAATTTCCAAACATTACTGATTGTCAGTTCTGCACTTGTAGCTTTCTATTGCACCCCTAGGTATTTGTATTTCTGCTACTGCACTAAATTTTATGAACAACCAGACATTTAGACACAGACTATCAAGAACGGCAAATAAGAGTTGGGGAGGTGGCTTAGTTGGGAAAGTGCTTGTCTCCCAAGTATGAGGAGCCAAGTTTGGATCCCTAGAATCCATGTAAATAGCTGGGCACAGCAGCACATACCTTTAATCTAAGGAAAGGCAAGGAGGCAGAGACAGGTAGATGCCTGGGGCTCACTGGCCAGCCAGCCTGGCCAATTCAGCAAAGGCCTAGGAGACTGTCTCAGTGGAAGGTGCCTGAAAAGCGACATCCACAGTAGTACTGAAAATTGTCCTTTGACCTCATATGCATCCACATGTGCACACAAGCACACATATGCATGTGTACACATACAGAATTCTAAATAAAAAGACTTAAATTTAAAACAAGCCATTAAAAGTTGTTTTAAAAAAATGTCTAGACTAAGGATGTCACTCATTAGCATACATATGACCCCCCTCATGTCCAATCACTGGTACCATAAAACAAAAAAATCAGATATATTTTCATTAAATGGTGTTAAGTTTGAAATAAAAGAGCAAAGACAACGGTTACCTGAGCGAAGTAGAACCCATACAAGGGAAGCCATTTTAAGCCGTCTTTCAGTACATAGCGCACGTGACCCAGGGCATCCTGTCGGGCGGCCAGCATGTCCGCGACAATCCAGTCAACTGTAAGGTAACACCAAGTCAGTATATCACTAGCCAAATCAGCTCCACCCTTCCCCTCACAGGAACCAGAGCCCTTCTTCACAGCACTGTCTCAAGTCCTGAGTGAGAGTGACTATGGAGGCAGAGGCAAAAGGCGCACAGGCTCAGAACCAACCTGGTATACAGAGCAAGTCCCAGGCCCACTAGGGACATATAACAAGACCTGACCTTTAAAAAGGCTTTTTAGTTTCTTAAAAAGAAAGTATGATTAAAATGCTTAAAACAAAGTCAACTCCAGACACATTAAAAACAAACACACAAACAAAACCAACCAACCAACCAACCAAAGACTTAAATCAAGGAGACATGTCTTTTTCCATTTGTTTTTTTTCTCTGTGTAGCCCCGGCTCTCCTGGAACGCACTCTGAGGACAGGGTGGCCTCGAACTTAGTGATCTACTTACCTCTGCCTCCTGAGTGCTGGGATTAAAGGTTTTTCTCATTTCTTAAAAGGCCATTTATTTCAAGGATAAAACACAAAGTTATAAAATATATAGGGCTGGCGAGATTTGGTTCAGTGGTTAAGGACACTTGCTGCTCTCGCAGAGGGCCCAGGTCTGGTACCCACAAGACTGCTCTGTCTCTAACTCCAGTTCCACTGGATATGAGGGCCTCCCTGAGCTCCAAGTACACCAGGCTTATGCACAGTGCACAGGCATATATGCAGGGACTCAAACATACAGAGGAAAAGAAAAAACATGTTTAAAAGTTACAAAATACTAAGTAACCCAACAACCCAAATACTAAGGAACCATTGATTAACACTTAATTAAGGCTAAAAAATAGAAATATTTCTTAAAAAGAAATATATGAAGAATGGAAAATTACAAAGAAAAAAATGGCAAATGAAACAAGTATAGCTAAATATTCCATATACACAATGTCTGACAAAAGGCGCTGCATTAGGAGTTAGGGAGATGGCTCAGTGGTTAAGAGTACCGTCTGCTCTTCCAGAGGTCCTGAGTTCAGTTCCCAGCAACCACGTGGTGGCTCACAACCATCTGTACTGAGATCTGATGTCCTCTTCTAGCATGTAGTCATATATGTGATAGGACATATACATTAAATAAATAAGTAAATAAATCTTTAAAAAGAAAGGCACCACATTACATTTTTCCTAATGACTTCCTGAATACAGTGTTTGACTCTTACAATACTCAAGCAAGGGTCTCATGTGACTTACATTTGTGCTAGGTAGACATGTAGTTCTGCTTTTATAGCTTTTGAAACTGTGGCTTGCAAACCCATAAGAGGTCACATAACTGATTTCAGTGGTCAAAAAAAAATTGTGAATAAGTTTTTTAATAATCAATGAGCAAAAATTAATTCAAAATCACATACCTATGAATGAATACCGTTTCTCCCCATTGCTGCCTTGTGCACTTGCTACTGCATCTTCTGTTTTGAATATGCAACACGTGCTTCTCACTGCACATGCTATCACTATGTAATACCAACCAACAGTACCAGAAATGTGACTCAGACTCAAGGCCACCAGAGTGTCATTAAGTGCAGTACATTTAGTATATAACAGAGCTTTCTGCTGCTATAGAAATATAAGGGTTTAATTACAGAAAATAGTTAATATTTCATCAGTGCCATTCCTTATCATGTAAGTAGCAAACTAGTGTACCTTTTGATTATATTACATTAGAATGTTTGAGTTTTAAAAACTGCTATTTAATTGCTGGCTTGAGTTCCATTAAATGAATTTTGACCTAGAATTAGAATGGAATTTCAAACAATTTCTGAAATGGCACTAAACATAATTCTGCCATGTTGTACTATGTGTTTATGGAAACAACATTCTTAGCACTGACATCTACAAAATCAAAATCCTGATGAATTCTGAAAGACAATGAAATGCTCTCTATCCTATAGTCTCAAGTATTCAACCAAAGTCAAGTCCTTGTGTACAAATTCACCCATCTCACAGTAAGCAGACTGCCTTTCATCCATCATAAACACTTAAATTCTATGTATTTAAAAACAAATCTCCCCACTATTTATTATCAGTCAGTATTTGATTATATTGTTTTTATATCCCTGGAGCCATGTAAAACTTTTATGGTGAAATAAATAAAGAGAAATAAGAAAGTGTCCTGGGAAGTAGAAAAATTGAAGACTTGAGAATAAATGGCTGCAGGTACCTTCCATGTGTATAGAAAATGAGAAGTCACAAAAAATCTACTAGGATTTAGAGAAGAATTCAGAGAAGGGTATGAACAGCGATATTGTAGAAGTGTATTCAGGGCCATGAAAATGACAACAAATGGAGTTAATTAGAGGAGACAATATCTAATTTAAAACAACAACAACAACAAGAACAAACTATCAAAGCCAGGCTGACAGTACAGGCCTGTAATCCCAGCTACTTGGGAGACTGAAACAGAAGGATCATGAGTTCAAGCCCCACCAAGGTAACTTTGTGAGACAATGCCTCAAAATAAAAAAAAAAAAATAAAAGAACTGGGGGTGTAGCTCAGTGATGGAGTACATCCCAATCATGTGCATGCACTGGGTTCTAGCCTAGCATGAAAGAACGCTGGGGATGGGTTGGGGAAGGGGCAACAAACTAACTGTAGAAAATACTATAAAGCCTGGAGTTTAAAGTTTATCAAAATGGTACACTTTTACACAACTATAGTATCATTCTTGACCATTTAAAAATCTTTCATAATGCATATACAAATGAAATATCTTAAAATTTTAGCCCTCTAAATGTGAATAATCAACTTTCTATAATAAAAATCTTAATTTACTGTTTTAAATTGGGGATTACAAAACACAGTTATTTCTAACTACATTTTGGAAATATAACCAAATCTGTGTGAAGACTATCTAATATAAAGTTGTCTATAGAAACAATGAGAATTGACTCTGTGAAGACTCTATGGCAACAGTTCTCAACCTTCCTAATTCTGTAACCTTTAATGCAATTCCTCATGTTGTAGTGACCCTCAACCATAAGACTATTTTGTTGCTGTTTCATAATTATAATTTTGTTGCTGTGATGATTCATAATGTAAACATCTGCTATGCAGGATATGTGATATGTGACCCCCAAAGGGGTTGTGACCCATAGGTTGAGAACCACCATTCTATAGCGGTCACTGCCAGTGACTATCCTGGGCATACAGGAGATAAACAAGTAAAAGCCAAGTTTGGTATCTTTTCCTGAGACTTTTATTTTTTTAAGCTCAGGATATAATAAATCTGTTTTTATATTTAAATAAGCAGCTACATTTTGGGCTCTGGTACACCTTCTAAAAACTATTAGAATATATAAATATTTTAAAATATATCATGCACACAAAATAAACCACCCTGAACCATGACTCTAAATTTGAAAATTTTAGTAAAAACACTTAAGAAGTAACTTACAAGGTAGGCATGGTGGCAAGCTTAGCCTTCAGTCTCAGAGCTGGGGAAGCTGAGGCAGCCAATTCTGTCGGTTCAAGGCCAGCCTGGTCTAAGGCCAGCTGGTGTTAAATGGAAACACCTTGCCCCGAGTACAGACAGTCAAAGACTACAATGTAGATCCAACACTGCACTCTATTTACGCACACTGCTTCAGAGGTAACCCTGATTAAAACACAGAGCCTGGGTGCTCTGCCCACTGGCACAGAACATACAGAAGCAGCAGCACACACGAGCAGGGTCTCCCAGAATGCAGAGCCCTCAGCTTTATGACCATCTATTCAACCACACATTCTATCAGATAGGAAACTGTCATCTAAACCAAATGAACAGGAATGAATGTTAAAGGCAAACAGTGTCAAAAGCAGACAAGTGAGAGGGAGGGGAAGAATCCCAATCCTGGTGTCCAAAGTTTATATAAGTAAGGATGTAGAGACAGCAGAACAGAGACTAATGTCAACTCTAACATGAACATCAGCTACACATCCACATAAATATCAACTCTACATGAGCATCAGGCCAGCAAGGACTAGGTGAGGGTGAACAGGCTGGACCAACAGCAGCCCCAAAACACTTTCTGTGAGTTACATTCTTACACTCTCTTTACCTAAATACGTCAGCCCCAGGCACCAAAGCCACCCTGGGTTGCTGGTTTGTAGTCTCTGGAAGCCTAGATATATTGCAAATTCTTCCATTTGCAGTTTTACCAGAGAAGACTCCATGCCTTCTTCCATCACACGGACTAACATTTAATTCTGATGCAGTTCAGTCATTCCTCTGGTATGTTCCCAAGTTGTGGGTTTCTTAAAGGCATTCAAAATGCAACATTCTTAGGTTGTGTTGCTTGCTTCTGTTTGTGTGTGTGTGTGTGTGTGTTGCACATTTGTGTGCCTCAGCAAAAGAGTTCTTGCTTAACATGCAAGGGGCTCTGAGTACTTTCTTCAAGTTGCCAAAAAAAAAAAAAAAAGAATGTTTTCAAACCCCAAAGGCTGGCTGTTATCAAACCTAGAGCAGGTCACTTGGAGGCAGGGAAGGCCCCTCTAAAATAAGAAAGGAACCGGCTTAGTCAGTGTGGCCTGGCTTGGATCTCTTGCTTGCTGTGCTTCCTTCTTACCTGCTGCTCACTCACAGTACTTCCCCCAGGCCTGCTCTAAAGGAATACAAAGGCAGCCCTGACGGGCAGTAAAATAATAAGTACAGCTATGCCTTCAGCATCCCTGTTACTGCATGACCCACACGAGTGCTAGAGTATATGGGCCCACGTGTCCTTGAAGGATTGCAGTTCCAATAAGGAAAGATTATTTCCATAAAACTCAGAAGACACTGATGGGAAACTCTAGTTTCCTGCAATGGGATCCACCTCTGATCAACAGAACTGCAATGTAGAAGAATGGATGTTTCCATGGCCCATGCCCTGTCCTGGGGCCATCTAGATACTTGAGCCAGGTAAAAATTCCCCTCACCCGCAGGAGGTCAGCTTGTGGTGAGAAAGGTCAGCTAGCGTGTCTGGAGAGGCTCGTTAGAAGCAGACAGTCTTTCTGGGCCATTCTGTGGTTCTTCTTAAAGTCAAATACAGAATCTGAGTCAGTCTCATAAACATGACCTAGGATAATACATCCGATATCAAAATTCCTATCAAGCTTTGGAGCTTTGGCCATTGTTCCATCAATCTGATTCAATTCACCAGTGTGTCAAACAGAGGAAAACTGGTTTCAACTCCTTTACCTCTGTTTTAGGTATGGTCTAGGTGGTACAAGAACTACAATCCCAACAAGATGGTTGTGGGAGGAAAATAAAAGCCATCAGCACGAGCCACTTTCCATTCAGAATATCATCATGGCCGGGTTCTTTTAGTTTTGGGATGCTAGGTACTGAACAGTTCAAAGCAATAAGAATGAGCCATAGAAGGTATGCATCCAAAGTAGCCGTGGTTTAGAAAATACACGAAGTGGGATTTTGGAGGAGGTGAATTATTTGGAAAATTAAAGCATATTTTAGGCAATCATTTGGCCTCTTGGCTGGAGTCTCCACCCCCACCCTCCCACCCCCACACCTGTGAGGCGCCTCATGGGGAGGACCTTCATAAAAGGACTGCAGGACTAGAGGCATGGTTTTCACAATTCATTGATAATCATTCAAAAAGAGGCGGTTTTAAATACTTGGCCCAATTGAAAGTAAATACAGTTCCATACTGGAAACTAGTCTTGTGCCTTCTCTAATGGAAAAATAGCAAGCTAGAATTAAACCACTAGGATTAAAGAGGCAACCGGAACTACAGCTAATTATAACAATACTGTGTCCAGGAAATGAGCAGTCAGACACCAGCATACCAATAAGCAGCTTAATAACCAAACATATAGAGTGCAAATGGTGGCAGCATACAACTGTGACCCATTACTTCTGAGACAGAGGCAGAATTGTGAGTTTGAGGCCAGCCTGGGCAACATAGCAAGAATATGTCTCAGAGTAAATAAAAGGCTAGGTGAAGAATTAAGAATTAAAATGTATACACTTGGTTCCACCAATACCACTTCTAGAAATATAACTTACAGATAGAAAACTAAATAAACTAAAGAGTTATTCCGGAAAATAGGGAAGAAGAAGAGAAGCCTTGAAAAAAAAATGTACCTTTCACATTACTAACCTTACCTTCCTCCCCCCCCAAAAAAGTAAAATAAAATTGCAAGCCAGGTTCAAAATCCACAGCCAATTCATGTTAAAAACAAAAACAAAAAAGCCACCTCACTTTGCTTAAACATACAAGATTAATATTTTAAAGGCTAGAGACAACGCTCAGTGTTAGGAGTACATATTTCTCTTTCAGAGCACCCCACTTTAGTCCCCCAAGCCCATACAGGACACCTAAAAGCTACCTGTCACTCAAGCTCCACAGGTCTGATGCTCTTCTTCTGGTCTCCATAGGCAAGTGAACTCATAAGCTCAAACCCACAGACAGATACAGATATATGTAATAAAACTAATTAAATAAATGACCTTGCAATATTAATTTGAAGGGCTAGGAATGTAGCTCAGATGGGACAGTGCTTACCTAGCTTGTATGAAGCCTTGGGTTTATACCCAGCACCACATAAGCCAGGCATACAAAACACCTGTAATTCCTGTACCTTGGAAATGAAGGCAGCAAGGTATGTCACAAGCTCAAATCATTCTCAGCTACTTAGAGAGTATGAAGCCATTCTGGATCACATGAGATCCCATCTTTAAAACTTGTGTGTGTGTGTGTGTGTGTGTGTGTGTGTGTGTGCGCGCGTGCGTGCTTGTATGTATCTATTAATGCTCATTTACCATTTCTAGAAAAACCCGTTTCATGCAAATGAAATACAAACCTGTGCTTTGATGATTTGCTAAATATATTACATTTTCTTTATTTTTTGGCAAATCTCCATATAGCAATATCTAAAAGAGAAGACAAAAAGAATCATTACATTGACAATTTAAAAAAGAGTGCGAAAGAAAAATGACAAGCACACAATATAACTAGGTGTACTCATGACTAACAAACATCAAAGTTCTCTTGGGAGCCCCACACACCATAAATAGCTCATGCTTATAAAGTACTTAAATGTAGGACAGGTTAATGATCATAAAGTAAGACAGAATGATTGATATCTCTGTAAGAAAAATCCACAAGAAGTTGCTAATAATATATAAAGCTCTATAGTCCAGTAGAAGAGACAGACATATACATAATAACAGTACTGGGACATAACACAAATATTATGACCATACTCTATATTTTAAGTATTTGTAAGATGGAGAGCTGCTGTATCCATTGGGTATATTTTAGCAAATAAGATGAAAGGGTTTCTGAGCATACGACCAAATGAAAGCCTAGCCTCGTGTTAGTCCACTTGTGTGTGGAACAAAACGCAGGCTAAGGAGCCAGGGGACTATAACAGGGAGGCCAGAAGGGTCCCTGTGAGCTGGAACATCAAGTCGGGGTCACTATAATATGTGCCACTGTATCCTCCTGGCTACACCTTATTTTTAAACCAAGGGATGAGGCCAGGCTCTCACTGTACTAGCTCTGTTTTGTAAGTGTTAAGTATTCAGTGATAAGAAAGGGACTTCAAATGACTGCTGTTGCTCATCTTCCTTTGGGGCACTTTTATTTCGTTGTTGTTCTTATACTTTATCATTAAGGATTATGCAAAAGTTAGTTAAGGCTTTGAAGTCTACTATGCTGGAAAGGATTGCTTCCTTGATTGTGAAACTACTCACAAATACTGTAACGTAACAAAAAACAAAAGGGCATTAAAAAGCTCTCTGTAAAAACAGTGCGACTACATGATATAAAGTTAGGTGTCAAGGATTTACACTAAGGTTTCTGCTACTGCTCTAAGACAATTGCACAGTGAGTGTGTTTGCATGTGTCTAATTACTTCCAATGAAGTTTACAAACGACATAAACCAAACAAGTAAGTAACCAATGTTGATCTGTGCAGAGTTAAGACTGGGATGCCAGCTCATGATTAACCACTCTTAGCAATAAAGTAGAGCTACTTAAGGACCACTGGGTACACTTTACAAGAACAACAGATACACGGCAGTGCTTCAGGCAAATGTATGTATGTATGTATGTATGTATGTATGTATGTATGTATGTCTGTGTAAGCTACGTAAGGTTCTTTAGAGATGGTTAGCCTCCAAGCTGAAGCTAACACTCAAACCATTCTAAGATACCTTTCAGTCAGACATAATGGTGCATGCCTGAAATCCTTGACACTCAAGTGGCTAAAGCAGGAGGATTAGGAATTTGAGGCTAGCCTGGGCTACACTGCAAGAGACAGTTTCTCCCCTTCACACCCCTACCCCTACCCCCCACCTCACTGCTAGAACACCTGCCTAGTTGCCTAAAGTCCTGGGTTACCATCTAGCAACACACACACATACACACACAGAGGCACATATACCCACACTTTACACATGCACATGAGTGGCAATATTTATTCAGTACATGCAAGAATACTAGAGGTACATAGAAAACTATCTGGACCAACACTGATTTTATACTTAGGTGAGCTAAGGCATTAAAAAATGACAAGTTTCTTGAAAGAAAAATATTCAAGATCAGTTGATGGCTCACATTTCTTGTTCAAAACAAAACAAAATCTAAAGATGAATTATTGGTAAGGTCTGCTTAAGATTCCACATCTCTACCTTTAAAATGCCATAGTTGTCTACTATTGTTTTTGGACACAGGCATGATTCTAAAGCTCTGCAGAGAAAGCTATCTCTTCTTAGGTAGATCTGTTTCTACCAATGAATTTTTCTCATCTTAAAGAAAGGAAATAAGGCATACGATGATACAATGTTCAATGGAGAGAGTAGTTCAACAAATACGCAGACCTTGTTTAATAGTCAGCTCTGTACTGTCTGAGACTCACTTCTAAATAACAAAGTCCCCATCTGTTTACAAACATATCTGCAACGGTGTCCAGATAAATAGTGACTTCAACTAGGGAAGAGAATGGAGAAATGCCACTCAAATGTTACACGAAAAGAAACAAAAGCAGCATTCGGAACTTAATTCATGTAGCTGAGAAGGTAGCACTGCTGCTAAGAGTGCTTTTCCAGTGTGCAGAGGGCCCTGCTCACTACACAGAGGAATCTCAGCACCAGGGAGGTGGAGGCAGAGCTGTAGGAGACATCAAGGTCAGCCTCAGCCTTACAGGGATTGATTTGGAAGCCATCCTGGGATGTAAGAAAGCCCTCCTCTCAGGCAAACAAAAACACCCAGAATTAAATTCATATCCCTCTATGTACTTTTATCTATATACTTATTTATAATGTATAAGAGACTCCCATGTATATATGTATGTACAAGTATATTAAAAAAAAAAACAAACCGTTTGCCCAATAGCTTACTAAAAGAGTTGTTGTTTCCAGTTGAAATGTGAAGAGGCCAAAAAGCATTATCTCAGAGGATATAGCACTTGTATTTCATTTAAACTATAACTGCTTGGAATCTCCAAAAATAAACAGTCAGACTACAGCAGTCCTACTGTGTAAAACTACCAATGGTCTGAAAACAAAATGAAGGACAAACGGTGAGTCTTAAACAGATGCAGAACATTATCAGACTACAGCAGTCCTACTGTATAAAACTGCCAATGGTCTGAAAGCAAAATGAAGGGCAAATGGTGAGTCTTAAACAGATGCAGATCATTATAAATACTTTGAATAACCATTAATAAATCAAGAAAAGAATGCAAATAGTGTTTACCTAAATAATATACATAATTTTAAACATTCTACATTTCTAAAGTTCCAAGAATGAATAAGCACTTCTATCTAAAATAATTAAAATTTCTTTTGTCCTTTGAATTATAAAGGTTATGTATTTGGTTTTACATTTGTTAATATGAAGGGGAAGAAAATATTTTTAAATTTTTAAAGATTTACTTTTAATTATATGTTTGTGTGTGTGCACATGCACATACAAGTGCATGTCCTGTTGAGAGTCCAGAAGAGGTCATCAGATCCCCCAGAGTTGTAGTTACAAGTGGCTTTGAGCTGCTAGATTAGGGTTCTAGAAGCTGAACTCTGGAAAAGAAGTGTGTGTTCTTAACCACCAAGCCATCTCTATAGCCTCAAAAGTTTTCATTTCAAGGATAGAAATTTTAGCTGAGGCTTGGGGGTGGGAAAGGTGGGAAGGAAGGGTGGAGCACATCTTTAATCCCAGTACTCAGGATAGCCAGGGCTACACAGAGAAATTCTGTCTTGAAAAACCAAATAAATGATAGGTAGGTAGCTAGCTAGCTAGATAGATAGATAGATAGATAGGCAGGCAGGCAGACGACAGACAGGGGTGGGGTTCAGTGAGTAATGCATTTGCCACAGCATAAAAACTAGAATTTAGATCACCAGCACTCACATACATGCAAGTCAAGTATGATGGGCGGCCTGCCTGTAATCTTTAAACTTTACTGAAGTATAGACAGGGATCCCTGGAGCAAGCCAGCTAGTTACACTAGCCAATTGGTGAGCTCTGGGTTCAAGTGAGAGACCTTGCCCCAATATAAAAGGTGAAGAGCCATGCAGGAAGACATCTGTTTTGCCTGCATGTGTGTCTGTATAGCACATGCTTGCCAGGGGCCTGCACAAGTCAGAAAAGGGCATCAGATCCCCGGGAACTACAGCTACAGATGGTTATAAGCCATCATGTAGCTCCTGGGAATCAAACCTGGGTCCCTATGGAAAAGCAGCCTGAGTCATCTCCCCAGTCTCAGTTACTGTTATTTTATTAACAAGCATATAAGTAGTTACAAGGTTGGAGTGTTTTCAAATTTTAAAAAGCTAAGAAGGCAGGCACAGTAGCTTACACTTGTAATCCCAGCACTTGGGAAGCTGTGTCAAAACGATTGTGTGAATGTGAGGCCTCCTGGTCCATTATCATGTGAGCACATTCCTGCTGCCACCAACTGAGCTGCTCTGCCAGACTTTCCCGCTGTGAGGGACTAAAATCACCAAGACTGGGAGGCAAAGTAACCCATCTCTCCCTGTCATGTGCTTTGGTCACAGTGGCACAGAAGAACTACAAAGTTTAAAGGTATGTTCTTCATTTGTCTCAGAAAAGTCCACTATGTTTAACATGAAAAAGTTGAAATATAATACATAGTGAGGAAAAACATCTCATTCTTCTCAAATATAAATGATATTGTTGAAAGAGTAACTCAACCCAAAATATGCCCTTTTGGCATAAGAATGATTTTGAATGAAAACAGCTACAGCAGGTACATGGAAAGTTCTCTGTCCTTGGTCTTCAGCCTAGAACTTCCTCTAAAGAGGTCATGAACTTCCCATTTTCAAAGCATCCCCCCTTCTTCAGCAGCAAGACCTGAGCTGCCAGTGTGAGTCTGTGTGACCACCCTGAGGTGTGTAGCATTTATTTTCCCACACTTACTATCCCATATAGTAGCTTCCTTTACACTAGTACCGTATAATTCCACACCCCACCTGACTAGGGTTTCTCATTTCTTCCAAGTTTCCTCCTACCATGTAAAAATATTAGCATCAATAAAATGGACAGTTTCTCTGCAGTTAATCTGCCTTTGGTCATTTAATTCACAGGCCTTGCAGACACAGTCTGAAGAAGAGGTTACCCTTCATGACATGGTCATCACTAAGACCACAGGCTGCAAAGTATAAGATGACACGGAGAAAGACTTGTATTTGAATCCCAGCCCTCCATCTTACACAAGAAATGGATGTGATGTATCTGCTTTCTCTACACCTATCTCATTAACTGTAAAGTATAATATACTAATTGCTCCCCATAGGATTGCAGTGGCATAAATGAGGCTACATAAACTACTTCATATACACCTGGTACACCTGGAACAGCTATCTGATAAAAATCAATGCCAGGAGTGGTGACATACAGGGAGTGTGTATACATGTGTGTGTTGTGTGTGTGTGTGTGTGTGTGTGTGTGGTCAACAGTTAAATTATTTTTTATCTAACATGCTTTTCATTTAAAACTGTTATCAAGCTGGGTGGTGGTGGCACACACCTTTAATCCCAGCACTTGGGAGGCAGTGGCAGGCAGATTTCTAAATTTGAGGCCAGCCTGGTCGACAGAGTGAGTTCCAGGACAGCCAGGGCTACACAGAGAAACCCTCTGTGGGAGTGGGATTTATATTGCCTCACTGTCTAAGAAAGAATAAGGTCTTTCAATGTAGAGAGGCATGGCAGCAAAAGCATGAAATAGTTGGCCACACTGAGTCCTGGACAGAAAAAGATAAGTGTAGCCACTCACCATGCGTCTTCCTTTTCTTTTGTATTGGGTTCAGGGCCCCACCCTTATCAGAGGAGGACACATTCAGTTAACCTTTTCTGGAAATATCCTCACAGCCATATCCAGAAGCACATCTCCTAGGTAATTCTAAGTCCGGTCAAGTTGACAGTAAAGAAAAACCATTAAAGTCTTCAAACAGCATGACAAATGTATTCCATTCTCAATTGAGGTTAAGAAGTTGAATCACTACAGTGTGACAAACGAAAAGGAATTATACCCACACTTCTCACTTCAAGACCTCTTATTAAGTATTATCCACAAAAGTTCACAGCTGAGGCCTGTGGATACATTTCCCTTGGTAGAGTGCTGACCTAGCATGTATGAAGCCCTGGATTTGATCCTAAGCACCACATAAATCCTGGCACCTCCCCTAAGGGGGGAGGGGTCCAAATTTCAAGTCATAATGAGTCTGAAGAGCTTACCCTAATTAAATAAAATGTTTTGTCTTAAAGAAACTTTTTTCACTCTGAATATTAACTATAAGGATAATATGCGCCCAGGCATGCCTTTAATCCCAGCACTTAGGAGACAGAGGCAGGTGGATTTTTGAGTTTGAGGCCAGCCTGGTCTACAGAGTTAGTTCCAGGACAGCCAGGGCTACACAGAGAAACCCTGTCTTGAAAAAAAACTTTAAAAAAAAGGATAATATGCAAGAAATCCTTAAGAATAAAAAAATACTAACATAAAAAAATGTTCCTCAGGAAGGAAACAAAACATTCTATAGGTGCACAGAGAAGTGTATTCACCATAACCCATACAACTCAGAGTCACCTACTAATACAAAGAATAGCTCCAAGTTCACTTAAAAATAACAAAAGCAAAACTGTGGGATTCAGCTGTATTATTCCTTATTTCCAAAGTTATTTGTTTATGTATTTATTTTGGTCTTTAACTCATTACACAGTTACTGTTTTTTTATTATAAACCAACTTCTTTCTATCCTGAATGACAACCATTTTATCAGTGTATAACAACACTGGTCCCTAGCCTGGAACTTAATATAACTCTTCTATTTGTGAACTCATTTATTTCCTATCCTTGAATTCCCACAGACACGGCAGCAAAGCTGCCAGCCTGTGAACTCCTCTTGCACGTGCACAGGGACACTCAGACACCCCCATAACACCTCCATCTGACCTCGACTCTGATGCCACAGGGGAGACAAAGTAAACCTTGGTGTACTGCAGGTTTAAAGATTCCAAAACCACAAGCTTTTAAACCCTAGACAAAGGGTTCTCTGTTTCTTGGCGGACTGAGAATTCTTTTACACTGTCTTGCTTTACCCATTTTATCACAGTCCTGGGGGTTCAATAGTCTCAGTAAATGTGAACCTCGTTAGATAAACACAACCATCTTAGCAAACTATTCAAAAGCCCCTATTCCTTAAAAGTAAAATTTAACACAGGGTCACAGAACCTCTAGAACAGGATTCCCTGTGAGGCGTCGCCCTTTTTGTTCAAAAGGAAGGTCATTCTCCTTTTACTGACTACAATCTTGGAGAGGGGACAAAATATACATCATGCACTGCATATGCACTTTGTATATATAGAATAAAATAATATTTGTTTTTATATCAAGCCCATGCACTTGGCATAGTGGCGTGTACTGGATTACTTCGTGTTGCACATGGAGCTTCTTACAATCTTAGAAGCAGATCCTGCAAGTTTCCCAAGGATATCCTAGGCATAGCTCTATCAAATCTAGTCAATTATTAAAATGAAATAATTTTTGAAATAATTATTTGAAGAATCATAAATTTTATCTGTTTTATTGAACAGTCAATATACCATATGTGTTTTGTGTTTTATGTTATTGGCTCTGTCAGTTGTAATGGTGATACTCAAAACCTGTGCTGAGATTTTAGTACTCAAAGCAGATGATAGTATCTTTTAAATTGAGACTATAAGCAGCTTTTATGTATTATATAGCTTACACATATATGTACTAAATAAAGGCAAATATAAATATGTATAAAAAAATACACATCATGACATAGTAATTTCATGACAAAATATGTTACTGACACAAAAAGTTAAGGGTACAGTGACAGCAGATAAGGACCAGCACAAGTCTGGACTGCACTTGGTATACAGAGGTTAGTTTAAAATATACTATAGATTGTTTTTATGATGCAAAAAGTCGGGTGGACTGAAGCCAGAGACTGGCACAGTGGACAGGGCAGAACGGAGGTGGCCTTAAACGCGAGCCTGAAGTCTTCCCAACAATTCTGGTGTCACATTCCCTCTAGCATCAACTAAGAACCACTTTGCCTCACTCTGTCGTATTATAACTATGTGAGTTGTCTCGGAGTGAAGATTCAGAGCAACTTGTCATAAGCAGTGAAGCACATTAGGAAAACCCAAGAAAGAAGTGACTCTGAAGAGTTCCTTTGCCTCTATCTGGAAAAGCTGGTAAACAACCGTCCAACAATGTCAGATATCAGGTATTTTCTGTAATTGTTTCTCTGTGCTTTTATAGCACGGATACCCCCAAGAACAGTGAACTCACTTCAACTGTCACCTGTAAGCATGTCTTCAAACACAGCCCCCGAACTGGATTGCTGCGAAGACTACACAAGTGAGCTGCCTGGACCTGTCTTCTGTCTTCAGAAAGCTAAGAATGGTGCCACCTACCATGTAAGGATGAATGACAATAGTGATATACAGCAGCATTCAGAAAAGGCTTTGTTACCAATCAAAAAGCCGTATTTGCTAGGGTTTTGGGTTTTTTTAAGATCTTATTTTTAACTTAACTGTGTGTACAGGTTCACTGCCATGTGCAAATGAATGCTTGAGAAGGCCAGAGGCTTTGGGTCCCTCTGGAATTGGAGTCACAGGTGGTTGTGAGTTGCCTGACATGGAAGCAGCTTAGGTCATCTGAAAGCGCAGTACCTGCTCTTATGCTCTGAGCCACCTCACCTCTCCTGCCCCCCATTGGCTGTTTTTACAATAGAATCGGAAGGATTCTTTTCATTCTCATCATATACTCTTTCACTACGCCAACCAGCATCTCTACCTGGATTGTCCTAATGTCCTCCACACCCGTCCTTTTTCAGAGCACTTGTTCAGAGAAACTTTTCTAACCACCTACCCTTCACTTGCTAGGATAAGCAAGGCCACATAGCACAGTCGATGTGAACATTCCTGTCACTGCTTGCCTCCCCACTAGAATGGTAGCTCCACAGTTCCACCCACTAGACACCAGCACAGCACCAGAAACAGAGTGCACACCTGAGTGCTGGTCTATGGACAGACAGATGAAGACCCAAGTTCCCAGAACCCTTTTGGGAAAGCGTTACTTAGTGTTGCGTTCTCTAGCTATTATTATCAGTCACTGTCTAAGAAACTGTAACGTGAAAATTCAGAAAGAATTAATTTCAAATTCTATTAAGAAGTGTCAATTCCCAAGCTCTCCCAGCTCCTCAGAATTAGATCTACTTACAAAAGCTCTTGGAAGAAATCTAAATTTCACAGTAGACTACTTATAGACCTAAGGAAGGTATGTATAGGGGAAGCAGTAAGGAAATGTGGTTTTCTCCAGTGTCTCAGTGTTTGATTGCATCTGTTATTTTAAATAAAAATAAGCGGGGCAGTGGTGACACATGCCTTTAGTCCCAGCACTTAGGAGGCAGAAGGAGGTGGGCTACACTGAGAAACCCTGTCTCAAAAAAACCAAAAATAAATAAATAAATAAAGTAACTAATTAATAATAAGGTATTAAAAGACTACGTAAGCCCCACCCAATAACGCATGGCGCTGGTCAGGCAGAGGACACCCAGAGGACCCCTGCCTATATGGGTAGGGTGGACGACCCTCACTAAGATGAGCAAGTAAGCATGGCAGAGATGGGAAAGAGAAGTGGAATGGTGTGTGTACAATGAAGGGAGACGCTAGGCTGCCGAGGAACAGCCTGATGTGAGCAGCTGACACTGCCACCTGGGGCCATGGTGAGGTCCTGGCCCATACTGCTGCCAAGGGCCATGTCCAGATCCATGACTCTTTAGCATCAGGGGTCTGTGACAATGTCTATGGTCCATGTTATCCCCAAAGGCAATTCAGATATCCCTGGTCTAGGCTGCTGCCTCGAGCCATGTTGATGACCAAGGACTGCCCAGAGCTGTCCAGACTCCTCACCAGCTGTGGCACTCAGGAGAGCATGGCACTGGGCAGTGTGGGAAAGCTGTCCCTGAGGACGCTGAGAGCAGGAGAGCTGGCATTGCCTCTTGTTGGCTAGGGCACTCGCACCTCGCCTGGGCAGCACAGTAGAGCTGGCCCTGGTGATGTGGATGCAAGAGAACTGGCAGGCTGACCAACTCAGCTACCATTCAGGCCTAGATCCAGGGCTCTGAGTTGGCGCACACCAACATCTACTTCATCTATGAACTGCTGGAGTGTGTGAAGGGGCCTGTCCGGCAGATCCGAAGCTGCAGAATCTCCGTGACACAGGGCAACAACAGGATACTAGAGAAGAATCCGGTGAGGACCCAGTATTGATAGTGTAGCAGAAGCCAGAGGCCTAGAACCAAAGCAATGACTCATTACAATGAACATTTGCAAGTAAAGCTGTTTGAGCTTAAGGGTGTACTGTGGGACACACCGTGACACACCACGGCTTCCACAGGGATCTGTGTTTGTTGTTGTTTGTTCTCTTTGTTTTAGTTATTATTTTTTGTCTCTTTGGCAGAGGGTGGATACAGAAGGACAGGAAAATGAGTGGGATTGGAGTGCATGACGTGAAATTCACAAAGAATCAATAAAAAGTAAAACGACAACAATAAAACTACAAAGGCAGAGAGAGGATCTGGAAGAACTGGGAGAGGAAAAAGAATACGGTCAAAATACAGAATACTCTCAAAGAGTAAACAACAACATTGTTTTACAAAAGGCTTCAAAGATGAAACATTAAATGCCAAGTTTGTGTTATGTTTACAAAAGATATAGAAACAAAATCTTAATCATATTTTTCGAAAATTGTCTTGTAAATCTCTCAAGTTAGCCAATTTCCTAGCCGGATTTAAGCTGTGTTAGACTAGAACTACACCTGGGAAACAATTTTCCTGAATCAAAGGTTTTGCTTATTCTGCTTAAGCAAAGGCACACCCAAGTCCACCCAGTTCTATGGCTCCCAGCTAAACAAAGCAAGTAATTTAGGGTCTGAAAGAATCACAAGATGATGAATAAGCAAAGAGGAACAAAACTGAGGGCACAAATGATTAACATTTTTAAAAGATCATCGATAGTGGATTCCAATTAATATCTGGGCAGAATGTGGAAAGAATTCAGACCCACAGGGCAGTGGTGGCGCAGGCCTTTAATCCCAGCCCTTGGGAGGCAGAGAGAGGCAGGCCGATTTTTGAGTTGGAGGCCAGCCTGGTCTACAGAGTGAGTTCCAGGACAGCCAGGACTACACAGAGAAACTCTTTGTCTCGAAAAACCAAAAAAAAAAAAAAAAAAAATTCAGATCCAAAACAAGGGTCAAATTGGATAACCTGTGAGTCCCCTGTAAATAAACATATTTCGTCCCAGGAATTTAGCTGCCTTCAGCAAGATTCAGATGCAAACTTGACTCAGGAAGAGTTTAAGATGCTCAATAAGACACGCCAAAGAAAGAACAAAGCAGTCTATGTGTCCACCGCGTAGAAAGTCTTCGTCTCTGAGAACCTGAAAAGAGCTTCTGTGCCAGGTATGAGCCCCGGAAGTGAAGAGTCTGCGCACTGTACGCCAACACTAGCACCTTAGCCCTCAACACTCTTATTCCCAGGACCTTCACACTACTCTATAACGTAAGCAGGTACACTGAAACATTTAAACTTATTTTACAGAAAGGATCTCAGCCAAGGAGGGCAGTGCAGGCCTCTATAATCTTAGCTACTCTGGAGACCTAGGCAAATTAATTTGTACACAAATTATAATACAAGAGTCTCATATCTTATCAGTACTAGGATTTGAGCCAGAGGGGATTAGCAGTCAAAGTCATTAATGGGAAATATATATTTTAAAGTAAATTCTAATTGTTAATAACAAATTTAAGCAGTACAATGGTGGCAAAAGTATTCATCAGGTACTGAGGAGACGTGCATCGTGTCACTAGATGGCTGGTCTACAAATACCAATAACCAGCTTTTATTAGATTTCTCTCAATGAGAAGATTTCACTGGGGGGGGTGTTGAGTGGTGTATGCACACTCCCTGGAGGTTAGAGGAGGACCTCTTCTGTCCTGCTCTATCACTCTTTACCTTACTCTCCTAAGAAAGGGTCTCTACTAAAAATGGAACTAGGATTGCAGTGAGTGAGCTACAATGATCCTCCTGTCACCATCCATCACAGTGGTGGGGCTACAGGCACACACAGCCATGCTTGGCTTTTAATGCGGTTGCTAGGGATTTGAACTCCAGTCTTTGTGCTTAGTAATAAACACTCTTACCCACTAAGCCATCTCTCTAACTCCACATCAATTTATCATCTACCTACCACCTACCTACCTACCTACCTACCACCTACCTACCTACCTACCACCTACCTACCTACTACCTACCTACCTACCACCTACATACCTACCACCTACATACCTACTACCTACCACCTACCTACCTACCTACCAACCTACCTACCTACTTACCTATATATCTGTTTGTGTATGAGGGTAGGTATTTGAGCTTATGCTTCTGGAGGTTAGAAGACAACCCTTGAGACTAGTTCTCTACTTCTACTTCTGGGGATCAAACTCAGGTCATCAGACTTGGTGACGGGTGTCCTTCACCACTGAGCCATTCACATTAACTTTTAGTAACTTTAAAAAAAATTCTAAAAGGGCTGTGGTGATGAATCAATAGGTAAAAGAACTTGCTCTGCAAAGCATCAGGACCTGGTTTTGAACCACAAGTGCCCATGTCCCATGCCTAACAAATGTTGAACACGTCTGCACATGCCTGCGATTTCAGAACTTAGAGACAGATGGGCAAATCCCAAAGTGTGCTGGCTACCTGGCCTCGCTGAGAATGGTGAGCTTTTGGTTGAGTTGAGAGACCCCATGTCAAGGCAATAAGCATAGAGCAAGGGGAAGGCAACCCACATCCTGCTCTGGACTCCTGTGTGCACACATGGCACGTTCACCTGAACTCATGGACATGCACCACACACACACACACACACACACACACACACACACACACACACACACA
>NW_022196905.1:162289438-162303751 GCF_008632895.1 Mastomys coucha | reverse complement strand
ACACACACACACACACACACACACACACGCACACGCGCGCACGCACACTCTTAAGATGCCAGGTGTGGTAGCTAATGTTTGTAATCCTAGGACCTGGGATGCTAAAGTAGGAGGCTTCCGATAAGGTCAGGTGAATTTAAGACAACCTGAGCTACTGAGTGAGATCCTGTCTGAAAAAAATATATAAATAAATAAGAAAGAAAAAGATATTTTTTATCCTGACTATCACAGTCTATGTGAATACTCATCTAGAATCTTTAATTAGAGATGTGATAAATCGGCTTCACCTCAACTAAAGATGGCAGCAACATGGCTGCTGTCATTTTGGGGATGTATCCCAGTCACCCATCTGCCAGCATTAAACAATTCCTGCTCAGCTCCCCACAAGCTTGCTTTCAACTCTAGCTAAAGGGCACGCATGGCCTCTTCTTCTGCGTCTCCAGGCAGCCCAATCCAAGTTTCTTTGTACAAAAGCAAAACCAAATGCCAGTGTCTCCATGCTGTCATGTATAACCTCTTTCTCACATCTATGATGTAGGGACAACTGGGGCTATAAGCCTAAGCTATTCAACTGATACCAAGAAGGGTTAGTACAATTTTATTTACAGGGATTTTAAATTTGCCATATTTTAAAAATATTTTCATTTATAAGGCTCAAAATTATTCTGTCTTTACGAAGAAACTGTCTGAAATAATCTTAAAATCAGTTGTGATCTGACCATATAAAAGTATGAATAAGAGTTTGAAATTTAAAAAATAGTTATGTCACATCTAAGATATGAGGTCAGGTTTGAAGGGTCTGTTCATTTTGCTGGGTTGTGGTACACTATCAGTATCAGAAGACAGTCATTTCAGAATCAATTAGAATTAAAAGAGGGCAAGAGAGTTGGCTCAGCAGTTAACAGCACTTTCAGGAGACCGAGGTTCAACTTCCAGCACTCGTATGGTGGCTCGCAACCATATGTAATTCCAGTCCCAGGGGATCCAATGCCCTCCTTTGGCCTCTGGGGCAGGCACATAGCACACATACATACATACATGCATACATACATACATACATACATACATATAAAACACTCATATACACATAAAAATGATAAAATAAATAAATGTTTAAAAAATTAAGAGAGCAACCGAACAAGAAGCCAGTTGTTATTCAGAATGCAGCTTAATTAAAAAAAAAAAAAAAAAAAAAAAAAAAACAGACAACTAATTATATGTTCTGCTTAAGAAATGTACGAGCTAAATTTACAAATTCATAAATAAGAAAATGAAAGTATTATAGGAGACTATTTAAGGTCCCCAGAGTGAAGGACAGCACTCTCCTCTTACCTGTGTATCAAAGAAAGCAAAACAAAAGTCTTAGTACGTAAATACTATTTACTTATACTTGTAGGTAAATAACTAAGAAGTAACAACAACATATTGAGTATTTAGAATTCATTTTAAAGGACGGAATGGTGGTCTCAAAATTCTAGGTTCATATCCTAAGCCTTCGATGCTGTGCACCTTCCCTTACTTTGAAAATATCCAGTAATGAAACCCAGCTCACTCTCAGCTTCACAGTCTTCGGGGCTGGCAAGATGGCTCAGCAGGTAACGGGGCTTACTGCCAAGCCTGACCACCTAAATTCAACCCCTAAGACTAACATAATGGAAGACAAGAAGTGACTCCTGAATGTTGTCCTCTGGCCTCCACACACACACACCATGGAACACATGCACCAATACAAGTAAATGAATATTTTATTTTGTTTTGTTTTTAACTAGTCTCAAGAATGTAATGAAGGATTTGAGACCGAAAGCATCCTACATTATCAAGGTGGGTCTACAGGTTACAACCCAATGGCAGATGTCACCATGACACAAAGGGCGATGGAGGCTTGAGACGGAAAAGGGAAAATGGCACTGACTATGAAGCAGATACCAATGGGCTTCTAGTCAAAGGAAGTGGCCAGCATCCAGAAAAGACCAAATCCTAGAGGGAGTGCAATCCATCCTAAATCGTGATTTCAGACTTCTGCCTCCAGGGCTGTGAGAATAAACTGATCTGTTTAATCCACTAAGCCTGAAATGATCTGCTGTGTTAGCTTTAAGAAATGGGCTTTTCAGCCAGGCAGTGGTGGCACACGCCTTTAATCCCAGAACTTGGGAGGTGGAGGCAGGCAGATTTCTGAGTTGGAGGCCAGCCTGGTCTACAGAGTGAGTTCCAGGACAGCCAGGGCTACACAGAGAAACCCTGCCTCGAAAAACAAAAACAGCAACAACAAAAAGATTAAAAATAAATTTGAAGTATATATACCAGGGGGTAGGGCATATATGCATGTGAGGGCTGGCATCCACGGAGGTCAGAGGTGTCAGGCCTCTCCTTGGAGCCAGAGTTACAGGTAGTTGAGAAGCAGCCATTGCGGGTTCTGGGAACCAAGTCCAGGTCTACTGTAAGAGCAGACTGGCCCCTTAACTACTGACGTCTCTTCAGTCCCTAGTCCCTCTGGTCCCTTTTTAATGGACTTCAAGTTAGTGAAATGAGCAAAATTTACAAAGGTCCCATTACTTTCCCTAAAGATAGGGGGACACACAGCTCATTTTCAGTACTAATAAGAGACCTGAAAGGCTCTAATATTGGTGTGGGCAGATGTAGGTAAAACACTTGTCACACAAGCCCGAGGACCCAAATTCTGAGGCTCAGAATGCATACAAGGCCAGACATCCATTTCTCTGTAACTGAAGGCTTCTACAGTGAGATGGGAAGCAGAGACAGGAGAGAATATGGAAATGTAAAAGCCAGCTAAGATGGCACACACAGTGGCAAGCAAGAGACCTGACTCAAAGTAGAAGGTAAATATCAACACCCAAGCTTTTCCTATGGCCTCTATATACATGCCACGGTGCATTTCTCCCACAATCATGAATATGAATAAGTATGTACATGTGGTTCATTCACACACATATATACACAAAGACTTTTTTTTAACTTGAAAGGACACACGAATTACTCAGAATTTTAGCAAAAATGAAAACAGGAAAGAACCTACATTTGCATAGAATCTAATGCAATGTCCACACAATCTGCTTTAGAATAGCAAAAGAGGCCCTCACCTTTGCCCTCTCCCTCTTTAAGTGGAATTGGTTGGATATAGCTGCCTGAAGACTGCTCTCTACTGTACACATTTTCTAAAACCATTACATGTAAAATTATCCATATGGCTAGTGAACCAAGGTAGAAGACAAGCGTATGTCTTAAACTCTTGTGACCAATGCACAGCTAATTTGATTTTATTTTGCCCCATATTATTGTCTAAGCACATTTCTTCCTCATATATAAATTGCTCAGTACCATCATGAATCCCTTTTAAGTTCCATATAACTAAAAGAGTTTAATCCAGACATGGTGGCACATGCCTTTAGTCCTAACACTCAGGAGACAGAGGCAGGCAGATCTCTGTGAAGTGAGGCCTGTGAGGTCTACATAAAGAGTTCCAGCTCACCAAGACTACAGGGTGAGATTCTGGTTTGTTTGTTTCTTAAAGGTCAATATGGGAAAGAATAGAAGAACTCATTTTTTTTCCCTTTGTCTTAATCTTAGTTTGAAGATGTCACAACCCTAAACTCACTTCTAAGGCAGCTGCTATAGCCTGGGGGTGTGCTCCTTCCAAAAGGTTCACACTTGACTCCCCTCAAGAGCATGTCCTCTCTCCCAATCAATAAACTCACTAGCTTTGCTTCACTCTGACTCATCCTGAATTTCTCTGCAGCTAGAATATGGGCGGCACTTGAGTAGAGGTCCCTGAGGCTCTGAGGGGTACTTGTCATGTGCAAGGTCAGCAACTTTAAGTCGAGCTCCCAGCTGTCTTGTCCCTTCTGCTAGTGAAATCAAATACTTACCCACGATTAGACCATATATTCACTTGACAAACTTAGTAAAGTAAGAGCTAGGGAGGAAACCATCAGCGTGTAGCTCCTAAAAATTCTGAACGAAATCCTATTCTAAAAGTCAATTATTCAGAAACCTTGATGTGGGACAGTGATTTTCCTGTTTCTTAGGAAAACATTTAAAAGATAGTGATTTAGAGAGATCTCCAACTGGAACAAAACTCAGCAAGGGATGTAGTCCCCAAAGCATCCCCCCAACACAGAATGAAAAGAACTGAGAAATGGGGAGAATGTCATAGATACATCAAGGAGAGCCCCAACAGCTCTTCTTTGAAACTGAAAACCAAAAAGGAAGTCCAACTGTAAGTTTTTACGAGACGTCATATAACTAATTCACTTTAGGAGAGCTTTCTACTCTTTATTGTTTTCAGAGTTCAATCTCCACGGGGGGGGGGGGCGGTAAGAAAGAAACAGTAGCAGGAAGAAAGCAATCTGACAAGAGATCAGCCCACATTGAAGTCCAGTCGAAGCCGAAGAGAACTGTATCCACCGTGAGGCTCCTATTGTAACCAATGTATTCATTTCCTCGCTAGGCTCTCGCTTTCACCCGGGAGGAACCCAAGGCAGGAGTCGTCCTTCATAGCTGTCACTTCGGGTCAGCACCTAGAAGTCTCGCTAATCTAAAAGACCTCGGAGGTGCCCATGAAGCCAGTCCCAGCATCACCACCTCGGACTCGGTGCCCTACTTTGGCAGCCACCGAGACAGGCAGTAACAGCCGGCCGGGGCGGGGGGTGGGGCGGCCCCGGGAACACACTCAGCCCCGGCAGGGCAGGACGTCCCCGAAGGAACCCCGAAGTGAGAGAGGGAACCAGAAACTTCCCCCGCGGCGGGAGGCCGCGAGCTGCGGCACGTGCTCGCCCGGCTGCAATCGCCGCCCCGGGCCGCGGGGCTCGCGCGCACCGCGCGGCCGCGCCTCACCTGGACCCCGGTATAGTTCTCGAAGAAGAAGAGCACCATGTTCTGGTAGACGCAGTACAGCCGGTCGTCCACGCGCTGGTACAGGCGGGCGGGCAGCAGCGCGGACAGCACCCGCCACAGCGTCCAGGCCAGCAGGTAGGTGGGCGCCGAGCCCAGCAACAGGACGCTCGGGAGCAGGTAGCGCATAGAGTACGTGTGGAGCACCAGGGACAGCAGCATCCTCTCGGCTCGCCAAGCCGCGACTCCGCCTGCCTGCGGTGCCCGCGCGGCCGCCAGGACCTCAGCCACCGCCGGCCGCCCGCCAATCACGGCGCGGGGCCGGCCGCGCCGCCGCCCTCCGCCCTGGCTCCGCCCCCAGCATGGGCCGCGAGGCCCGGGACCCGGCGGGGACAGTGACGGCCTCCGCCCGCCGCCTCCGAGAGGGCACGCCTCGGCTTGCCGGGCGCGCTCGCCTCCGGGTGCTCGCTTGGCTTCCGCGCGACCCGCGCCTGTCAGCGGGGAGGCGGGGTAAGACGGGAGTCCCCGGTAATAAGGCGCCTCCTGATTGGCCGACGTGTAGGCGTAACGCGTGCTCTGATTGGTTCGGTCTCTGTCCTCCTCGTCATGACGCAGGCTCGACTGCGGATGCTGGCTGTGGATGAGCCCGGGGAGATGTGGGGTGGTGGGTTTTGGCCTGGGCCGGTGTTGGAGAGCAGCGTGGGGACACGAGGGTGCTCCCTGCAAGACACGCGTGAGCCGACTCGGCCGTGGAGCGCAGGAGGAGCTCGAGGCCGCAGGTAATGGACGGCTGCAGCGTCTTCGCGTGTGGGAGGGTCACCCGTGTCCCCACGTGCTTAGGAAGCGCCCCTTCCCTTCTGGCTGTTGCAGAATAAGGCAGGGTCCGTCTCCCATACCCGCGGCTAACCTCTCACAGGACTGTCACCTCCCTTTGTTAGGGCCTTCAAAGCTTTAACTTTTGCCCTTTAATAACCTCTTGCCCTTTAACTTGTTTCTGCTGTGCTTTTTCCTAATATCCTACATTTCTTCTTCTATTTTCGATGTGTGGGAAAGTATTTTCCTGTACATGTAGAATTCATAAGTCCTCTTCCCTCCAGAAAACTAGAAAGGTTCAGTAGCAGCAAACATTTATCCAGAGGCCCAGGTCCTTCTGCCGTAACGAGTAGAGAGACCAGATAATCCTATACTAGAAGGTATAGAAGAAAACAGGTCAGTGTGTATGCTCAGATCTGTATAAAGTCCGTTGTGTGTGTGTGTGTGTGTGTGTGTGTGTGTGTGATGTTGGTTTCTATAAGTGACCCTGAGATCACTTATTCTGCCCCTTTGTTTTCTCCCTTTCCAGACCACTGACTCGTGTCTCTGCTTCCTTGCCTTGGACTTCCCTTCATGTCTTGCCCCACATTTCTTTCTCATCACCTCAGAGATGTGCTTCTTAAGGCATACAGATGACTCCTGTCATTAGCACACTGTGTCAGATGGGCATGCTTACATGTTTTCACGATGCCTGGATGTACGGAATTACAATAAATGTCACAGTAGAGTGCCTTCGATGGCACCAAAGAGCCCATTTTACTTTGTAGCCTTTGCTAAGGGAAACACAGGTTCTTTTATTGCACTCTTAATTACTAATATTAACTCTCAGATCACACATACCTCACTCAGTAAGTATATCTCTCTATATGTTCACATATGTGTATATAGGTTACAGTGACTACAAAGAGTTAACAAGAGGAAAGGAGTTTTAAAAGCCTTGGGAAGCCAGAGCTGGAGAATTGACAGGGATGTAAGCGCGTCTGTCTTGATAACATGAACCACTCACCCAGCTTTAGGGAAGAAGCTGCTGTTCTTGGGTCACTGTGAGTCACAGATATGACAAACTGTCCAGTTTAACGCAAAGGAACTGTTATGGACAGTTCACTGTCGGTTCAAAAGAACTGAATCCAGACAAAGGGATTGTTAGACTGCAGATCCACACTGACAAACAAGAGTTCAGGAAGACAGGAACTGAGATCCACATCAAAAAACGGACTGTGCCAACCTGAAGGTCTCTGGAATTCAGGGGTTCTCTCTCTGATGGCCGTACAGAACAAAAAGGAAAGAAAGGAAGAAATACACTGCAGAGGAGAGACTCAGTCAAAAACATCCCGTCTCTTCCTCCCCTAATTTAGGGTTGGTCAGTTTGAAGAAATATAGGACAGGAGATTAGCCCAGATCTGTCCTGTAACAAGTCTTCATCAAGCCTTGAACTTGTTGAATCAGTCTGTCAACAGGGGGCCTGCAGGTGGGACACAAAAGTCAACCAGGCCTTTGTTTTAATCTGCCAAGCTTTTGTCTCAAGTCAGGCCAGGAAGAAACCACCCATCTTTTATATTCTCACCTTTTTGTTTGTTTGGTTTTTGAGACAGGGTTTCTCTGTATAGTTCTGGCTGTCCTGGAACTCACTCTGTAGACCAGACTGGCCTTGCACTCAGAAATCCGCCTGCCTCTGCCTCCCAAATGCTGGGATTAAAGGCGTATGCCACCACCGCCCCGGCAATATTCTCCACCTTTAACAACCAGTCATTGCCCCTTTCCCTATCCACCTACCAGGGAGTTTATCTAACTCAGTTTCTCAAGTGAGGAGCCATGTCTATTTCCTCATTACTAACAGGGTAACTATATTTGTTCCTGTTATCACTGAAGAACAGAATATTTCAAAATGTACCCAAAGAGGAAACTCAAGAATAATTAGAGTTGGAGAGAAAAAAAAAATGTAAGCAAACCGGAAATAATTTCTGGATTAGAGGTCAAAACAAAAAAAACAAAAAAACCAGGCAGGCGTTTAGCAAATGAAATACAAGAGAATTGAAAATGTTACAGTTTCAAATAGGCAGGCTGAGGCTTGTGAGGCTTAAGTACACATCAAGACGTTGTGAGGTGTATCATGATTCGTCTGTCTTCAAGCCTTCCTCCCAAGATTGTAAAACAGAATTGTCTACCCATCACAGGAGGTCTTTGGCATTTTACTGGCTAGGGGGAGCTCCTGCTGCCTATGTCAAACGTGTTATCAACAACTGACCCTTTGTGAAGGGGTTTAGTGACCACCAACCATGCGATTGTGTCATTACCACACTAATCAGTCTATGTCCCAAATGGGTCTCCAGACCTGGAAGGCACCTGCTGTCAGTATCAGGATATAAAGCATGCCACATCGACTGCAGGAAGCTCACAGGCAGCTTTATGCACTATGTCCCCCATGGAGTCTGGGACACAGCTGACTGCCAATGGCCTTTTTGATCTGCTCTTCTCATGACTTAGCATCCTTTATCACCAGCACTTGTCAACTTTCCAAAGTTGTATGATGAAATGGTTCAACATTCAGCTATCTAACTCAGTGAATATCCCAAGCATAGAGGGTACATGGTTCTTCCTGGATGTCTATCTAATATTTGTAAGTATAACAATAGGAAAATTACCTCATCCTGAAGAAGCTATGAGTTCCTGACTTTTTTTTTTTTTTTTTTTTTGGTTTTTCAAGACAGGGTTTCGCTGTGTAGCCCTGGCTGTCCTGGAACTCACTGTGTAGACCAGGCTGGCCTCAAACTCAGAAATCCGCCTGCCTCCGCCTCCCAAGTGCTGGGATTAAAGGCGCATGCCACCACTGCCTGGCAAGTTCCTGCCTTTTTTGGTGTAAAATGGGTGGCATTATTTGAAAAGGCTTCTAAACTGCTCTCCTTTATTCAAAGAACACATCTGAATGAATGAAGCCAGATTTTCTTCATGGACTTCAACCAGCTGATACAAAATACACAACCCTCACTTCAAAGAGAATAACAGATCATTCTGATGCCAAATCAAAGTGGTCATCGCAGAGAACACAAATTTGGAATACCAACATGGTAACAGTTGCATGTTTTTACAGTAACTCAACAAAAAGTGGTCCGTCGAGCTGCTTTGCAGACGTTTTGGTTGAGCCGTCAATAGTCGGACTACAGTGAGATAGGTAAAGCTCTGCTGTAGGCTTCAGGTGTTATCTGATGACATTCTTAGCTTTGTCGTGAAGGAAGCTACAAGTCTTGTTTGTGCATTACAAAAGCATTGACCTAATAATCATGAGGATGTTAAGTCACTCACAGAGGTGGGCAATAAATGGCTATTTAGAGAGCTAAGGATAGCTCAAGATAACTGGGCTCTCGACCTGCAGCATTCCAACTCTCACAGTTCAGACAAGTTCTAATCAGTCCATCAGCCTAGTAGAATGTTTAACATAAGTGTGTTCCCCTCCCAGTCTCAGTTCACAAACCTAAGAGCTCAGCTGCGGGCCGACTAAGGAGATAGATGTGGACACCCAGTGTCGTCTTTTACACCTGAGAACAAGACTGGCAGAAATAAAAACAAACAGTACTATTCTTCTTACTAATTTTTTGTTGTTTTATAATATATAAAAATAGTTTTATAATATATAAAAGCTATTTTAAATTTAAATGATCTATATTTCTAAAGGAATTAATAAATGACATGGTGGAAGAAGCCATTTTGGAGGTCCTCTTCTTTGAAGGGACTCTCACTGTACTTTCCAGGCTGAGCTCACACTCCTGAGCTCAGGTAGTCCCCCAGGTGCTTGTGTGTCTGGATCAGGAAGTCATTTTTTTTTTTTTTTAATGAAGTTGGCATCTAAAACTCAAGACAAAGGGGAGGAGCAAGAAATCTTTGTTGCAGTTCTCAAGCTTATAACATTCCTGACAGGACCCTAACACCACAAGGAACAAGGCTACTAAATCAAGTCAACTATGGAACCCACCTGTCCAGCTACAGGAACAAAAACAACAACAAAGTTGACTATGGTGTCTGTTAATTTTGTATCAACGCCTGACAAAACATGGGACAATAACATGGGAGTCAAGTTTTGTTTTGGTTTCTGGTCTCCAAGGATTTCAGTCCGTGGTGATAGGGTAGACTGAGCTATTCACATTTCAGGAAGCAGAGAATAAGACCACTACCAGGAACAAGGCTGTATAGTCTTTAAAGGCCTGTCTGTATTTAGAAACTTCTGCTAGAAGATTCAGGAGCCTCCGAGAATAGCAACACCAGCTGACAGGCAACGCAAACATGACCCTGTGGGGATATTCAGATTTAAGCCATAAGAGTTACTAATCTCTGAGGTAGGCTTATGTATTATCACCTGCTACGCACACTTGTCTACTCCAGTCACATCCAAAATATTGGGGATAAAATCCTGATAAAGGATAAGAGGCAATAAGACTTCAAAAGGAGTTCTGTGCCTCCTGGATTTCAGACAGTCGCTGGTATCCCCTAACTCAGACGTGTTCCAGAGTAGTCTTTTCAATTGTCAACACGGCCTCATAATTAGGCATAAAGGTGCCCCAAGAAATGATTCGTTAATGGTTAAGATTGGGCATTGTCTCCTGGCCGACACAATGTTTCCAACTGTCCTAGTTTAATACCAAGCTGTCCTTAGCTTGCAATTGCTCTCAAAGTAAGGGTTTCCCTCACTCTAGGACATTAGCTAGAAGTGTTAGGTCAGGTCAGAACTCCCCACTGCCTGCCCCAGGCTAGAACCAGAGAATTAGCAGGAAGTGCTAGATTGTAATCTCCTGGCCATTGCCTCCAGCTAGAACTAGAGAATTAGCATAGGAATACCTAAATACCTCAACAGGGAGGGCTCCACTCCTCTTCCTCCTGCTTCACACCTAGCTACCAGACCCTGCTGACCTTGGTGTGGGGGTCACTTGCATAGTGACTTCAGCCTTCCGTCCCCTGCTGTAACCCCAACCTGCCTACGTGACTCTTGACATCAGCCCTGCTTGCTGTATGCTACTTAAGCCTGCTTTTCACTTTGTATAAGGACTTGGACTAGGACAAGGAGAAGGACTAGCACTTGGACTCGCAGAAGGGCTAGGACTCAGATTCATGCAATCCGCATTCCCTCGGGCCCAGAGCGATTGGGCCCGGGGGATGCAGTACCAGTTCAGAGGAGATAGCTGCTGCTTTAGACCCAGTATGTTTCAGATAGCCTCAGATGTACCTCAACTACTGAGCTGCCAGATTTACCATCTCTCTTTTGCAATGACTGTAAAAGTCTGATGCCATTTCTAAGAAATACATTTAGATCTTATACTTCATGTGTCATCTCTGCCATCATTTCTTCACCTACACCTTGTCGACCTGACTAGGACCCTGTTTCTCCCAAGGGTTGAGGGAGGCCCAGATCGGCCGGCCCACGGCAATCACCCATCCCTGCCATTCATGTGAAAGCCTCCAGGTTACTCTGTGTATTTCCTTGATCCCTTACCTGGTGATACACAAGTAGGCACTAGAGAGAATGACTGAGTACCTGCCTGCCCGATGCTGATCCCAAGTCTGGTAACAGAGAGCCCTAAGAAGCAAACGTGTGCTAGATAACGTCTGCTTGGTGGAGCATAATGTCAATGGTAAGAGGCAAACAGCTGAAACATGTGAGAGCCAGTGATTTAATACACTGGTGTGTACAGCAGAGCGAGTTAGGGATGTCTTTAAACTGTAGTACCAAAGGATGCTCAGGATAGGACACTGAAGTAAGGAATGATATAAGTAAGGAATGAAGTAAGCCATGCAAAGGTGGAAGGCCTGCACTTGCAACTGAGGAATCTGCACATATTGAAGTCCTGAGGAGGGAAGGAGCTCAGTGAGCAACATGCCCAGCTCTCCACCCCAACCTGTTAGCAAGCTCTACTGGTTTCGACATCGCCATACACCCTACACCCATCCCTATCTCAGTGAGCACACTTGTCAGTAATTATTAACTACCTCTGAACTAGTCTCCCAGGGCCCACCCATATACCTTTTGCACATAGTAGCAGGTGGGGGCTAAATTGTGCACCCTCAAGTTCATGTACCATCCTCCCTTCTGCACCTAGAGAAGTGGCCTTATATGGAAGATCTTCATAGAGGAAGACAAGCTAAAAAGGAGGTGATCAGAGGAGAAGTTGGTCACTTTAACAATGAGACTTTGGGATACAGACTCTCAAAGCTTGTGGCCTCCTAGAGACACAAAGAACAAAGCCATCTGAAAGCCAAGGAGAGAAAACAGGAACAGGCCCTCCCCTGACAGTCGTCAGAGCTCTCCTGCCTGAGTCTCCCTTTCCATGCTCTACTCCCAGGATGGAGACAGTAGGCCTCTGTTGTTGGAACCCCAGGATGTGGTGCTTTGTTACTCTTAGATGACAAATAAAGGACACACAGGTCCTCCTTACCTCTCTGATGGAAATACTCCTGCCTCAGTAAATCTCAAAAGTTCTACCTCCAGTCTGCAATGCTGAATTCTGAACACCTCTCTAGCTGCACGGGCATGTGTCTTTCAGACTCTCAGGTGCACAACATCCAATCATTCGGGAATGAGACACCCTCCAAGCTTTAATTTTCATCCCAGGAGTTCACTCCCCAGGAAGATCAAGGTGTCAGCAGCGCATGCATGAGTGGGGTACACGGACCACAATGGTGAGTGTGTAGGTCAGAGGACAATTTCATGGATTCGGTTCTCTGCCATCCTCACGTAGGTTTCATGAACTGCTATCTTGTTGAGCCATCTTTCTAGCCTAGAACTGGACTTTCAAAAGCAGGGTACCATATTTATACCTGTATGATTCTTGAAGCTTACAAAAAAATTTTTTTAACTTGTTCAAATCTATTCTGAGTTTTCCTTTGCTGCAGTCAACCTAGTACCACTATAAACTCCCATATTCTGCCCCTGCCTTACTACATTATTTCCACGTGACATGTTAGCTACAATGAGGAATCTAGGGAAGATCTTTATTTTGTTTCTTGTTTCTTCTTTCTTTCTTTCTTTCTTTTTTTTTTTTTGGTTTTTCAAGACAGGGTTTCTCTGTGTAGCTCTGGCTGTCCTGGAACTTACTCTGTATACCAGGCTGGCCTCGAACTCAGAAATCCACCTGCCTCTGCCTCCCAAGTGCTGGGATTAAAGGTGTGTGCCACCACCGCCCGGCTCTTCTATCTTTCTACAGCCGGGAACAAAGCATAGCAAGTAAGCCTTAAAAACCTCACTGCCTTAACAGAAGAGGAAATCTGCACTCTAGGAAGATATGCTTTCCCTGACGTTACTTAAGCTTGTTGGCAAACAGCTTTACCTTCTGGGAACGAAGTTCCTGGCAGGAGTTGACTCAGCCTGATAGGTCAGTTGCTGCACACCTAAGATGCTAATCCTCACCACACTTGTGAGATATTTATGGAGTATTTTCTCTGTCCATGGGCCTTTTCTGGAAGGTATTCTACAGGCTTTGCCAAGCGAGGCAGCTCCACAGCCAGCCTGCTGTGGAGAATCGCTCCCCTCCATCCCTGGTAACTGGATCTAAGATGATTAAGTCCTAGGCCAGCTAAGACACACACAACTAAGCCCTGGATCTCAGTAGTGACATAGACTCCAAGTCATAAACATTCCAAGCAAACCCAGGCCACAAATGCTGTGGAGGGCCGGAACAGATGAGTTTGGAGAGATAGAAACAGACACAGCTTGTGTACCTGACAGGAAGGAAGGGGAAGCCAGCTACTCTGACGTATCTTGCTGATTGCCAGCAACAATATTCCATGACAGTTCCTGAGTCTTCACAAGGCACGGCCTCCTTCCTGGTGTACTAGAGTGGCCTTAAGGTCTATCCACTTCAATAAATAGCTAATATAATATAGAAAATAGGGGGATTCCCAAATGGGGGATTTAGCAAGCAAATAAGGAGGAGTCACAGACGTAAGACACAAGCATAACATGGTTACACCAACCTCTGAAACAAAGGCATGGTGGCAAGGCAGTCATGACAGCACAGTGCTAGCAATCTCTTGAAGCAAAGGCGTGCTTGCCATCTCCTGGAACACGCAGTCCTGAACTGTTTGTAGTCACGGTTACCAGTGTGGTATAGCCTAATCCTTAAGAAATGGATTCAGGGGGCTGGAGAGATGCCTCAGTGGTTAAGAGCACTGACTGCTCTTCCAGAGGTCCTGAGTTCAAATCCCAGTAACCACATGGTGGCTCACAACCATCTGTAATGAGATCTGATGCCCTCTTCTGGTGTGTCTGAAGACAGTTAGACTGTACTCACATAAATAAAATAAATAAATCTTTTTTAAAAAGTGGATTTAATCATAAACAGGAGTGAACCTAGTTTGTCTTCACTATAAGATGGCTTTCAAGTCCGAGACGGAGGCTGGCTGGCTCATCAATTGATGCTGTCAAGTGCTTCCTTTCTAGCGCAGTACAGGACGCCTTCACATTCCTTTTCTTCCTTGCAAGGTGTGCCCAGGCTTGTCTGCCTCTCCTTTCATAATGCTCTGGGGTTTCTCCGCTGCTCAGACCTCACTGCAACTGAGGAAAGGCGATGGCCATTCTAGGAAGCCTCCAGCCATGGCTGCTCTCAGCCACACCTGCCACTCCAACTCAGATGTTTTTGCCTCAGTCTAATTTTTAAGGCATGGATCTTT
>NW_022196905.1:162243027-162289428 GCF_008632895.1 Mastomys coucha | reverse complement strand
TAACTTATGCTGACTGTCCAATAAGCAAATTAGTTTGCTTGAGTTGCTAACCTGTATAAAAGAAGTCATCCTCTGGGACATCTAGTCCTGGAAATTTTATGAGAATTGTTAATGTTTTTAGCAGAATGTACCCTATTACCTATACCATGTTCCTCCTCCTCGGTCTTCTGTTTTTAAAACAACAAACAAACAAACAAACAAACAAACACCGACTTCTCTGGAGTTGGAGAGTCAGCTCAGAGGTAAAGAGCACTGGCTGTTCTTCCAGAGGACCCAGGTCCCACACGCCAGCTCACAACTGTCTGTTACTGTAGTTCCAGGACATCTTCTGGCCTCTGAGGTCACTAAGCACATATATGGTACACAGACATACATGCAAACAAAGCACCCATCCATAAAAAATAAAAATATAAAAAATGTTTCAAAGCTTCTATATCCTGCACGTCAGCACCTATCTTATACATGATTTGGTGGCCGCCGGGGCGGCCAGCTCCCTTCCACGGAGCTGTCTTTATCTTGCCTATCTTTTGTAGCTGTGGCACCAGGCTAAGACTGACTTTCTACTTCATTTCACGTGGGTTGAGATACTGGTGGCCTAGCTCAGAGCTTATGAAGCCTTTCACTCATGACCCCTTTATGCCTGCGCAGGGAATGTTTACACATTGCTGCAATAAAATACCCTATCGAAAGCAACTTAGGGAGGAAAAGTTTGTCTTAGCTTCCAGTGCAAGATCCACCCACAATAGTTGGCGAGTCAAGGCAGCAGGAGCTTGAAAAGCAGCAGCTGGTCAGATTATGTCCACAGAGCAGAAGAGCAATGGGTACAGGCTCGCTGGTGCTCAGCCTGCTTTCTCCTGTTTATACACTGCCGTCTTCATAAGTGTGCGGCTAGTTATATAAGATAGGGCTGCACATGTAGATGGGAGGGGCCTGTGCTTCTACCCGAAGCCATGTTGATGTCTATCATTCATGCTGCTGTGGAGGGCCAGGTCTGGGTTGGCCCTATCCATGGCCTGTGTTACCACAGAAGACCATGAGCATGTCTGGGGTATGTGCTGCCACCAGGAGCCACGTTGATGTGAGCGGCCTGTGTGACCACCTGTGGCCATGTTGGGGTCCCCGGCCCTGTCATGTTAATGTCATTGGCTTGTGTTTCCACCGAGTACTATGATAGTATCTATGGTCTGTGCTGTGGCAGAGGGCCGTGTTGATGTCCACAGTCTGTACTGCCACTGGAGAACATGCTGAGGTCCAGGGTACATGCTGACGCTGGAGACCATGGTCCATGCTGTCACCAAAAACCATATAGAAGCCCATGATTCATGTTCCCACTGACTGTGAAGTTCAAAGCTACTTTTGCAGTAGTATCAATGACTGCTAATATACAGATGAGAAAGAGGGACAGAGAAGGCTTCTGTGACAACCGCTACTCCCACCCCACCCCCAAAAGAACCAGCCTACACAGAAAGCCATGAAAGAGAACTTATAAAAATTGTGATGACGATACTGAAGTACAGTTCTCTGTAATTGATTGGTTCTTGTGGGGGTGCGTGCAGGGAAGATTCAGTTTTCTTTAAGGGGCTGGCATGGGAGGGAATTTGACCATGCTCCAGTAAGTGTATTGCAAATACAAATGGGATTACTTTTTCCTCTTCTTTGTGTGTGTGTGTGTGTGTGTGTGTGTGTGTGGTCACAAGGGTGGGAGATGGCCCTGGAAGGACTGGGAGGTTGGTGTGACCAGGGTGCACGATGTGAAATTCCTGAATAATCAATAAAAATGTTTTAAAGGGGGAAATATACAAAAAAGATATGGCTGTAGGCAAGCCTGTGGGGCATTTCTTAATTAGTGATTGATGCAGGAGGGCCTATCCTATTGTCAGTGAGGCCACTCCTGGGCTTGTGGACCCTGGTTCTGTAAGACAGTACATAGTGCACTGAGAAAACCTGTAGGCAGAGCTCTTCCATGGCTTCTGCTTCAGCTCCTGCCTTCCGGTTCCTGCACTGCTTGACTTTCCTTCTTCCAATGATGAACAGTGATGTGGAAGTGTAAGTCAAAAAAAAAAAAACCCTTTACTCTCCAGTCTACTTTGGTTATGGTGTGTCATCATAGCAATAGGAACCCTAACTAAAACAATAAGTGTATAAAACAGGCTCAAAAATCAATTTTTTACTGACATATGTAATAAAAGATTTTACTTTAGAGCAACTCTTTAGATTCTGGTTACTCTTCAGATTGTATTAAGCTTTCAATGTGTTTGTAGTGGTGGGATACACAAATGCCCTGGCATGCATATGGAGGTCATAGACAGTTTGCTGAAGTTGGTTCTCTTCTTCTATCATGTAGATTCTGGGGATCAAACTCAGGTTGTCAAATACAGTGGCAGGCATCTTACAGTTGAGCAGGCATCTTACAGTTGAGCAGGCAGGCTCAACTGGCTCCAACTCAAAACCTTTTAAAACAATTCTTTGGTATATGTTTAATTTTGTCATTGACTAAAAATGTAAAGAAATACATTTATTTTAACAAAATAATTAAATCTTGGCTGAATATTTGGTACTGCAGAATTAAAGCATTATCTTCAGTGTTTTCTCAGGTTTATCCACATTTTAATTTTATAATCAGTGCTGAAGTTACCACTTCACATAAACACATAGTCCAAAATGGCAGAAATATGTCAAGGGCCATTTCAGAAAGTGTTGAAAATTCTATCCAACTCCCAAGCCAAAACTCATTTAACAATGCTTTATTAAACTTAAGTCAGCAATTTAAACAGCAATTTTTCAAATACAAGTTCTCACACAATCCAGTCAAAGACATAGTAATTTTGATACATGTTGACGAATGATGGTAGGAGAGATTAAAAGCCTTTGTTTTTTGTAATTAAATCAGTATGTTTCTATAAGGGCAGAAAACTTTACATGCACAGTGAAAGAAAGCACTGTAGTTCATCACATGCGACAGGCTTGAGCCTGAGCCAAGCTGCTGCAGGCAGTGTTCCTTGCATTGTGTGGCCAGCATGTGTAGTGAGGAAGATAACATGTGTGTTCAGGAAGAAGCCTGCCCTGAAATCTGTATGATGCAAACAGCCAGTGTTGTGAAAGATGCCCTGGGCTCACCATACATTTACTTTCAAGTTAATTTTGAGTCATTTGATTTAGAAACCTTTCCATGATCCCACAGTCTGTTGCCAGCTACAGTTTCTGAAGCTGTGATCTCACTATGATCACATCATAAACCCCTGACCTGCTCCCCTTTGTATAGAACAGCCCCACTTTTTACGGGGCACCACATCCTTTGTCAGTCCCAACTTGTGCTGATGCTGCAGGCCAAAGCCACCATGCCCTCTCATAAGGCTTCCCAGCATATACAAGTAATGGTCCAACACCCAGTCCTAAAAACACCACCCCAAGTGAATCCTTCTCAAGGATTTAAAACCATAATGAAGTCTTTTCCTATTTTTTACTTTCCTGTAGCTTTGGACACCCTTGGTATTATCATTTGGTTATCATTGTTGTTGTGTGTGATGTGTGCCACATGTGCTGGTCAGAAGACACCGTGATGGAGTCCATTCTCTCCACTTCTTCCTTGAGGTGTGATCTGGGGATTGAACCGGGCCATGTGGCTTGAGCGGCAAGCGCTTTACCCACTGAGGTAGCCCCTTGATTTTTTTTTTTTTGTATGATTTTTAATTTTAGACAGGGTTGCCAATTTAGTGTTTAATGACTGACAAGTTACTATGAAACTTCTGGATAATTTGACTAATACTGTTTCTCTGATCTGCAGTGTAATAATTGCCACTCCTTAAACTATTCTGTGAAAAGGGACCTGTTTGTGCACTGTCCTTCCCAAGCCTTCCCACTTGGGGACATTTGCATGCGTGGTGGCTCCAGGGACAGAATCGCTCCTTTGGGAGAACCCCATGCTAATCCGGTTCTCAGCAAGTGAGGCCTGCAGCTGCCCTGTCTGGTGCCATCCCCTGTGCGCGCACCCCTGATGTGTCTCTGGCCTCGGTCTGGGATACTTTACTCTGTGTTTCTTAGGTGCTTTTCGATGGCATCATCAGAGCAGCCCTGATTGCTCAAAGTCAGACTCCATCATCTCTAGCCTTTGCTGTGTGTCATTTAGAGGGACAGGAGACTTCCTTCAGCTGCTACTGTTGTGCCTCTACATCCCCCAGAGGGAGATCATCTGGAGTTTGAAAGCACAGAGTAGCCCCAGAAGAGAATAGAAAATTATTTGAAAACTGGACGGTAGGCTCATAGAGGTGACAATCTCAGTCTGGAGAAAAAAACCACAGACAGTTTCATGTCATAGCACCAAGAGTCTCATAAGGTGATGCTCAATTTCCCCAAGCTATAATGCAGAATTACCCGATGAAACAAACAACATGCTGGTCATAATTGCCAACCATGAGCATCTGCTCTAACCACATCTGAAATAAAGGGAAAGATGCCGTTACATTGCATTTCGTTTTGTGATACTGGGCATAAACTAGGTCTATGAACCCAGGGCATCATATGTGCCAGGCAACTCCTCTACCACTGAGCTACACACACTCTCAGCCCTAGGATTAGACTTCACCAGAGAACAGAAAGCTGAAACAGAGGAATGTCAATATCCCAGGACTGAAAGACAACAGCATAACCTGAGAAAGCAAACTCTACCAGGTGGCTTAGCAGCAGGTGGAAATGCCAGAGAGACCCTAGGAAAAGGTCTAGAATTTATCCAACAGGGAAGTGCAGAGAAAGAAAAAGGAATTTAGTGGCTTGGGGCAAAGTTAGCAGGGCTTGTACATCCATATAGGAGTAGAGAGATAGCTGAACACAGAAACGTTGTTTGAGAAGAAGTGCTGTGCTCAGAACTTAACAAATCGAGGGAAACAAACCTGTGTTAACCTCCACCAGAGGTTCGACAACTTGAACATGGCTAAGGAACCACAGAAGCAAAGGACCGCAGGAAAGAAAGGAAGACGAGAAGAAAGGCCAGGTCAAAAGAATCAGTTGCATAGTATCAGAGAAGCAGGATCTGAAGCTTCTTCCTCAAAAGAAAAATTAAAAACAAAAGCATAAAAGCTAGCCAATCCCCTGAAGCTCACCCCCAAACAAAAACAACCAAGATAAACAACAAACAACAAAAACAACCAAAACCAAACAACAAAAACCACCAACAACAAACAACAACAAGAAACAACACCAACAACAAACAATAACAACAAACAACACCAATCAACTTCCTTTTTTCCCCAGCATTCTTTGTGCATCAATGCCCTTCAGGTCCTATAACCATGAGACCAAGGCCAGGAGGCCCAGCACTGCAAGGGAAAGAGAGAGTTCATCAGAAATAAAGGCCAAGTGTGGTTTTGACTGGAAGACACAGAAGCTGAAGCCAAACACCTAATGCCACAGGCACTCTGAAGGCAACATGCCATCTCCAGGACTGTGTGAACATAAATGACCTGATTCTAATGCCTTTTATTACTGGTTTGTTAAAACAGGGTCTCAGTCCAACCGACCTGGCCTGGAACGCACTATGTAGCCAAAGCTGTCCTCAAACTCAAGCCAATCCTCAGCGCTGGGGAAGAATGATCAATAATGTAACTCTAAAATCTGCAAATGAGGGAACCAGGGAAGATATGATCAAGATATGGTATATATACATTTGTCTCATAAAGAATATTTTTGAAATTTGCAAATCATAAGGCTAAATTATGTCAACCGTAACATTGTCCCTTTTGGTCTGTCTTATGTGTGACTATACATCAATATGTATTCCCTGCACTTGTTTATTTGTATACTGCTTACATGCTACTAAATTGGTTGATAAGTTACTGCTCATACAAATCGAAGGTGTAAAATCAGTACAGATATTCTCCTTAGTTCAGAGTGTATCCAGACTTTTGGGCAAAAGTCCTGGCTCGTGTAATCCAATAGGTTAGACTTAGCCAAATGGCCAATATGCCCGTTAAAAAGACAGAATGACAAGGGTTAAGAAAAAGATATTCAAGCCATGTGGGTGTGTTGGAGGTTGGGCAGAGAGAAAAATCCAATGACCCCAAGTCTATCGTCAGGGTTATAACCTGAAAAAGAGAAAAATGGGGTAAAAACATGAATAATTTACATTCTGTCTAACAGTGAGACAACAGGTTGAATTCTTTCCCAGAATCCCTCACCAGCATTCTGACTGGGGTAAGATGGAATTTTAAGGTAATATTAATTTGCATTTCACTGGTCGCTAGTGATGTTGAACACTTGAAAATGTTTACTTGCCATTGGTATTTCTTCTTTTTCTCTTTTACTATTGAATATACTGCACATTCCATGATGCTCATGTGGAAATCAGAGGACAACTCCTGGTGGTCAACTCTATCTTTCTACCTGTGGATCCTGTGGATCAAGCTCAGGTTGTCAGCCTGGGCAGTCAGTGTCTTTAGCCATAGAGTCATTTCACCAGCTATTTCCATCGATTTTGAAAAAAACAGTTTGATTTTGATTCTTGCTTGGTTAAAATGCCTGTTTCCTTCATTCACTATCTTTACTTCTTTAGGTCACAGTGCGTCCTTGAGAATTTTAACACTGGGGATAATACTTTTATTAACCAGATTAAGAGAATTAATAATGTTACCAAGATCTGGAGGCTTTCCCTCTTCTCTAAAAGACTTCGTCCTACTCAGCCTTACCTTCGTCAGATCCTAGAAGGAGCCTTTCCCATAACTAGGGATATCCATAACTAGAACCAAATTTCTCTTGCACTATCATTAGCCTTTAGGATCCATTTACTGCTCCCTCATAAGCTTCTGGATGAGTGATTTCAATGGGATGCTGGGCATGACCTGACTCCCACAGTAGATGAAGGGACGGGCTCTAGCAGGCTCCAGTACAGCAAGCATTGGAGACAGGCTTGGCCCCTTTAAGCCCCTTTCTGCCCCTTGCTAAAAATGTTACATTCCTAAAGCTAGCCCCCAAGGTCTGCAGCCTTACCTGGCCGCTGACTCATGTCTGAGCTAAACGACCAGGATCCAACAATCAAAATTCATTGTTTGCCTAACATACCCGGACAGAATTTACCAGCTTACCCCTGAACAGACACCCCCTTTTCTCCTTAAAAGCACACTCCTACAGAAACACTTTCTCTTGTTGTCCTGCTTTTCTTGCTTGCTTGCTCTTGCTGCTGCTGCTGCCGCCCCCTTTGCCCCTGTCCCTGCCCCGCTTTCCCCTCTGGGGTAATAAATCTTTGTGTTGAGAGTTTGGTATCTGCATACGTCCTGTACCCAGTTCTGATGTGGGGCTCGGTTGTGGGGACAACCTTCCTTTCAGTAAGGTCTCTATAGGTTCTGTGAGACGTTTAAGGGTTTTTGTTGTTTGAGACACAGTATCTCTATGTAACCCTAGCTTCCCTGGAATTCACTGTGTAGACCGGGCTAGCTTTGAACTCACGGAGCTCTACTTGCCTTTGCCTCCTGAGTGATGGGATCAAAGGTGTGCACCTCCAAGCCTGGCTTGTTATTTTAAGTTTTCCTCCTTCTCAGCAACTGTGTTTCTTTGGATATTGGCTTCAGAGTACACTGTTGAACTGTGTTTGTTCCTCTGTCCCTATTTTAGGTCCCTGCATGTCATTCACTGTGTCTCGACTTCTGTGTTCCTTCAAAAACTTACATAAAATCAATACATTTTGATGTAGCTCAGGCCAGCCTTGAACTCACTTTGTACCAGAGACTTAGGCTGACCTTCCATTTTTAGCTCTGGCTCCTCAACTTCCCAAGTGCTGTTGTGTTCTAATTTGAAGATGATGCTGGGGAGTGAACCCAGGGCTTCGTGCATGCTAGCCTGGCGTTCTACCAACTAAGTTCCATCCTCAGCCAAAACAGCGTCCAATGCTAGAACGAATGTGTGAAACTCCAGTGCTGTTCAGAGGCTCAACGCACCAGACAGCAATTTCCTCACGAGTTTGCCTGGCTTCCCACAGCCTTTGTCCACTTTAATAACTTGAAGCTCACTTCCTTAGCTCATTGGAAATGTCTGTGCTAGCAGTGCTAAGAAAATTCAAATAGCTTCATTCCTCAAACCTGAAACCATCCTCACCAAGCAGCCCTGACTGCTGTCTTCTACCTTCTGTTACTGTGGTCTGGCCCCTGAGGTGACTAACTACATGTATTTGTCTTTTTGTAATTGACTCACTTCATTCAGTAGAATGCCCTTGAGTGGGTGAAATACTTGTATATGGTTTAAAACTACATGACCTTCCTCGTTGTATTATGGTCTCCATAAAATCAGAAGTGGGCCTGGAGAGATGGCACCATGATTAAGAAAGAGCACCTGCTCCTCCCTCAGAGGCCCAGGGTTTGGTGTCTGTGGTCTCCCTCCCCAAAGCCCGGAAGCCCGGACAGTAACGCAGCGCTGTAGAAGCAGCTACATTCAGTAGCTCCACCTCTATTTGCAAGAAGGAAGTTTCTGATTGGACTGTTATACTGACGGAGTTTGGGGGAGGGATTTGCCCCAAGTGTTTTTACCTGTTGCGGGAACAGAGGCATTAACATTAAAAGAACCAAGATGGCTGAGCAGAGAGTCTCCCGTCTAATTTTTACCTTTCCACGTGGGTAGGTATATCTGTGGCCACTCTCTCATATCTCCTTTAATCTTTTCCTGTCCTTATCTTGCTCCTAATTCAAGAAGGACTCTTTTAATCCTTTTCATGTTGGATCTAGACTTCAACAGGTGTCCAGCACCCAGGCAGGGGACTGAATTGCCTATAACTACAGCTCTGCCCAGACGATACAGCACCTTCTTCTGACCTCTGCAGGCACCCCTACAAGTGGCACACACACATACACACACATAGAAACACACACACACACACACACACACACACACACACACACACACACTTTTTTAACTTAAAAAACAATCCTAAGAATCCATTATGGTGAATTCGTAGTTTTAATTGTCTTCTGAGGTTCCATGACAAATGCTGCTCAGCACTGAAGAGAAGAAAAAAAAGAGTTGTGCAGTGGATTTTTTTTTTGCAAAACACTTCAGGTAAAGAAGTGATATCCAATATACAGACAGAACTTAATACAAAAATTAGGCAACTTAAAAGTGGAGAAAATAGGGCTGGACAGATGGCTCAGCCGTTAAGAGCTCTGACTGCTCTTCCAAAGGTCCAGAGTTCAAATCCCAGCAACCACATGGTGGCTCACAACCACCCGTAATGAGATCTGATGCCCTCTTCTGGAGTGTCTGGAGACAGCTACAATGTACTTAAATATAATAAATAAATCTTAAAAAAATGGAGAAAATATCCTAATATATTTCATCATAGAAAATACACAGAGGTGATTAAGCATTCAGAAGGAACTTAGCAATGTGTACCAGGAACTATAAATTAGATGCAGCCATGGCATCTACTGCATACCTATGAGAAGAGCACACAGATGCCACCAGCCTTGGCATGCACTGCACATATCCATGAGAACAGCCAAGTACAGAACACTGAAGCCCCCAGCCATAGTGTCCATTGCATACCTATAAAACAGCCAGCACACAACACTGAAGCCCTCAGCCTTGGTCTCCACTGCACACCTATAAAACAGCCAGCACAGAACACTGAAGCCTCCAGTGCTGTTGTACTGCAATAGAAACACTCCCTCAGTGCTGATTGGAATATATTCTGAGATATATCCTCCTCTTGTGGAGGAGAGTCTGGTAGTTTCTTGGGAAAGACAAAACCCGCAGAGGCCACCATTTATGAACGGTTGCTAGGGGTTTCGGGAGGAGAAGATGAGTAGGTGGAGAGTCAGGAGTTTGGGGCAGAGAGAATTCTATTAGTTTGTAGAACCTTTATGATGTGGTTTGTGCCGTTTTCTGTTTGCCTAAACCTGTAGAGCATCCAACACAAGCAGTGACCCTTAATTTAAACTATGAGCTAGATTTTAATTAACATATTAAAATATGCTAATATGTAACCAATACACCCTACAATCTTGCTACGTTAAAAACGGAGGAAATGGGTAGTGCTGGGAACATTATTTTTTTGTTCAATATTTTTTTCAATTTTGTTCATTTTTTGCTCAATATTTTCTGTAAGCCTAAAAATGCTCGGATACTTTGCTTTAGAAATCAATGTCTTGAGCATCTTTTGCTGCTCTCCTTTTGCCCACTTTAAACAAAACACACCAAACCCAGAACCTGACTTGGGCCTTATTCCCCCTTCCTTTTTCTCTGCTTAGTTCGCGCGGCCCGTTCATTTCCTTCTCTACTGAAAGTAGCCACCAGCAGAGGTTGCTAGCAGGCAGGCATTGGACGTGTTCAGAGGCCTTCCTGTGGGACACTGCTTCAGCTTTGACAAGCCAGCACCACCAGAGAGCAGTTCAGGGCAGGATCTTACCCGAGGTCCTTACAAGAGGGCTGCATGAACATTCTCAATGCAGAAGACAGCCTTTCTGAACTCCGGGTAGCTGGGCGAGCACCTCATTTTCTAGGAGGTGTTATGAGGGAGCTGATGGCACTTATTTCTTCACACCCCCACAGAGGCCCCACAAAAGCAGGGAATCAGAGGACACTTGTTCTACTTCAGAACTGATGAGTGATTAGGTTAGGCTTAATTTTGTGTTTTAGGACACTTTCAGGGACATGAGAAAGTGGGCCAAAATATTAACAGCTTGCTTCCTTTGAAAATGTCTTTTTCAGAAATATGTTTACATGTATGTATCTGTTTAACTGCACACACTTATGAAATCCTTTCATTCTCAGGTTTGTTTTTACTATCTGCGGGACGCTCACGGTTGCCGGTAGGCTCATTAGCTGTTCTGTCAAGCTCCCATAATAAACTTCTGAATGTGGGCTTGCTCTATTCCCAGAGGTTATCCAAGAAGGGAAGTAGAGAATGTTCTTTTAGAGAGCATGAAGTGGGAAAACGTCTAAAGCTATTTATAGCAGCACTCAGCCATGGAAACCCCAGACTTCTTGTCTATTTATAGTTAGTCTTTGGGTTAAAAGGGTGAAACCAGAAATCTTGAAAATGCCGCTGCTTTTACCCCACAGTGAAGACTGATCAGCTGTCTCTCTGTGGCTGTGATAACCAGAGACTCACTGGAGTGACTCTGGAAGAGGCCGCAAGTACATCTTAACCTAAAAACGTACGTTTGTTCCATCAAAGAGCAACTTTCCCTGCTTACGAGATTATTACTCCAGAGTCTTAAGTTTGCAGACTGCCTTAGAGTTAGAGTCTGTCTGTGGTGTGTGCGATTTCTAACAAGAGGGAATGAGACTGGGCTTATGAAACCTGGATACCAGCACTGAGCTTCCGACACTGGCCCATCACCTGGATAAAAGGAAGGCTGGGAAAAAACACTCCAAACACATCATTCTGTGTGTGTGGTACGTGTGCTCTGTGTGTTGTGTATGTGTGTGTTAATGGGTGTATGGTATATACCTGCATGCACAACATGTGTGTGTACACGTGTGTATGGTGTGTAGGCTGGGTTGATGTTGGGTGCTTCTTCAATTGCTTCATACGCTATCTTTGCAACAGGGTCTCATAGAGCCTGGCTCTCACAAACTCAGCCTGGATGGCTCATCCCCACCTCTCTTGTTCTGCGGTTTCGGATGTGTGCTGCTGTACCTGACCTTTTAAGAAGATGGAGACTCTGCTCTGCATGCTTTCATGGCAAATACTTTACCAATAGAGTTCTCTTTCCCAACCCCTCAAACCATAGCCTTGACATCTTCCTCAGAGACTTAACAGGTTTCAAACATTCCCCCAGGCCACAACAGCAAGCCCTGCTGAGGCCTTGAACACACACCATGGGATGTGTACAAAATCTATAACCAGTGGACCCGAGCAATTGGTGTGCTTGTTTCTTAATATGTTCCTGCCAGGGGCATAAGGACCAGGTCAAAGGTCACTGCTAGAGTACTTGACATTATTGGGTAAGGACAGTAATGAAATGAGGTGGGGGATGTCTTTCCAGCCAGGATCAGTGACTTCCTTGAGATATTAGCTTGTTAAGAATGGGTGATGTTCTAAACAAAGGAAAACTCAAGCGTCAAGGACAATGTAGATGTGGACGGAACAGAAAATCTTGAGATGAGTAAGAATGGGTAAGTGCCGCCACGAGAACACAGCTGACTATCACGTTGCTGGTAACAGCTGGGTCTTTACAAGCGTCCAATTATGACTATTACTATCAAACAGTGCTTTCACAATCTAGTCAGCTTCTTTCTGCATGGGTTAGAAGTAAGGTCAGACCCCGAGCATACGAATGCATCTTTCAGCTACAGCTCCCTTTTCTTCTGCTCGGGTGGCATCACATAGGAACATGCCAGCCTCCTCCTGAGCCTGCCACCCTTCACACCCTTTGAAGATGGGGTTGCTTTACTGTCTCCCTGAAAACCCTCTGTCTGTCTCCTAGTGACCTCAGCTGCATGCTGTCTTATGTCACCCCTGACGACATTGCCCTTCCTTTATAAAGCACTTGTTTCCTGTGGCCACCCTGGTATGTTCCCAGCAGTGTTGCCTTGTCTTGTTGAAGCCACGTGGTTTCCAGGAAGCCAGAAGGAGCTGGTTTCTATTGCACAGAAGGAGCTGGGATGGAGCTCAGTATTTGGAGACCCACAAGAACTACTGACTGTGCACAAAGACAGAACAAGAGAATCACAGTGTCCATGATGCTCAGGTCAAAACGCCATGGCATCTTCTTCATAGAAACATGAAGTTCTATGCTAATGAATCAAGTTCTATGCTAACGAATCAAGCGAGGCGTCACCACGCCTGGGGCAGGAGGGGTCAGTTGCCAGGAAGGAAAGCTGTTTCCTGGATTCCTATGAATGGCCTTGAGATAGATGCCCAGTGAGCCTTGAGATCTTGGGGGAAACTGAGCCCTTCACCAGATAGAGCCCAGTAATACCTTCAGGCTTCTAGGCGAGGCACGTGGATCTTACGCGCTTTTCACATTTCCTTGACGGTTGCACACTTTTGCAGCAAAGCTTGCCTTTGTCATTTACTTGGCATGAAGATACCCTTTTACAACATTCTGCCCCAGTCCTCCTGCAGATCTTTATTAGCACTCCGGCAGGATCAGAAGATGTATTCAGTGCAAATTCTAACTCATGATTTCCTCCCTTCCTTTTCCTTCCCTCCCAGTCCTACCGACCAAAGCCAGGGCCGTGCATATGCAAGAAAAGATGTGGTATGTCCAGATATTACTTTTTTTAAATACAAGGTCTCACTGTGTAGCCCAGGATGTCCTTAACTCTCTATGCAGCCCAGGTTTTCTCTGAATTTATAATCCTCCTGCCTATACCTCTAAGTGCCATTGTTATCAGCAAGTACCACCATGTCTAGCTAAATCCATGATCTTTCTCCCCAGCCTCCTAGTCGTCTCTTACTACTTAGGAAGGTAAAGCTAATCCCTCTCTCTGGCTGCTTTCCCTCTAATCCAGGTCGGGCAGTGAGTCAGTCCTAGTGGCCCTTGCATTAGTTACTCTACTGGGGCTGTACCACCACGACCAAAACTACCTAAGGGGGAATTTACTTTGGCTTACAATTCCAGAAGATTAGGAGTAACTGGGCAGCAGGCGGTGGAGCAGGAAGCTGAGAAGATCCACTGTGGAGATAGACGAAGGTCTAACCCCTTCTTGTAGAGCACAAACAACACACCAAAGTGCTGTTTCCCCCTAGGGTACAACTTGAGGGGCTAAAGCGCGTATTGGGCTTATTTACAGAGTGAGGGAGCGATTACTTACAGGATCGTGGGTGGTCCCAAAGCAGCCGGGGTACCAGGAAGTCCCAGCATGGATAACAATGGATAACCATGGAGGGCATAGATGGACTTTTTCCTTCAGTTACCCTTCCACAGCCTGTACACACCAGCACCCAGAGAGAATGAGGCCATGTGTGATTAGGGCAAAATTTCATACAAATGTCCGGGAAGTGCAGAGGGGAATCACAGATGAGGGTCCAAACACTCCCTACTCTTTTCTCAGACAGTTGACAAGCCCAATCTTGGGGAATTCATAAGAGCAGGGTTATGGCTGTTCTGATGAAGCTGACGGCTCTTAATCTCAAGAGGATCCTCTTCTTGGTACATTGTATTTACTAAAGTGTTTCTGGTTGACCACGTTAACCGTGGAACTCTGAGAACTCCGCTGGTCCTGTTTCTGGTTATGTTGCTGAGCCAAGAGCTTTATTAAATGGGGATGTAATAAACACAGGGGCATGCTCCTTGCAGGCTGAGGAGCTCCCACTGTGGACCTGCACTGTTCCTCCCACTGTACCTCCTCTCTGCTCCTGCACCTCTGATTGTATTAGCACAATCCAATTTAGACGGGACGTGGAGTCCTTCACACAACTTTAACTTCTCTCCAGTCTACCCTCTATTGCCATTTATTTGCTTCTACTCGTGGCTTGGAAAATTTTTGTCTATTTCATTTAAAGTATGCAGCCATAGTGTTTAATTCATTTATTATGTTTGTCCCCGAGGGGCAGCTTATCTTGTTAGGCAGAGTGAGCATTTGTTACTTGTTAATTCTATGCAACCTCAAAGTTAGCATTACATTCTGAGACGACTCACATGGTACAAAGTAAATGTATTGGTTTGGGCTAAATCTTGCTCTCTCTCCCTCCCTCGGAGTCTCTATTAGTTACTAAGGTTTAATTGTTGCCTCCTGGCAAGCTACTTCGGGAGGCATTTTGAAAAGGAAATTGCATTCTAGATGCAGGGACTGCTTAGGGCTGGAATATTTTGGATTTATAAGGGTACAGTTTCGGTGCCAAGACATGTTCCCTCCTGCACATGTGTACTGTCACAGAGATATCCCTAGGGTGATGGGGAAGGGTGGGTGGCTACAACACGAAGTCTATACATTGGTTTCATTGAGGATGGGTCATTGGGGCAGGAGGCAAGATACTATGGAGTGGCAGGAACTGCTCTATGGAAAGCCTTTCAGAAGCATGTCTGGAAAAAACATGGACTTTGGAATCACTTAATTGAATCAGAGTCCCCCGCCTCTGTCACTGAGAAGGGGATGATGCTGGGCAAATTACTATCCCTAAGAGCAGACCTGTGCTTGTTCCAGACCTCCTGCTCTGTGGGCTCCAGGAGGCAATTAGGGAACTCCCTCAGCATGGAGGCCCCAAATCCTTCCATCTGTGGTACTAATCTAAAAAGACCGTCTACCCTCAGGTGAACTATTGCTCCAGAACATTAATAAAGATGGCCAAGGAATGGAGCTCTGACCTGGGAACACACCTGTACTCTCCCAACCGGCCTGAACTGGGAAGAGACCTGAGGCAGAATGTGGTGGGGCTGCAGCAGAGCAAGTCAGAAGAGGAAGCTTGCACAGAGCTGGAAGGGTACCTGAGGCACAAAGCTAGTGTGGGACCGAGCATGGGAGGGAGGGAAAGCCGTGTCCTTTCTCCGAAAGCCGGATGCTCTTGATCCAAATGTTACTTTCCTTCCAAAAAAGAGCGAAAAGGGGGGAGTAAGAGTGAGCTGAAAGCTGTTTCTACCGCCATCGATGCCCTCTGTACCCTCTTTATCTCTAGATCCGAGAGCTCACTGGATGACCAATACCACAGACGGTCTGCAGCCTTCACACACCACCTTTAACTATACACATCACATACATCCATGAGAACATCTAATCTGTAAATTGGGCACAGAAGAGATTAATGATAAACTAGAATCAGTATAACAATATGCTGTAAGTCACATGGTCTCAAATATATTTTGAAACCCTTATGTGTATGTGTGTGTGTACAGGTCAGAGAACAACCTTCTCAAAAAAGTGCTTGTTTTTATCTTACGTGTATGAGTTTTTGACTGCTTGTATTTATGTATGACATGTGAATGAATGCCTTGGTACCCATGGAAGCCAGAAGAGGGTGTCACGTCCTCTGGAACCAAATTACAGATAGTTATAAGCTGAAGTGTGGGTGCTGGGAACCAAACCTGGGTTCTCCATAAGAGCAAGACATGCTTTTGAGTCCTCGATCAAGCTTCCAGAGGACAACTGTTGGGAGCTGGTTCTCTCCTCTCACCATGTGGGTCCAGGAATGGAAAGGATGGCGGGCTAGGCAGTAAGCACCGTCCCAAACTGAGGGATCGCACTGGCTCCTCTTTTAGTGTATTTATACACTGTATTCATCCTTCTAATGAGGATGTGAGATGAGGAAATACTTACACAAGGGAAACAATATAGCACTAGCCTACTGTACAAGGATTCGCTGAACACAGCACTATCGTATCACAGGATTTGATCTCATAATTGAGAGCTACTGGGTGACTGACAGGCAGGAGGTGTATACAATGAGGATACACTGGTCCAAAAAGCATAATTTGCACCCTGGTTGGGACAGAGTGGGATGATGGGAGATCTTGGCCTACTGCTTAGAATGGCATGGAATTTAAAACTTGTTATTTCTAGAAATTCCCCTTAATATTTTTAGATCATGGCTGAGGGTGGATAACTGAGACCAGCAAAAGCCAAGCCATTGGATCTCTTGTGTTTCCTTTCGGAACAAGAGAGAATGCTCTTGTGGCGTTGACCGATGCGGCTGGGAACAGTACGGTGATGAAGCTGTAGGGAAGCATAGATGCTTCCATTCAACTTCTTTTTACTCACTGATGTCTTGAAACTAAAAAAAGAAGCCAATCTCAGGGGTGATGTGTGGCCACTTACCACGGCCTTAGACCCCACAAAGATTAGCAAGTTGGGTGAAAATAGCTTAAACAGATCTCAATGCTGGGACTGCATGTATACATAGAGAGGACAGAGGCTCAGACTAAAGCACTTGGACTGGCTCCCAATGAAGCTCGGCTGTAGCTGTACACCTCCCCCCCCCCCAAAGTCCTCTTGTGCAGCAGGAGGCTCATCTTTCCTGTCTCTACCCCTAGGGACTACAGCTCTGGTGTTGGGTGAGCCGAGACGGTCTGAGGGCCACAATGCCTTCTAGACTGGTTGATTTGCCATATACAGTGGATGTGCCGGTTCAGGATGCTTGGGCACACTGTTACAAACATCCATCCCACAGATCCCCTTCTTTGCCTCTGTGGAGGGCACTGGCTGGCATCTTCTGTGGAGGACACTGTGTCCTGGCAGCTAACCTCCCTAGACAAGGTTCTAGAGCACCGTAGAGCTAGTGACTCAGCCCAACTCAGATGTATAGGATTACTCTATTAACTCCGTGGAGGGGTGTGGAGCAGAAAAGGAGTCCATGTCACTTCAGATCTAGCATGTTGAAAGCTACAAGAACTTCCTGGATATCATAGAGAAGACCTGGAAGCCGGTGGCTCTTTAGCAGACAGTCTTCTCATCTACATCCTACCCACTGACCTTGAGGCACCAGATCCTGAACCACTTTCCCCCTTTGGGGGCCCGATTCTTCCCCAGATCCATTACTTATGGTTTTTCTTCTCTCCACAGCCACTGTGGCCGATTCCATTTCTTAGTCTCCCCTCCAGACCCCCAAATTATGTCATTCTAGTGGCCTCCAAAATAGGAATGGTCTTGAGACTGGGAGCACTAAGGTAAAACTGGAAAATCGGAAATTTGAACCTGGGGTAGATGGTGAGCGATGGAGCAGGTGAAAATGTTAGTTACTCACAATCTTCAGGGCTCTCACACCAGTGGGCTGTCCTGTATGGGTCATGGATCCTCCCTCCTCCAACACATGAGTATCTGACCCTCTGGGGCTCCTTCATCACCCTCTGGATGGCTGGCCTACAAGCCAGCCAGCTACTCTGTCCCTGGCCTCTTCCTTTTCCTGGACACTGTAAAGGTTAGAGGAGTGTTGCATAGTTAAGGCATGCTTCCTGGGTGGAGGCCTTAGGGCCTCCTCCCCTCCACAAAGTATCTACACTGTGGAGCTTAACTCCTCATTCCCACACCCTCGCTCAGGCCAGGGGTTGGCTCAGGACAAAGTCTCAGGGATTTAGCAAATAGAGGGTATGGATCTTAAAGTCCAGGTCTGCTCTGAAAATGTTTAAAAACATGGATAATCTAGAGCATTCTTTACTATATCTCAATTATACTATGGATAATAAGTTATATAATGGTCAGTTCAGAAAGCAAATACCCGCTTTGATAGGGTTCTTGTAGACTTCCAAATGCCTGCCTCAGAAACTCATATAGCACACTATAATTTGGGGAGCATTGGTATTTTTTAACTAGTGAGATGTGAGTTGTTGTGTTTGGTTTCTTTTTTCTTTTTTTTTCAGATTGCTCTACTCAGAGTCTAGAGGTGGTCTGTCAGCAACTGTAGCATCCAGCCTGCCAGTAGATTCCAACATTCATGGTGACGCCTTGTGGCTGCTCACTGGAGCCACAGAAATAGGAACCTCTTGTGAAGCTCACTGTCCAGGAGGTAAAAACAAGTTGTCTGCCAAAACTAGAGCAGAGAAAGAGCTGAAGGGAACACACACACACACACACACACACACACACGCACGCACACACACGCACACACACACTACAGTCTGAAGAATTATCCTTTTTTTTTTTTTTTTTAAATCAAAACATCTAATGTCTTTCCTTGCTTCACGACTACATTGAATAACCATTGGTCTGCTTTTGAGTCTCCTTCATTTATCTTTACAAAGTTTGAAGCTATATGTCATCTTCCTTTAGATCTACTTCACAGTCTAAAGTTATGCATGGCCCTAGGGAGATGTCTCAAAACAATGTGAAAACAGGTGGATCCCCCCAAGAGCTTGCAGGACAGTCACACTGGCTAATTGGTGAGCTCAGGTTCAGGCTTCAAAAAAATAAGGTGGAGAGCAACTGAGGGGGACACCCAAGATCAATGCCTGGCTTTCATATGTATAGGCATATAGGTGTGCATGCTTATGCATACTGAGATGTGTGTGTCTGTGTGTGTATGTATATATGTATACACAAAGAAAAAAGTTAACGATTATCTTTCATTCATCTGAAAATGTCTTTTTTCACCTCATGTGTAGAAGTTACTAACATTAGATTTACAATTCCAGATCTGTGAATATTGCCTGGTACATTGAAGAGATCTATTTTCTGTTTACATGCTATCAGAGAAATATAATCAGCCTAATTCATGAGGTTTTTTTTTTTTGCTTTGTCTTTGATGATATGTAATATGACTATAAATAGCTATATGTGAATTCGCTTTTTATTATCTTGCTTAGTATAATACAGTGATTTCTCAGTTATAGGAATATGTGTCATTATTTAGGTGATATTTTAAATATTCTTCAGGATCACTATTGGTTCTCTGTATTTCCTGGAAATTGGTGCTAAGATCAGATTGCAGACCTTTGTCGAGACTCTTGGAGGCATGCTGTCTGCTTCTCTTCTTTTGTTGGTATTTCCGCAGTCATTGATACTGGACCTCCCCCAACCCCTCGTGGATGACTGAACCTTGGTTCTTGTGCATGCTAGGCAAGTGCTCTACCAAGAAACATTCTGAAGGAGGTGGGCAATATTACCACTATCAGGAAGCACCAGATGCCTCACCTTACCTGGTAAGAGCCTCTTTGAGCAGGTCTGTGAACTTTCTAGCTATCACCCAGTAGTCCGTGATGGCTGTCTGTCTGTCTGTCGTGATAAGATGTTCCAAACGCACCTTAACTCTTAGCAAATGTAAAATCAGCCATATAGAGGAGTCTTGCTATAGTTTTATTTAGAAATAGTGCTTTAAGGACTTGCAAACTGGGCACTGAGGAACATTCCGTGTGTGGACAAAGCTAGGAGTTACATGTGTTTCTTTTCTTTTTGGGTTTTCCGAGACAGGGTTTCTCTGTGTAGCCCTGGCTGTCCTGGAACTCACTCTGTAGACCAGGCTGGCCTCGAACTCAAATCTGCTTGTCTTTGCCTTCCAAGTGCTGGGATTAAAGGTGTGTGCCACCACCGCCCGGCCATGTGTTTCTTGTTATATATAGGTGTAGCAGTTTATACACATGAGTCAGTGTTTCATGAGTCTGCCTTCATCATATTGGGACTTCTTTCCTCCTACTTGAGATTCTAATTCTCACATACAGGAGATAATGAAAAACTTCCTTGACTATTGTGTGTGCATATCCACAATGTGGAATGTTAAGGGAAATCACAGCAGTACTGCTGCCATTGCGAACACTGGAAATGTCTGATTGCCGCGTCCACTCCCCAGTCTCCCCCTTCCCTCCGGTTCTGAAGTAGATGTACTGTTTGTTAGAGCTTCTAGCTCCCACCCACTCTACCACTCCTTTTAGTCCTGGGCCCTTGTTTTCTCTCTCTGCCTATTTGCTTATCTCTATTTGCATAACCTCTATTTCCACACCTAACCACCACAGCCTCACTGACTCCTCCTCATCTTGCTTGTCTAGACCTTGGCCCCCGCCCTCTCCCCGCAATGGACTCTTCCTCCAAGACCCATGGCAACAACAGTCCTGTGTCCTGGCACTCAGTTACGACTTTGCCATGTCCTATTTGCTTAAAAGTTAGCTTCTACATATAAAATTTTAGGTCACATGTTTTTTTGAAGATCCTAAATACATTTTTCACTTTCTTATGTTATATATCATTATGAAAAATTTTAGTTCTTATATGCCACATGCTTCTTACTATATATGCATGCATGATGTATGTCCATTAACTGTATATATGTATATATTCATGCATGTGTTCATGTTATACACCAAAGTCAATGTTGAAGTCTAGACATAGAACTTGACTGATCCTGGAGAGAGGGTCTTTAAGGTTGTGACTAGGGACATAGTTAGGTCAGGTGGGTGGAGCCCTAGGCCTTTATGACTGTTGTCCTGAGAAGAGGAGGTGGATACTAGGCTTTCAGATACAGGGAGAAGGCCAAGTCTGTAAGCCTAGGACAGAGGCTCACCAGAAAGGAAACTAACACTTGGGTTTTACACTTCCAGGCTCAACAGTTATAGGACAGGAGAGGGCCATTGTCATTTAATCTGTCAGGTAGATGCTTCACTATCCTGCAGCCCTAGCTAGCTAAATGGCCCAAGGATTTTTTTTTTTTCTTTTAAAATCTTAGGAATCTCATTGTTTTGAGTTGATCTTCCCAGGCATGTGATATATTTTTAAAGTGTAGAGTATCAAATCTTTGGTAATTCAGTAAAATATTCTTGAGTTATAGTTTCTAGTATATTTTTTCTTTCTTTGCCCCAGTCCCCCAGGAACTCCTAAGCTCCATCTCCTTTACCTATCTTCAGTTGTCCCTGCTTCTTCCTCCATCTCCTTTACCCATCTTCAGTTGTCCCTGCTTCTTCCTCCATCTCCTTTACCTATCTTCAGTTGTCCCTGCTTCTTCCTCCATCTCCTTTACCTATCTTCAGTTGTCCCTGCTGCTTCCTCCATCTCCTTTACCTATCTTCAGTTGTCACTGCTTTCTCAAGCATCTCTGCAATTTGTTTCTTTCTGTAAATAATTACTTTGGGCTTTTGGTGACAGTGTCTCACTATGTATGCCAGGCTCACCTCAAGCTGATGCTAATCCTTCTGCTTCAGCTTCTCCAGCACTGAGACTGCAGGTACGAGGCACCATGCCTGGCTTACTCGTTTATGATTGTTTTTCTTTTAAAAGCATTCATATGTAGCATGGCTCACTCATAAGGCTCTAAAAGCTTCCTCCATTTTCACATATTGGTGGACATTCCATCCTTGACATACCAACCAAGCTAAAGCAAGCTACTGCCTTTCCCCTCTTCTATAAACTCTACAGGAGTTTGGTGTCTTCCTGATCCTTCTCCATAGGCTCCTTGACTCTCCAGCCATGCTAAAGCCCCCTGTCTTCACCAGCTACTCCTGGTGCCCAGCTTCTCTCTGGTCCCTCTGCAGTCCTATGCCTCTTTTAAAACCAAGCAGGTCCCCATCTCTCTTGAAAACATTTCTAAACTGAACCCTTTTGCTATAGAACTAGCCTGTGGCTTCATCTGGGCTTCGCTCAACTAGCTACACACCATCTCAGGTGTATCCAGGGCCTTCAAGGCCATCACCCTATGGGCAATGCCATAGGAAGAGGTCATTAGCCCTCTGACTGTTTTCCTACTACTGCTGACCTTCTAGGCTTAGTGGAAGTAAGTGATACAGAATAAATGCTCAGTAAATGTTTCTATTTGTTTGGTGTGAACCAACCTTAGACATTTGTAAGAGGGCATGTGTTAAGGACAACTGCGCATGACGATGCTAAGAGTTAAGGTCTTATTTGGACTCAAAGAATATTATAAGGTGGGCCCTGTGTACAATAACCATTAACTAGGGCTGTGGCAGGATTTCTCATGAAAAATGATAGAATTCAAAATATTCAAATTCTTTTGAGAGATCTGATTATGGTGGAAGGCTGCTGTACAGTCCCTTCTAAGTTTTTGGCCACAAGTAGAGGTGACAACTTTTCATCACCCTGAGAAAAGCGATCTGTCTTGGGCCTTCTAGCTCCTTCTGTGCTACTGGCCCTGTCCCACATAGCATCCTCGTTCTGCTTTTGGAACGAGGCCTGTGGTCTCCTGAGTCAGAGCCCTTGTGCTGCTCCTGCCACCCACAACTTCACACTCTCAGGACAGACAGTCCTCTTCTTCCCTAACTGGCTCCCAATAATTTAATGATTGGGTTTCACGTTGCTGGCTGAGCGCCTCCTCTAGCTGATAGGGTGCTCTTGGTGTTGAGCCCTGAGGTCTGGCAGCCTCCGCTTCTTTAGCTCTTCCTGGCCCAGTCTGCTGACTGATAGAGCCCTCGCCTCTCCCCTGTGGGTGCTGGCCCAGCCCACGAGGGAGTTCCTCCCTGCCAGTCCTCTCTCCTTAGCTTTGGCTGGGATCACATTGGCTGGCCCACAGAAGGGATATGAAGTTAACTTTCTCAGTAAATCTTCCCCCTGGACTCTGCAAGATAGAACAATCATTTGTTCCCATAGATAAGCCGTGAATCCAAATACTTAAAAAATTGAAACCAGATTAATAAAGCAGCAGTTGCCAGTATCTTAGAATTCTAGGTGGAGCTTCGCCCCTGGAAGGTCTTAAGGCTTTGGGAAAATAGGAACGCCTAAGCTGGGAACTCGTACCAAATAAAATATTAGTTTAGCCTGTGGAATATGTGTGTGCTCTTGTTTAGTTTCAGGTCAATAATTTTAATTACTGTCTTTCAGCTAACAGTTCAAATATTAGAGGGAGAAAACTAGATACGGTCTTCTTGGCACACATAAAACTTTCACAGCTTTAAATTAGGAGAAGAAACAACATTGAGAACAGAGAATATAACACTCTACAACCGCAGATACTCCAAGACAGACTTAGCAGCCTGATATTAATTAAATCCAATTATTGTTGAGCACATAATAACTGAATAAATTATCTACTGTCTCCATTGTCTGGACTCAGAGATATGTAGTAGACATTTTTCTCATCTGCACTAGGAACACTCATGAGTTGTTTTTGGTGGAGATAACTCTGAATAATGCAGACCTCAGAGCGCTGACTCCCTTTCCACAAGGCCATGTCTCCCAGCCTTGCACCTCAGAGCCCTGGCTCCCTTTTCACAAGGGCATGTTTCCCAGCCTTGCACCTCAGAGCCCTGGCTCCCTTTTCACAAGGGCATGTTTCCCAGCCTTGTACTCAGGCTGTCAGACACCAGGGCAGGTGCAATGGTGATTCTACCAGTTGAAGGGACCGGGGAGGACCTGTCAGAAAATGGCTGTCTGACAAACCTCTGATATCACATGGGGAGATGAGGAGCAGTGCAGGAGGCTGAGTCAAGGCCTTGTCAAGACACCCGTGTCCTGACCTGGGCCCTCGCAACAGTGCTTTGCAGAGATACATGGGAAACTGGGGTACTCAGCTGACTTTAGAATGAAGAAAATATCCTGGATTATGTGGGTCGTCTGTGTAATCGTCCCTCAATTGAAGATAACAGGAAGACTGGGGAACAATCAGAGTGGAGTGAATAGGCGAAGACACTACTTCAATGTGACTAAGGTGGAAGAAAGGCCAGGTGTTAGGGGTGGGAGACTCCCACGCAGAAAAAAAAATGCAGTTTAATGGCATCTCCCAAGGGCCCCAAAAAGAGAAATCAGTTCTGCTGACATCTTATTTCAGTTCTTTTTCACCTCCCTGGAGCCCAAGAGCTTTGGTCTTGACTGCAGGTGCCTGAATTTTGCATTTTGAAATCATCAGAAGTATTACTGGACAAGCATTGCAGCATTAACAAGAACCATAAAAATCAACCATAGTCTGTTTTACTTAAATCATTTCTCCATGCGATTGTCTTAGAACATCACTGTACCATGCGTAAACATGGCATAGCTGACTATAGTAGAATTGTATAAGTTTGTAGTTAATTCATATTGTAAAATTATTTCTTCCATTGTAGTGTTTTTCATAATTATAAGTGCTGCTTGACATTTCACCAGAGTGATTTTTAATAATTAAAAATATTGTTTCTTTTTCCTGGGCATCCTTTTCATTTCTCCCAAACCCCACTTTTTAACACCATTACTCAAGTGATGGCTTCAAGCTATGGATTTGTGAGGGGAAACAGACTTATTCAGATTACAGAAGACGGGAAGGGTGATGAGTAGGGTCTCTCTCATCTGATCCACTCCTTCCAAGGAGCTTGGCTCAGCCAGCACATCATGACATCATATACTGCTTTCCCATTGGGCTTTACGCCTTCACTCTGTTCATGGGGTGAGTAGCAAGACGGTGGAGCATCCATACCATAGAATACTGTTTGGCAACAAAAAGAAATTATGTACTGACACACATGACAGGAATAAATCACCAGAGCATTAATTCTACAGGGAGCAAGGCCAATGCCACAAAGTCACACACTGTATGATATAATTGCTTATCTCAGGAATGACAAGGTTTTGGAAGTGGAGTTGAGGTTTATTGAGTTGGAAAAAGCAGCTGACATGAGCAACCAATCGTAACACAGAAAACTACAGGAGGCTGAGCAGTACCTTCAAGCTCACCAAGACTCAGTGTCTGTTAGGTAACCTAGTGGCATGACATGTGGTCTGCAAGCCCCAGGCCAATCTGAGAGACCCCTGAAGAGTGACCAAGCTGATGACGGCACGTCCAAGCCTTTTCACAGTGGTCATCTAGAGAGTTCACCTGGAGGAACTGTGCAACTGAACCACAACCCCACTGGGGTTGAGGGGAAACGTGTATACACACACACACACACACACACACACACACACACACACACACACACACACACACGAATCTCATAACACTTTTAAATATGTTTATAATTTTATATGAGCTACATTCTAGGTACCGTTGGACAAGTTTGACACAAGGGCCATGGGCAAGTCTGACACACCTCTGACAGAACTCTACCCCAGTAGCTGACGTTCCTTAGGGTACCTCGGGGAGCCAGTGGAGGCGGAGTGGTAGGCCATTCACAAGGCACGTAGTGTCAGTGGATAAAACGCTCATTCCTTGTCTCCTTAATTGTTCTGAGGAGCATCTCAAGGGACATAAATGCAATCTTAATAACGCATGATTGTCCTTCCTATCTAGATCCAACATGCTAATAAAGATCTCAGCATCTAAGCCAGAAGAGTTAGGGAGCTCTTTGATTGTTTAGGACTAAATTATTTTAATCAGTTTCCATTCTATAATTGGGGTCAAAGTATCTCAAAGACAGAGGGTCTTTTCATCATGATCATTACTAGTATTGCATAAAGAACCGGACTGGTGCTGGCCAAGACTTCTCTGAAATACATTATGAGTCATGAATAAGTTACATAAAAAGAGTTTTAAAGATAAAAGCTGGAGATGTAGTTCAACAGTACAGTGCTTACTTAGAAAGTCTTGGATTTAATCTCTAGCAACACACACACACACACACTCACACACACACTCTGAAGATAAAAACCACAGCATACATAGTGACATGTGACATCAAGCCTTAAGGTGTATGGTGGTTCCTTTTCTCCAGAGTTGTTCTTCTTGAGTGTTGAGGACAGCAGCCTACATTGTAGATGTTTCATTGTAGCAGTTGGTAGTTGTTAAAGTCACAGACCTTGTGTTGGGTGATGGAATCTAGAGAAAGAAAAATCAGCTTGACAGTTAAGATAGCTAGTTGCAACACAGGTAATCCACCTCCCACCCTCCCTTGTCTGTGTAGCCCTGGCTGTCCTGGAATCACTCTGTAGACCAGGCTGGCCTCGAACTCAAAGATCCGCCTGCCTCTGCCTCCCAAGTGCTGGGATTAAAGGTGTGTGCCACCACTGCCCAGCTGTGATCCTCTTTTTATGCTTTACAAAATGATAGTTTAAACATCTTAAATGTTTCAGAGCTCTTCCTAGTCTCACTTGTCCTTACAGTACTCTTGATTTTAAAAGTCAAATGAAATAAAGGAAAACAAAGTAATACCAGTCACACAGGCCCAGATTAATCCTATGTCCTATTAGGTTGTGTCACCATGTGGACAGTCCTATCAGGACTCGGTTCTGTTGGACGGAGCCAGGACAGCTGTCAGCAGAGATATCTGAGCTCTAATCTTACTGAGCTACTTCAAAGACTCGTTGCTAGAAGGCAGATTATCAATTTTTAGTTTTAATTATGACATTAACTATGATATCTAGACTGTGCCAGGCTTTCTACTCAGTTAGGGACTCCATGTTGAATACGAAGTTAGGCACAGCTCCCAAAATCGAGTTTGTGGCCCAGTGGACAAGGTTGGACCTGGGGAACTCTCGGGTCTTATGGTTTGAAACCTTTTGTGTCACTGCTTTATGAAAACATCAGGCCACCGAGAGAGCTGGTCAGCTGGGCAGTGCAGTGTGCGACAGCTGGCCACAATCCCTCCGCCATGTTGGGGATGTGTAATGTTCCTCAGCCTCGTGTTGAAAGCTCAGTCCTCAGCTGGCACTGCCACTCTGGGAAGTGCTGGAAACTTTAGGGGGCAAAGCCTAGCAGAAGAAGTGAGTGGCTGGGGTGGCTCCTTGGCTTGGGTCCTGGCCTGGCTCGCTCTTCTCTCTCCCTATGCTTCCCAGCTGCTATAAGCTGCTTTGCTCTGCTGTATACGCCCCCAGTCGTGAGGTCTGTCCGTCCATGGCCCCAAGAACCAGACCACCATGCACTGGGCCATAACATATCCCTCCTTTTGTGTCATTTTTCTCAGGAATTTTGTGATTAATACACTCTCATTTCTCAATACTGAGATGCTTACTATGCCTAACAGTCTTCTAACTACAAAACAGAAAAGGAACACGGCTGACTGTCGGTGCTCACTGGCTGACAGGCCATTGCCCTGTAATCATTGTAGACAATAATTAGTTAGACAATAATATCTGAAGGGCCTTGAAGTGTTAAGCCTCTTGGAAGTGGGGCAGCTACGGTGGCTGTGTAGAACAAGGGAGAAAGATAGGTTCATTCTAGAAATAAAAAGATAGACAGTAGAAGAAATAGAATAGCTCCTCTTAGGGCTGGAGAGATGGCTCAGCGGTTAAGATTACCGGCTGCTCTTCTGAAGGTCCTAAGTTCAAATCCCAGCAACCACATGGTGGCTTATTACCATCTGTAACGAGATTTGACTCCCTCTTCAGGAGTGTCTGAAGACAGCTACAATGTACTTACATATAATAAATAAATAAATCTTAAAAGAAAAGAAAAGAAAAGCTCCTTTTAGTTTTGGCCTAAGGAACTGTTCCAGAATTTAACTGGTGCTTTCCTGTACAGATATGCTTCCATGTAAGAGTCTGAACTGGAGAGGGATTCCCTGGGCAATGTCAGAAGAACACACTAAGTAGCACTTGGTGCACAGATAGGCATGCACTCACAAACACGTGTGTACACCCACAGCATTGTATATAGTTAAGACAACTCGTCAGGATGGCCACACCACTTAGTTGTCTCTACAATGTTGAAGGAAGTCTCGTGCTTCATACCTTCCTGCAATGCGCGCTGCAGGAGGCTGTGTCTTTTGCCTTTTGTCTTGTACGAGCTTTTGCCATGTAAAAGCTATTGTCTTCTTTATGTGTTCGTGCTGTATTGACATTTTGTTTCATTGCACCTGGGTTTTGATGCACAGATGACAATTTGCTGCTCTCTGTACCTGGTCTATAAAGTAATTCAGCCATATTTCCACCCAGGTTGTAAGTGCTCTTTGGACACCAATTTTGCACATGGATTTCTGACTGGATCATTTTAGAGGGTCAGAAAACAAAATAAAACAAAATGAACAACCCACAGAGAGAAAGCCTCTTTATACTTAATCTGATAATTCAATATAGTCCCCAAATTCCAAGTTTTATAAAAAACAAAAAACAAAAACAACAACAACAACAAAAAACCCCATTAACATAGAGATTCTATCACCAGAAGCAGGTGATAAAAATGACTGAATTGTTGTAATTACAGCACTGAGGTCCGATGAGGTTTGCACAGAACAAACACAACACCGCAGGGAAATGGGAAATGAGAAATGAGGCCGTATGCAGGAAGTGAGTGAAAGGCGGCATTGCGCATCAGTGGAACCCACAAGGCAGACAAATGACACTCTCTCTTTCCCCAGTCTTGTCACACAGAGAGTAAACTGCAGACAGAGTACTGCCCCAGGCAGTGAGAAAAAGTAGCTACCATTATGAACACTATTATTATTCAGCCTTTTCAGGTAAGCTTTCATGTAGCCTGGGGTGTACATAAATTACCAATCCTCCTGGTTCCTCCTCTTGACCACTAGGATTCCAACTACACTGCTAAGAATTGTAAGCAGGAATGATGTAGATGCCCTTGAAATTGAGGCAAAAGCCTTCCCTCGCCTTCTGTCTCTTTCCTGCCCTTCTTAGTTCTTTCATTCTTAAAACAAAAACAAAAACTCTAACCCCCTGGCCTGCCATGTTCTTTAATAGGACTTGGCATGAATCTAGGGCAAGCCACAGTTTTCTAACCTCACTTCTGTGTGGTCTTACGGTTGCAGTATGGGACCAACATGCTGCCAACATTAATGTTTTATGGTGTGGGGAAAATCTCTATATTTAATGAAAACTTGGTAGCTAGTGGCAGATGACACTGGGCCAAATCAAGACTAGGCCTTTTCTCTGCTCATCAAAAGGCCCGGAAGAAAGTTCAGTGGCCACGGTCACAGACTCATGCAGTTAGGCATCTTCGATACTTCACTGTGGGATGAGTACCACCCAGCCACTGGGGGATATTTACAGTGAGAGTTTTACCCCTCAATAACAGGCACTCAGGTTATGGATGTCTCTGTCTTGGGTGATGAAACACCAGGACTAAAGCACCATGGGAAGGAAAGGGTTTATTTGGCTTACATTTCCACATCACTCTTCATTAACAAATAAAGTCAGGAGAGGAACTCAAACATGACCTAGAACCTAGAAGCAGGAGCAGATCAATTGGCCATGGAGGGGTACCTGCTTATTGGCTTGCTTTTCATGGCTTGCTCAGCTGATTTCTGCTAATGCGCAGCACCACCAGCCCAGGTTGGCACTGCCCACAATGGCCTGTGCTCTTCCCTATCCATCACTAATTAAGGAAATGCCCAACAGGTTTGCCTACAGCCTGCCTTATGAAGGCATTTTTAAAATTGGGGTTTCCTCACCTTAGATGACTCTAGCTTGTGTCAGGCTGATGTAAGAGCTAGCCAGCACAATCCCAAAGCACTCTGCAGTGATGAATCTAGCCCTGCCCCCTGAATAACTTCTACAGGTTGACCTCAGTTCTACCTGGAGCTGATGGAACAGGTCTCTCCTGCTGTCTTGCTCACCCCACAGGCTTCTCTTCTACAGGGTAAGCCAAATTTTGCTCTCTCAGTACCTCTCCCCTAGTCTTGCTTGGTAAGACCCTACTCATGGTTGTCTTGGATGCTCAGAACTCAAGTCTGGGGGGGCGGGTAATCACCATTCTTCATTTTCCCTGCACCCAGCAGCAAGAGCTACTGAAATGTCAATTAAAATCTGACACCATTATGACTCCACTGGTATCAAGCTGGCATCCCTAAACTCCCTTGGTGGTCAGCCAAGGGGCCAGCATCACTCAATGTGTGGATTGTAGCCTCTCTCCCCTACAGAGCTCTTTCCTACCTGCATTTCATACTAACATGTACTTCTAGGCAGCAGCTCTCCTTGGCCTCACTCCCCTCTTCTTCCTGTAGGCCATCCTAGCTGACTGCTTCTCCTGACTGAAGCCTTACTCTACCAGGCCAGGACATAGCCGTCCAGCTCCTCTTTCTTACTCGGGGGTTCCAAAGCCACTCTCGGCAAGGACCTCCCTCAACTCACTCATCCCTGCACATCATCTTCTTCATACTATCTTCATGACTGTTGCTTAAACCTGCTCTCTGTCTTCTTTCTTAGAGTGTAATTCTCACACAGGCAAGGACTATGTCTTTCTTGTTAAGTATTATGCATGCAGTACCTAAGAATATGCAACATGCTTAGCACATGGGCAGTGCAAAATAAGTTATCATTTTACTGTAGGATACATTAGCCTCAATGTCTTGTGTGTGCCTGTGCATGTCTGTTAGCTAACAGTCCCTGGCAACTTGTCAGGTTGATAATCATCTAGGAGACAACCTTGTGACATATCTGTGAGGAAGTTTGGAGTGTGGGTTAACTGAAGTAGGAAGACCCACTCTAAGCTTGAGAGGCACCATTCCATGGGCCCAAGCCAGGACTGAATAAAAGGAGCACGTGAGCTGAGAGCCAGAGCTCACCTCTCTGTTCCTGACTGGATGAAATGGGAGTGGCTGTCTCTCGATTCTGCCTTTGTGACTTCCCACCATGACAGGCGGCATTCTAAACGGTGAGCTAGAATAATTCCCTCCCTCCCTCCCTCCCTTCTCCCTTTCTTAAACTGCCACTGTATGATATTTTTGTCTTAGCAAAGAGACAGGTAATTAATCTAGTATTCTTGTGGGCAAAGCTTGGTCTAAGGCAGCTTCTAACATTCCTTTCAGCTCTGGTGCTGCCCAGGGTCACCCTTAACCTGGCACCTCTCTGAGCGTGCACTGAGGAGTTAGCCCTGGGCATGGCAGTCTGCCCTGGCATGCCATTCACAGAACTCTTTGGTGTCCCAGACATGGAAATAAAGTGATTTAGTACAAGGCCATTGCAATAGCATTGCCATCTATTATTTTCTCTATTATAAAATCACAGGGTCTGCTATCAATCTCAGTGGTGGATTCTGTGATGTTCAACTCAGCAGACTTGGTTGTAGTAGTCTTTTTGTTCTCACTGGATATGTCTATATAGATGATTGCACCACGGAAGGCTGGTTCCTCTCAGCCTTTAGTCCATCCCCTGCCCCCCATCCTGTTTCCTTGCCTGGCTGCCCTAGAACACTGTTGAAAGGGTAGTAGCATTGCTGTGCTTCTTGTACTTGACCTGAAGCTTACACTCAAGTTTTCACTATAAAGTAATTTACCATAGCTACTTCTTAGCATGTAACACAGACCGGTTAAGAAGGTGTTCCTGGGGCTGGGCGGTGGTGGTGCACACCTTTAATCCCAGCACTTGGGAGGCAGAGGCAGGTGGATTTCTGAGTTCGAAGCCAGCCTGGTCTATAGAGTGAGTTCCAGGACAGCCAGGGCTATACAGAGAAACCCTGTCTCGAAAAACCTTTGCCATGAGTAGATGTTCAATTATCTTTCATGGTCTTTAATACTACTAGAAAAAGTAACAAACAGAGACCAATCCTGTCACTCACTATTCTCAGATTCATAGCCTGATATGCGGTTATGCACACTTTATTTTTAGCAAACTACTAAATTTGATTCACTTATGTTTCATTTTAAACTTTTGATATCCATGTTGACAAAATGAGTGATTAGATTAAGATCAGAAGCCTTGAAAAATGGGGTGTATAACTCTTTGTTTAGTTCTCTAATGATTTGTTATTTTTGGTAAAACTTAGTACAAAAATTATATAGAGGAGATGCCATTTTATAAGATATACAAACTATTAATTTATCATTTTAGCTATTTTGACTGTACATTTCAATAAAGTACGTTCACAGTGCTATGAAACTCCCAGCACTTATGGATTTCGAGAACTTTCTCAGGATCCCAAACCAAATCTCTGCATCCACCAAACAGTGACTTCCCACTCTCACACTCCCTGTTGTTGCTTCAGGAAACCCTGGTCACATGTTCTGTCTCTGTAACTGTCTGTCCTGGGGATAGCATATGGAGTGGGTACCAGGATCTCCTTTTGCAGGCAGGAGACAGTACACCGTGTGGACACACTGTATTTGCTTTGCTGTCATCTGTCGACTGATACTCGCTCAGGTTGCTTCCACTTTTCACCGCTGTGAACAATGCTGCTGTAATTATAGACACACACAGCCTCACTCACACTCGTCACTCACATTTGGAGCAGGGTAAATATGCCCAGCAATGGAGCTTCTGGATCACGAATAACTTGACACAGTGTTTTCCTTAGTGGCTACATGGAGTTTTATGCATTCTTCACAGAAGTCTGTTCTGACAGACCCTCATCAGCTGCCTTTATTTGTGCCACCTCCCTTCAGGGTTGATGGCATGCCCACTCTTTTTCCTGTCGACTCTCCACGGTCTGTGAGATGGTGGTGAGATTCCTCTTGCAGAGTCCCCCTCCTGGGTGGTGGAAGGGCTCTGCTCCTCTACCCCATGCACAAAGCTTCCCGCAGTTCTAAAGTCCAGTTTCCTTGAGGGGGCTTATTCTGGTTGCCGGAAACCTTTAAAGGCTGTGTAGATTTCCCACAAGGGTCAGATAGGTCTTTCTCACTCTCTTTCGTTTCTGTGATGGATGGGCCCCTGGAGTGCAGGGCCAGGGCTCTGATGGTGGGCATGGCCCCATTCTCCTGCAGCCGTTTGGTAGATGGGGAGGGACACTCTCCTGGCTCCCTTTCACTTTTTGTGATGCTCAGTTTGTTCATGCTTTCTGTAACCTGATTCAGTCTCAGTACTGCATTTCCAAATTCACCAACATGAAGCTGCTCATCCTTCTGCCTCGATTTTCAAACACCCCTACTGTGCCTCTGTACTGGCTGACTTTGTGTGCCAACTTGACACAGGCTGGAGTTATCACAGAGAAGGGAGCTTCATTTTCGGAAAGTGCCTCCATGAGACCCAGCTATGGGGCGTTTTCTTAATTAGTGATCAAGGGGGTAGGGCCCATTGTGGGTGGTGCCATCCCTGGGCTGGTAGTCTTGGGTTCTATAAGCAAGCCAGGGGAAGCAAGCCAGTAAGGAACATCTCTTCATGGTCTCTGCATCAGCTCCTGCTTCCTGACCTGCTTGGGTTCAAGTCCTGACTTCCTTTGGTGATCAACAGCAACGTGGAAGTATAAGCTGAATAAACCCTTTCCTCCCCAGCTTGCTCCTTGGTCGTGATGCTTGTGCAGGACTAGAACCCCTGACTGAGACAGCATCTCTACTGTGTGCAGTTGACTCAGGTCCTTTTGCAGTACTGCTCATCGATGGCTCTGCCTCCCTTTCTCAGGACTGCCTGTATTTTTTACTATTTAGATGGCCAGGTTTCAGTATCGCCCACTCTCGTGTTCTTCTCTGCTTTGGACTGTGAGTGTCTGGCGGTGGCCCTGCCCTTTTCTCCTCTTGTGCTGCAGGATTATCTTGCCGTCACTCATCTTCAAGCACTGACGTTTAAGAAAAACTGACCGAAAATTAAAATAGCATAATTCCACCCAACTCCTGTTTCCTCTGCTGAGAAGCTAAGGGGAGGCTTTATTGCCTTTTGCTCTGGGTGGGGCACCTTAGCCTCAGTCCTGTTTGCAGAACACTGGACTCTGCACTACTCAATTTAAAACCTACCAGTTTGTAATGTTTCAATTGAAAGAAAATTTCACTACCAGTCTGACATCCCACTTCCTCTTCTGAGAAGAGAAACCATCCAGTTGGATTAACATCCCACTTTTATGAGCACTTAACCTTTTGCCCTCTTTCAAGGTCTTATCTCCAAATACAGTCACATTCCAAGTTCCCTGCAAGCTTTACCACAAACACTTGAACCTTCATCACTTGAGGTTCTAGGGTGTTTAACATTAACGCCTAGCAGGCAACAGCAACAGAAAAGTTGCTAAAGCCTCTGGTACTCTGAAGTCAAGTGAGAACTACCTTCCAGCCATAAGCAAGAGCATCAATTAACCAAGCCAGTGAGCACAGACAGGCTAAGTGATCAGTACCATGCCATTAGGTTGCGCTTTGAAGTTCCTTTCATGTTTGTTAACTTCCTTTTAGATGCTGGGGGTGGGGGGAGGAGCCATGGGGCAGCCCTTACACACTGGAGGCTTTGCTTAGGAGCGGGGCTGCTGCAGGGCTTGGTGAACCTCGAATCGTACCAGCAAGTTTTATCGAGCTGTCCATCACATCACAAATGCCAAGCACAAAAATGCTGAAGGCCCTCGTGACTTCCCAAACCAGCACACACATTTCTTCTTATGGATATAAAATACTGTTGAGCTCACATCATTTCTGCCCTGAGCTGAAGTCACAGATGACATTTTGTGTTGTGAGGTGGCTGACTTGAGTTGAACAAGGGTAGCCTGGCTGGCCAGGAAAATTCAAGAGCAATTGCCTGGACTGTTGGAAGAGCTTGGAGATATTTCCCAAGTCCATTCTTTCCATATCGTTCCCTAAGCAAAGCTAAAAATACCACTTTAGCACTTTAGCAGCCGATTTACAGAACTGTATCAACGATATATTGGCGCACACATCGACTTTAGATGTTAGAATTACAGATTCTACTGTTCAGTTTTCTATCACATGTATTTTGCCAGTTATTTTCCCTCAGTGTGTCTGGTGAGCTGCTGGCCATGGGTCCTGAGCAAGTATAAATTAAGCACATGGGAAGAGAAGGGCAGGAGAAGGGGCAGACAGGCCTCCCATTTGACTGGGTTTTCTTCTGCATCCTCAGCCTTTGGTGACTAGTTTTTTTCCCTTTGTTTTTGTTTTTGTTTTGTTTTTTTCGAGATAGGGTTTCTCTGTGTAGCCCTGGCTGTCCTGGAACTCACTCTGTAGACCAGGCTGGCCTTGAACTCAGAAATCCACCTGCCTCTGTCTCCCAAATGCTGGGACTAAAGGCATGTACCACAACTGCCTGGCGGTGACTAGTTCTTATCTAAGCAATGGGAATAGAGAACAAGGTGAGCTTGACTAACCCTCATGTGTCCATATAATTATGAAGCCCCAAGGTCCGCAGTCTACAGAGTAGCCTTTGTTCCGTGGAAAGCCACAGTTAATGCACTTAGCTGGTCAGCCAGTGGGGACACAATGAATAGCTTAGGCCAGCATGGGAAGGCCCACAAGCTATCAGGGACCCTTTGTCCTGAAAGTTCTGACATGGGGAAACGGTCGAGCAAAATATTCTTTGTAAGTTATGCAGAAGTCATGTCAAAGCTAAACTTTTTCTGGCAGCTCTGTGGAGAATATTACACTATCTCCCCACAATAGCATAAATGTTTTCCCCACAATAGCATAAATGTAGGTCTTATCTCTTGAATGTAGCCCAGACAATTAAGGGGAGGCTGAGACTGGACCAGTCTCACGAGAAGGGCCAAACCCATATTATTTGATAACATCAAGGGGAGGGACTGGTGTGACCTAGAATGAGCACAGTACGGAGCCACACAGCTTGACAGCTCTGCCTGTCAATTCTGACCAGGCAAGGTCCTCAGACCTTGTGACCTTTAAGATGTGGCATGGGAACTACACTTCATGGGGTGACAAGGAGAACCTGACGACCCACTGGAAAACAATCTTAAGTAACACCACATTACCGACATTAGGACAGGTAGTACCTGGTTCTTGCTACCGGGAATTTGATGCTTGTTTTCTTGTTGATTTTTGTGTATATTTAAGTGCCCACAAGGGTGTTCTTGCTCAAAAGTCCCCATTTCTCCTTCGACTTGAATGATTCATGAGAGTGCTGGCCCGATTCCAGCACAGTTTCAGGGAAAATGGGCTCTAGGGAGTGAATGGGGAACAGGGACTCCTTGTAAGGAAGGCAGCGTGGCAGCTCACATGTGGGGCACATGAGTAAGGCAAGGATTAAATGCCTTCTGTTGAATTCCACAGGGTGACATTCTGCACCCGCTCATGTCCTAGGTCAGCAGCACACAATGGCCAGGATGGCAGGATGCGTGGGGTTAGCTCAATGCCAGACTGAAGGCTCCGAGAAATTCTCCTAAGGATCATTCAATTTCTCTGAGGCGCATCTCAGCAGCTTCACATGAAACTCATTGGCTGTAAGACTAGACATAAAGCTACAGACCAACTGAATGCACTGCTCGGCCCTGGTGTTTTCATTTTGGATGTCAACTTGCAAACTTGAAAGTAGATATAAAAAGATGCTTTTAACGCTTTTAAATATGTAATCCAAACTCCTCTCAAGCCTCTCCTTGGCCCAGACTCACACTGCCTATTCCAGTTGGAGGAAATTTCATTAACAAACACTGAAAATTGTCTTTCATAGCTTATCACAAAACAATTTCCCTTTCAAATCTATGCCTTAAAAGTTTCTGTTAACCTTAGTATTTTTTTTCTATTTCTTTTTAAATCTACTCATTTATTTTAGAACGGGATTGAGGCTTCTTCACACATGCTTAGGCAAGTGTACTACCATGAAGCCGTATCTCCAGCCTCTCTCAGTATGTTTTGAGAATGCAGTATTTCCTTTCTTTCTTTTCCCTCCATCTTTCCCTCTGCAGAACGACCCTAGGATCCTGCACAGGTAGGTAAATATTCCATAACTTAGCCTAATTCACCATCCTGAAAGTAACGGAAGTTTGGGGAAGAGTGTTCAAAGGAGACGTGGTCACTTTGTCATGGCACCAGGGTGACAGTTTTATGCATGCAAGAATGCTGTCACTCAGGAATCCCCAGAAGGCCAACCACAGCATACACCATGTCACACGTTCTTGGGTCTCCTTTGGCCAGTGTACAAGGGGAATAGGAACAGATCAAGCCAATGCAGTCGCTGGGGTTTGTGGTTTTGGGGGGGGGGGAGGGACACCAAGCATAGGACTCTGCTGTGCTTGTCGACTGCCTGATGGATAGATGTGGAGGCAAATACCTCTGTTCTATGCACACCACAGGAGCAGCTGGGTTATAATTCAATTCAGAAAGAGAATCAACTGAGTTAATTGGTGTTTGAAAGACGAGATATATGGCTCAGGCTGGAAGACTTGGTACCCAGAAGCCATGGGGACTCATCGTACACAGGCAGGCCTGCAACGCACACACAATGCCCGGATACTGCCAAGGGCATGGCAGCTGGTGTAATCAATGACGGGCCAGCAACCGGAAGTCAATTAGGGAGAGGAAAGAAGCACACACTGGGGTCTCTGCGCCAGCCCTGGCATGCAGAGAATGTTGCATGGGGCCTTGGGTAGACACTGCAGGTAGGCAGTCATCCCCTAAAATCCCAGCCGGAGCCAACCAACAAAACAACCGGAAGAATTTGGCCTGGCTGAGACAGGGACTGCACAGGACGCTGGGGCAACAGGAAGGCTGTCAGCCACTCCGCCTGGAAATAGCAGGAGCACAGGCTCAGGCTGGCCCCCGGCCTCCACCCTCGGCAGCCACAATTCCCGAACTCTGGAACTATTAGGTGTTGTTTTGGACTGCCGATACCAGTCATACACAGACGTGTTTTCAAAGCTCAGTTCTGGTCTGCAGTGGTCGTCAATTTGATTCACTTTTCCAAGAAACCAAACAAGAGCCCAGCTTTGGAACATGGGATGTCGGAAGGTTCTATTCTTGGCATTCAGAAGAATAAACAGCAGCTTGGCATTGGGATGGGAGCTAAAGGGTAGATTTTTTTTTTTTTTTTAAAGTGCTTTCTAAGCAAAGACAAACTGCTCTGTAGCAGAGAGTAAAAAGTATTTTTGATTGCCTTATTCGAAAACGTACAGGGACAATCATCAATCATTTAAAAGATACTCATAAAACATGAGCTTTTGTGTGAATATAACTTTGGAAAAGAAGGTTATTCATTTAGCTATTCAAGGAAAACATCAAAAGGAGAATGAGAGAAGCCAGGACTTGAGAGATTGAGAGATGAAGGGGAGATGAGGAAGGGGGGGTTGAGTAAGAAATCCAGGAGGAAGGGGAGGCTAAAAGGGAGAGAGGGAGAGAAAGGGGGAGAGAAATGGATACATATGGAACAAAGGTGGGGGTGGGGTGGCCGTTCTAAAGGACCCAGTCAGGAACTCAGCCTCAGGAGAGGACTGGAGAGAGAAGAACTGGAAAACTGGGACAGGCAGAGACAGGAGAGGGTAGGGAGGGATGAAGGAGGGGAGCACATGGGGGAGGGGAGCAGGAGGAGGGCAGAGAAGACAGTTGGGATCTCAGCACAAGGGAGAATGGGAGAGCAAAGGCTGAAAGGAGAAGCATACACAGGGGAGATCTCACTGAAGGACCAGGTAAGGACCTGCAATTGGGTAATCCATTGTTAGGGTGGAGCTGAGTCCTCCCAGAATTCCTATGTCCAATCCCCAATCCTCAGCACCATAGAATGTGGATGTACTTGGAGACAGGACCCAGGTGGGGTTGAACCAGTCCTCACTTAACGGGGAAGTGTGAACTCAAAGCCACAAAGTGTGAACAGGAAAGCCACACAGGGAAGGGATGTCACCTGCAAGTCTGGGGGGGGGGGGGAAATAAGCCATGGGAGATCTGCCTGATTCTGCCTTGCCCTTCCTTGGCCTTCCAGGCTCCATAATGGTGAGAAAATGACTATTTCAGCTGCCTGGTCTGCGGGACTTAATCCCACCAAACCAATACATTTGACAAAATCTCTGGGATGAAGATTTAAACTTTATCCTCAGAGCTGAGCCCAGAGATCATCCTGGCTGGGATGAGTCCATTGTAGGGTTGAGCCCACCAAAAAAGGAGGGAAGGAACAGAAGGACAGGAGAGGAGAAGAGGAAGGGAGGGGGGGAGGCAGAGGAGCACACCCCTGAGGATGTGGACTCCTGGCTACATGGCCCTTCTAGAGAGTCCTGTAGTTCTCCAAGTGGAATAACTGGTGAAGCCCACCTGTCATCATCACGAATGTGGACAGCTTCCTATGGCCAGGTGTCTAGTCATCATCACGCATGCGGACAGCTTCCTATGGCCAGGTGTCTAGTTTAGCATCTCTTCCTCCCTAGGAATCTCAGGTAGCACATGGTACACGTGCCTGCAGAACCCAAGCCAGCTAGTGTACCTTGGTCATCCTGTGCTCGAAACCTGAGGCTGAGGTGGCTCTGACCTCACACACACTAAGAGTTAGGTAAGGCCTGCTCCAACTTCCTCTCCTTGTGAACTGTTCTTCGGCTGGCAGGAAGAGGCAAGTATGTCTATTACTGGTAGAGAAGGTGCCCGGAGGCTGAGCTATTGATCTCCGGTCTAGGCCACATGGATCTTTTTCCCAGTCCTTACTACTAAGACCACGAGGCAGTATTCTCCTTGAGCTCCTGATAGCCATGTGGTCAGCAAGATCCTCCCCTACCCCTTCTGCTTACATTCCACCAACTGTGTTCCTACCTAAGACCCATTTCTCTGACAGGTACTGGATCTCTGCTTCCTTCTTGCCCTTGTAGGGACCAATGATGAGGCTGGCCAGCTGAGGGGCTGGGCTGACTTTGCCACCACACAGGAGTACCAGTTCACACAGTTTGGCTCTGGGAGGGCTGCTGGCTGGTGAGATGAACATCTTCGGCTGATTGGCAAAGAGGGTTCCTTGGTATTGCTGGGTAGATAAATGGCGCTCAAGTCGGCAGATCTGTGGACAAATGGAAGGAAGTCAGTGGGGGCAGGACTCACTTCTGTGGAGATCAGGACAACAGTGAAGCTCCCTTCTCTTTTCCAAATACAGACTCAAGGTAAGGTTGCCGCATTACTCAATTTCTGTCCGTATGACAATGTATGCGAGCCAAGTACCACTAGAGCTTTCTCTTGGCTCGTGGTTTCAGAGCGGTCAGCCGTGGTTGCCGGGAAACAAGACTATAGGACAAGGGCTAGGGTGAGAGGCACACCCCAGTGACCAGTTCCCTCCAGCCGCTCCCTACCTCCTAACGGCCCATTCGGTCATGAACTCATGCATAGATTCATTCTATGATTAACACCGTCCCCATCTAACCACTTCATACATAAGTATGGTCAGCTGGAGACCGAGGCTTCAACACACCAGCCTTTGGGGATCCCACTTTATATCCAAACCACAAGAGCAATCCATTCTTTGGCAAATTTTATATTCCCAAGACTCAAGAAGAAGGCAGTGATGTGAGAGATATTTTTCAAAGTGGAGATAGATAAAAGTCTTAGAATACAATGTGCTTTTGAATTATCACAATTTTAGAAACAAAGTGTTAAAGGTTAACCAACCCACAAACAGACGGAGTACGTCTATGAGCACTGTTTCAGGAGCTTGGAGGACTGTGTTGCTGAGGGGGAACATCTACCGCTGGCATTTCCCTTGCCACCCATCATTCATCTCAGGGGGCTCCAGGGCTCTTCCTCGAGTGACTAGCAGGTTCTAGGACTGCTTCAGGTCACACATCAGGTGAGACGGCAGAGGGGGGAGGAAGAGAGTTCCCAAGGAGGTCATTCCTTAGAGAGAGCAGCAGTGTGCAGGTCCTGACAGGGGATCCTAGAAGATGTCTGAAGGAGTCATTCTGAACATGGTCTGAAGGGGGTTTCAGACAGCATTTGAGAACAAGTGTCACAGACAGTAAAATATTGTAACAGATTGATAAAGATTTTTTTTTTAAAGTAGAAATAATCTAGTGGCTATTGGGAGTTATATATTTTGAATATTTTAGCCTGTTTCTCCAATGACTGGGATCAAAAGCTTGAGGAGATTAGGGGCTTTGATGTCAAGTATAAGGGAAAGGAACTCTCTTAAAAAGCATGAATCCATGCAGGGTTCTGTTCAGAGGGTGAAGGCCCCTGCAAGCGGTGGACAGTAAGTTGCTTAGTTCACACCTCCAGATGGTTTTCCACTTACTTTGCACACTACAGTGGTGGTGTGTTTTGTTTCAGAGACAGGTCTTGCTGTGTCAGTTAGAGAGGCCTGGAACTCTTTTCATATTCCCGCTGGTCTCTAGCTCTCTGTCTCCTGTGTCTATCTCCTGAGTGCTGAGGTTATGTAAGCATGACCACATCTAACCCTAATGTAAAAAGAGGGCCTGGCTCTGAAAACACAGCTTCAGTATCAGTAGGCCCACTTGATAGACTCCAGTTTCGTCATGAATTTTCTTTTCTGTTCTTTTCATTTGAGTTTTATAATATGGAGCATTAGCAGTATGCCCCTGACTGGCGACTGGCTCCTACTATATGATTCTTTTATTAACATGGTCAGAAGCAAACCAATATTCCTGTGAGAAAAGCAGTGGCCAAAGAAGTACTCTATCTATATACCATGAGTCAAATGCAAAGAAGAAATGAGGGTCACCACTGTCTACCAAGGTGTTGAGCTGCTGGATCAAGCTGCATTGAAATAAATAATTATAACTGTGATCGATGACTGCAGCTGACAGACACGAAGTAAAAAGTAACTTTTTGTACATTAGATGTTGTTGTGTATTAATTCACTAGCGTCTTTTCTTCCAAAATGGCAGGCAGGAAACATGAGTGTTATGGAGGTATGGCTAACTCATGTGTTCTGCACAGGGCATTTAAAGCCCAGTGGAAGATGGGACTGAGCCAAGACAATCCAAGTGACCTCATTTCTTCTGCCGATGTTATTCCTAGCCTATAAGAGTAGGTGAGATTTGGGGAGTTTCCCTTACTGTGATAGCTAAAATGCCCTTTGGGCCAGATGGTCATGTCTATGTGGGTTACATGCAGTTATTGAGCCCTTGGGACATGGTAAAAATGGCTAAATGGGAAGATGGCAAGTCTAGAATCTCAAACAACTTAAGTAAGTCCTGGACTAACCAAATGGAGACACATCCTTTATTTTTCCGTATACTAGAAAACCAATTATAAGTGTATAAGATACCAAAGCATCTGAATGATCTCACTCAACTAACCACAATTAAGGACTTGCTGTGTTTATATTAACCCACTCTAAAATGCTAATACAATGAGCATAGACACACTTAGGATGGAATTATTTTTAAGCAACAACAACAAGAGATCTGGGTTTACTGGCATACTTATGTAATCTGGACACTTTGAAGGTGGGGGTTGGAAGACCAGGAATCCAAGGCCAGCCTCAGCTACACAGTGAGTTCAAGCCTGCTTTGCTATGTGCAACCTTGTTTCAAACAACAAATGAAAAAACCATGGTGTCAAGTTCACTGTCTTCCAATATTGTAGTCAGTAGGCAGCCTGTTTTTATTTAGGAGCAGGGAACTGAGCCCCTAACATCTTAGGATGTGGCTTTAGTCGCTAGTTTCTTTGGTTAGGCACTCTTTCCTCACCAAGCTCACTTGGGGTGCTGATGAATGATGGGAAACAGGGCTCCTCACTTCAGATTATAATACTAAAGTCAACAGATTCTTCTGTTTATTTTTATTCAGCCTATTTTAAAAATTCAAAGCAATTGAGCCTGCATGGGCTTTGCCTTTCTGCTGCTGAGGTTGGAATGTGACGTGTTCTCCAGGCTCATGGTCCAAGGCTGACAGCACTGCTTGGGCAGGGTGTGGCACCTTTAGGAAATGGAGCCTTGCTGGAAGAAGTGGGTGACTGGGTGTGGGCTCTGAGGGGTTATAGCTGGGCGTCACTTCCTGTTCACGCTCTGCTTCTGGGGCACCAGTGTGAAGTGACCAGCAGGCCTCCCAACTCCTGCTGCCATGTCGTCTCCACCGTGGTGGAATGATCCTCTTGATGAGTGAGCCACAGCAAACACTCCTCTTTTAAATGACTTCTTTTCAAGTATTCAGTCAAAGTAATGAGGAGAGTAACTAAGACCCTCTGCCCAAACCTAAGTAAAATTAGGACACGCATGTGCAAGGCGCTCACTGCCACAGAAACCGTGATGACGGCATTGTGCTTGCGGCTAAGTTCTGGCGAAGTCCATCCTGTGAGGAAGGCTTAGGAACAGGGGCTGCTCAGGGCTCACATTAGTCTTCCCAGCCTCTCGGAGCTTTTTTCAGTAAACTCTGACATCACCTGCAAGGACAGGGACCTGTGCATCCCAATCCTTAGACACACCCCTTGTCTTTGAGTGCATGTGGTGAAGGTGACTACCGATTATCGGCACAGCCTTGGGACCCTAGCCTTGACTCATACATTTTCCATTCCACCGAAGCACCATTATTCCAACTGGTGCATTTTTAAAGTTATTTGAGAACATTAAGGCCATACACTGCACAAAAGGGAAACCAAGCCACCGACAGGGAGTGCTCCCTCGCTGGGCTCCTCGGCCTTCCATCCCTTTAGAGGAAGAGGAAGCTCACACCCCAAGTGACCTTGTGCTGATTATTTTCTTTCCTTTTTTTTTTTTTAACAGATTTTATTTATTATATATAAGTACACTGTAGCTATCTTCAGACACACCAGAAGAGGGCATCAGATCTCATTACAGATGGCTGTGAGCCACCATGTGGTTGCTGGGATTTGAACTCATGATCTCTGGAAGAGCAGTCAGTGCTCTTAATTGTTGAGCCATCTCTCCAGCCCCTGTGCTGATCATTTTCAAAGCTGTCTTAATCTCCTTTGTTGCCACAATTCAAGGCGAACTTCTTTAACCTCCAATTTCACTGCAAACTTTACACACACATATTCTCTCTTTCTCTCTCTCTCTCCCTCTCCCTCCCCCTCCATCTCTCTTTCTCTCATACAGACACACACACGCACACCAAAGAGAAGATGCTGGGCAGGTATGAGGGTATCAGGGGATGACGGGGGTGGGGTGGGGGTGTAGGAATGAAGGGTGAATTGGTGAGCAGATGGCTGGGTGGTCACTGTGATGTTATTTCTGTTGACACCTCAACAAGGGCCCAGAGATGACTGAACACTGACCTGAACTGTTTCTGAGGAGACTGCGCAGTGGACAGAGCATTTGTGCGATTATGAGGATCAGAACTTAGCTCCCCATCACTCAGGTAAAACCCTTTTGGGATGGTGGAGAGCTGGGAGAGATGGCAGCATCCTTGGGACGGGCTGAGTCGTGGCCTTGGGGTTCAGCAACAGACCCTGCTTGGTAAGCTTGGAAATGAGCGAGAAAGATGACCGATGTCCACCTCTGGCCTCTGCGTGCACTCCCACACACGTGCGCCCTCACTCATAGGAACACACACATGTGAAGAACCAGAAAGACAAAGGTTAAAGTCCTAGCCTGTACACCAAGTCAGAATGACTGTGTTTCGCTGAAATCTTCGAGAAGAGGACCGGAGGACACATGCGGATTAGGAATGTTGGCCTGGACTCAACTGGCTTTCTTGATGGGAGGGAAAGTGCCCTCTTCCACACAATTTCATCTCAACTGACAGTGTTTGAATGGCCAGCAGTTCTTACCAATTATGGAATCCCAAAGTGTCTCAGAGGCTGCCAGGGCCAGAATCAGATGACTAAGAAGGGCACGTGCAAATTAGAGTATAGTTCTGCAGAATCTAACCATTCTCCTTAGATGTCAGAGATAAAGCACGCAGGAGGAGTCTGGGTGAGGTCTTAGTTACAGAAAGATACTCTGTTAAAAAAGCAAACCTAAGAAACAGTAATGAAATGGAGTTCACTGACACTCTAGGCTCAAGCAGCCTCTAAAATAAATAGGACAGGCAGAGTGCTGAGGGTGAGCTCTCGGCTGTGCGGGGCCAGCCGAGGCCCAAGCCTGGACATCAGCTGCGCTTTAGAGTGCTGTCCCTGTGGCTATGTGTTTGCCCTCACGCACACGGGGAGGCTACTGATTCACCAGGCTCTTCAAATCTGTTTACCCAGAAGTCAGTCATGGCAGACTACTGTTGGAGCGGAACAGAAGGCCCCAGGCTTCTAGCTCTAAGGAATCCCAGCTATTTATCCATGATCAAGAAACAAAACTTGGTGGAGGTTGGTGGCTTAGTCACTATAGCTGGGACATTGGATTTCACTTGGTGTGAGAGCTCACCTGCTGAGTGGCTCACTGATGGGAGAATAGGTACAGACCTGTGGGGACTAAATTCTCAGTGACCAAATCCTTGAGGCAAACAGGCTGGAGCTCCGGGAGGCGGCCTGACACCATTTGCTAGCCACAGGACAATCAGGCTTGGAAACAGAGGGCTGGGGCCACACAGTGCTGGCCTTTCCCAACTCTGCTTCTCACCAATAGCAAGGAGGCAGGCACACATATCCAGGTCAAGTGAGAGAAGGCCACACCTGAGTTCCCACACGAGCCTTCCACAGCATAGCAATTGCATGGTGGCTCTGAGCAGCATGGAAAAGGCAATCAGGTGTAATCTGAGATCTGGCCCATGGGGCCCTGACTCCTCTCTAAGTGGTTAGGAGCTAGCTGGGTGATGTCAGCTCTGTGTACACCGGGGTGGGTCTCTAGAATATTCGCATGGGTGTGCAACTGTAGGCCTGGTTACTTGGTGCCCCCTCTTGGGTCAGGCCTTCTGAACCCACATGGGGCCCGCTTCATTAGTGACTTGCTTTATCTCTGGAGCCTGGGGCTGAGGGTGGGTGTGTACTAATGCACTTTCTCAAATGAACATCAAATGAACACTGGCCATCCAGCATGCTCCTCAAGAGCTCTACCAGTGACTGTGGCCTTTTCAGTTCCCTGCCTTGGAAGGTTGGTGCCACACTCACAGAACTGAATATGAAAAATGTCAATTTCCTGCATGTTAATTTAAAGGCTGTGTTTGTGCCTGTCCAGCCTTACACTTTATGTCCCATTTTTTTTTTTTCCTTCAAGAACAGCATACCTCTTCCTCTGCAGATCCTTGCCTAACAGGCACTATCCTCACTTGACATATCTTAGAGGGAGCTAGTGCCATTGGTGGTGGCACAGTCTCCTCCTCATTCTCATGTTGGTCACTGGTTAATCAATCATTTATTCTACCACTCATTCAATAGAGTAACAGGCTATATTGGTGAGCACAAGAATGGGAAGGTAGTCGGTACACTTTGTTTCTCAAGTAAGAGTACTTTCATTCAAGGGAGACTGGAGTCCTGAGTAGACAGGACGTGCTGGGCAGGGCCTGGAGTGGGAAAGAAGAAGAAGGGCGTGCAAGGCAGGGCACGCAAGGCAGGGCGCGCAAGGCAGGGCACTTCAGGTGACAGGCAACTAGAGCTTGGCGCTTTCCAACACATAGCCCAGGGTCAGTGGAGTGTGGATATGCAGGAGGGCACGTGTGGGTAATAAGTAAAGATAACTCTTTTAGAGTGTTTAAGAAGTGGTCAAGTGATGAGCCTACGTAAGCAGGCACCAGGCCAATGTGACTGCACAGTGGGAGGACTGTAGTTAGCAGAGCCATCAACAAACTCATTACACAGTGAGTTCCAGGCCAGCTTGGGCTATCTCAAAAAGAATAAACAAAATCCAATCCCAACCCAATCC
>NW_022196905.1:162241485-162242868 GCF_008632895.1 Mastomys coucha | reverse complement strand
CCCACTCAACCCAACCCAACCCAACCCAACCCAACCCAACCCAGCCAAGCAACCAAGTGGCCACTAGCCATGAGAGCAGCGAGCTATGTTATTACCTCTTTAAGTTAGGAGAATTGTCCTGCAGAAAAAATACACAAGGCAGGATAGAAAGTTTGATCCTTAAACATGAAAACAGTGCTGTGATTTTACTAAGAAATGAACACATGAAGGGTATGAGTTTGGAAAGGGAGAGAATTCAAGGCAGAATGTGCAAGCAACTTTACTTGGACCTAAATGCTATCTGCTTGGTATGTAGGAATCAGGAGGTCGGCATGAGGGACAGGGAAAGAGCCCCGTGCGGCAGCTGCAAGAAGACTCATCCATTGTGGACAGAAGGTTTCCTTCCATTGACCTTCTCCCAAGTTCAACACCAGTGAGAAGGAATTACAGGTGTTGAGCAAAATTTGGAGACCAAAATCGCTTTTTATTTTCCATGTAGCTGCCTGCAGACTTGGCCTTGGACCTGTAGTTACATGACTTTCAGCTGCTGGCCACTCAAGAACTCTTGATGGCAGAAAGAGCTCATGCCCACTCAGTCCTCTTTCTTCTCTTTGCCTCGCCCACCACACCAGTATGCTGCCCAGCCTCCAATGCTCATGGCGCTTTTTCACATTCAGTCACGACACTGCTCCCTGCCATGCTGTAGACAGTAATGCAATAGATAGGCATTCCACAGACTGCCCTTGGACTCAGCATCCCCTGATTCGCCTTCCTATCAGTGGCTGCTGTGGACTGTTCCCAGCTAATGGTCCACTGAGCATGGCTGAGTCCTGCTTGCTCTGTCCCTTCTCCCACCCTCATTACCTTACATCCATAAATAAAACCACATCTCTCCATTCACCTGCCACTTCCTGTTCAGCTCCTCTCTGTGTCTGCATCTCTCTGTTCCCATGCCTCTTTCCTCTAGCGTTTGCTCTCACCATATCCATGACATCACCTGCCAGTCAGGCACCTTCACAGTGTTGTAGACAACAAGCCACGTGGTCCTCACAGCATACAGTAGACTTCAGATCCCACATTCCTCTGGAGCAATTTTCCTCATCCTACCTGTATGCCCCTCTGTTGCTAGTCGCAGGCTCTGGGTCCTAAGCTCTTAATGCTCATGGCCCACGGTATCAGCCCTAGACACTCATTTGCTCCGCTCTCCCTGTAGCTGCCTCAGGGGCCCTTGCATGTTGCTGATGCCCTGGTTCTGCACCCAGCACAGACCCATCCAACCTGCTGCTCTCTTTCCCTTCTTTTTATTTTATTTTAGATATTTTCTTTATTTACATGTGAATTTCTCCATTCCCAGTTTCCCTCCAAAAAACAAAAAAACAAACAAAAACAAACCCCTGTTGCCTC
>NW_022196905.1:162193443-162236432 GCF_008632895.1 Mastomys coucha | reverse complement strand
AGGGAAGGGGCAGAGGAGGACGCTGAACCCCCTCTGTCACTCGGCAGCTGAGAGGATCGTGTCCCTGCCGCCCTGCAGCTCCCCTGGGAGTCGTGGGGCCTGTGGCTCCCGCTGGCTGCTCAGGTCTCAGAAACTCACCCGAGAGAAAATGGCGGATCCCGCCCGGGTCTCTGGTCTAAGGCGCCTCTGGGCTGGCTGCTCCAGTCTCAGAACCTCACCCGAGAGAAAATGTCTCTTTCCCTTGAGTGGGGGTGTCTGATTCACTTCTCTGTCCCGACCACAACTTGACCTCTTGCTCCTCAGAATCTGCTGACTCTGCAGCCTTCCATCTTAGTTAAGGGGAACCCCATCCCTCCTGATGCTGAAGCCCACACCCTACAGTCAGACTTACTGCCTGCCTTACGTCCTTTCTTATGTCCTATGTCACCTGTCCAGGGCCTGACTGGCTTCCTCATCAAAATACTACTTAGGTCCTTCGTCAGTGCTGTGTAAGGGAGGCTTAGCACAGCGCTGGTGCCTTCCTGGCCTGTGCTAATGTCACTGTGTCCACCTCTTTCCTGCTAGCCTCCTTCCTAGCAGCTCTTCTTGCTGTAGTGGGGATTTCAGAATCATCAGCTATTCTGTTCGGGATGCTGGTGTATCATTTCACCAGAGTGAAAGCTGAAGCCCCACAGTAGGCAGCGGCAGGGCCCTCGCCTCTAGGGACCCGCACTCGCCGTCTAGGCCTCTCAGGAAGCCATGGCCCTCCCAGGTCTGCATCATGCTCTGGCACGGTACCCCCTCTGCTTCAGATGTTCTTCTTCCCCACCTAGATGACTGTGCTTTTCACAGTCATCTCCCCCGCAGTCTGCAAGGCCTGCCCTCTAAGCACCAAGGGTGCCCCTGGGCTCCCATTACTCTCTCTCCTAAGCCTGGTCTACTTTTCCTTCTGTCAAAATTTCCAGCGCCTTCTACTGTAACAGATCATTCGTTTTGGGGGGGGGTTATTTCTCATTTCTCCTGCTGGAACCAAAGGCAAGAAATGGCTCTGTTGCTCAGTGGCGGACTCCATCGTGCCCAGCAACTCTTGGCTCGCTGTGGGTGCTCAGCTACATTTGCAGTTAATGGATTTCTTGGGTAACTGGGGGGTATGGTATGTGGGAAACCTAGGATCTGATTTCAAGAAAGCTCCAACTTCAGCTTGGGAAGCAAAACACACCACTTTAGAGGGCAACCCCAGTGCAGGCATGAGGAGAGGCGGCTGTGGCAGATGAAGTGAGGCATCAAAGCCTGGACCGTGGATGGGCATGGAAGAGCATGGGGAGAGGGGGAGACGATCTTGGGGAACATTAACAGCAAAGAACCACAGGCAGTGAGGAGAGGAGGAAGGGGCGCGTTCCAGCCAGAGGCAGGGAGGTAGCCTGCCTGAACAGGCTGTTTGCTGGGGGATGGCTGGTCTGGTGGGGGTGAGGGTGGGAAGGGACAGCTGGCCTGCCAGTGTGGGGAGAGGGAGTTTTAGATGTTGTATTAATGACTTTTCTCAGCATTGTGACAAACACCCAGGAAAGCCACTTAAGAATGAAGGTGTCTGTTTTGGCTTTCCATTCACACAGGGAAAGGTGTGGTCAGGGGCCTGTTCACACAGGTCACACTGAGTGCAGTCAGGAAGCAGGGAATGGAAAGCAGGGGCCCAGATTGCCGTTCTTTTCATTGAGTCCCCTGCCCCAGCCCAAGGGATGGAGCTTGCCCACAGTCAGGGTGGGTTTTCTCACCCCACTTAACTTAATCTAGCAGTTCCCTTGTAGACACGCTCAGATGTGCATTTCCATGGTGATCCTAAGCCCATCCTAAACCAAGTTACCCATGGCAGGTGTGCCCATCGGGATGCTGCAGTGTCTGCCATCATCCAGGATACGGAAGGCAGCTCTGCAGACATTCTAGCCAGTGGGTCTATACAGTTCCAGGTGGGTGAACATGGCAGAGAGGGCAGGGAACTGTCACGCAAGCCCTGTGCTTCGGTCCCAGGCCTTGCCTCTGGCATCTCCTCTTTAGGCTCTTCAGTTGCATCTGTAATGCGTTTGTAATAAACTGACAGATGTGATTCAGTGTCTCGCTGATTTCTCAGCTGTTTGGCAGGTTATCAAATCCTAGGAGAGGATTTAGGATGCCCTGACTCACGGGTGCTCAGTCAGAAGTCACAGGGGGATGAGGCCTGTCTGGAAACCCCAGGGTGACAGTGGCAGAAGCGGACTGAGTGTCAGGACACCCAGCTAGTGTCCACAGCGAGGGAGGGCTGCTTTGAATGGAGACCCCACCCAGTCAGTCAGCGCTGCTGTGCTATGTGCACGGACAGCAGAAAGACAGAGTCTGTGAGTTTAGATCAGCAGTTCTCAACCTTCCTGACGCTGGGACCTTTTGATACAGTTCCTCATGTTGTGCTGACCCTCAACTGCAAAATTACTTTCATTACTACTTCATAACTATAATTTAGCTACTTTATGAATCGCCATGCTTGCCGATAGTCTTAGGCGACCACTGTGAAAGGGTCATTCTAGCCCCAAAGGGACCATGACCCTTTCACAGGTATGCTGTGGGGGCAGCTCACAGCTGGGCAGCAGGGCTCTGGCTCGTCAGTGCATAGGCGACAACAGGCATTTCTAACCTGGCGTTTAAAACAAGTTTTAAGTCTTTAACTTGAAACAGTGTTCATAGACATTTTTGAAAGAACTACAAAGGTTAAAAAAAAAATGTCTTATAGTCTTAGTTGGGGTAAATAGGCCAATACTCTCCACTATCCCCCAACAGACATACAAACTCACACCAGTTTTGTCCTGGCCGAGAAGGCCCATGGGCAACAGCAAAGCAGGTGAACTCGAAACCTTCCTTCCCTTGGAGGTGTACTGTGATGATGCTGTGATTTCTCACTAGTGAAAGAACGTGTCAGCAGGGAGCCGTGAGCCAGGTCAGCTCTTCCCCTTCAGCTGCCAGGAGCCAGAAGACTTACTGGCTTGACTGGGCCAGAGACACCAGTGGAGAACCAGAGCTGACCCTGTGCTAGAAAGGCGGAACAGGGAAGAGGGAGGGTGAGTTCAGAAGGGCGTTCTGCTGTCAATGGCACAGTGGGAAGGCAGGAGAGCAGAGGCCTCGAGAATAAAGGCTCCTGAGCATCGCCAAAGGTTCTGGGTTCCCGTCACTGAGGGTACAGTGCCCCCGGGCTTTCTGCACAAGGCTCCATAAGGACTCACAGTCCCTCACTAGGCCTGAGCTATAAAATGCTTATTTAACAACTGCCATTAATTACTTAGCAAGTAAACACAACCATACAAAGTTTAAAGGTGGTCAGGGTGACAAAGCAGTTTTCAAAGCTTGCCACATTTGGAACAGAATGTTCTACTCCAAGGGATTACAGTAGTCTGCTGATAGGCATTTCTAGGCCTAGGGACATGAAGGGCACTAAGTCACAGGGTGGTTCTCCCTCACCCTAGAGGCTGCACCCAGCATGTGGCACAGGGGAGGACCGCCAAATAAAATGTTGGCCCTTCCCGGCCCACTACAGTCAGTCAGTCAGTCAGTCAGTCAGCTAGCCTGCCTGTCTGCCTGCCTGTCTGTCTGTCTGTCTGTCTGTCTGTCTGTCTGTCTGTCTGTCTGTCTGTCTCTTTCTCTGTGTGTGTGTGCGCGCACATGTGTAAGTAGTCTCCATGGAAGGCCGATTTGTGAAGCTAGCACACACTGCTGCTCACTCAGCTCTACACCACAAACCTCTGGCTTCTGTTGGACACATCTAAAGATGCCTGGAGTCTGTGTCGCCAACATACGCCATGTTCTCTTTGAATTTGTCTTGTTTCTTATCTGATCTTTCCTGTGGCCCTGTTGAAAAATCCTTAAGAATGCCCATTGTTATGTCTCCAGAATCTCTCCTGTCCTCAGAAGCTGAGTGACAGGAGGGCAGGCCTGGGCTCGAGGAAGGGCACAGGCTTAAATCTCAGCTGTCACTGTTTGGCCTTCAGTGAGCTCTAAGCTCTCCTGACTCCCTACTTTTGCATACGCTCTCATGCCATCTGCTCAGCAGAAATGATGGATGAAAAACTGAAAATGCAGACACTCAAGAAATGCCAGTGGTCTTATGATCATGGTCTTCCACTCATTTGCACTCTTTGTGCTTGTTAAACCATTCTAGGTTTAACAAAATGCCCAACTGTTATAAATTTCTAGAGGCAAAAAATGGTCAGCATAATATTTAACGGTTAATAAGACTGAAGTCTAAGGCATCTTGAGAAAGGTGGCATATTGGTAATGGGGTAGGAGGCACTTAAACTATGCCTGTCTTACTGTGTAAGTAGAGCCGAAGCCTTGGTTACATAGCATAGTGCCTTAAAGACATGGATGCTCCACCAGCATTGTCTGCTGACAGCATGATAGTCTTTCTAGCCATCAGTTTTTTGACGTTGTCTGAGATATTTGAATCCCTTATTCTATATACACAACCGAAATCTTCCAACAGGCCTAAACTCATTATACTTCCAGGTCAAACTTTAAGCTTGACCTTATTAATCTGGGAGGTAAACACATGGACAACTCATACGGTGTCTTTGCACTTCCACACTCAGGCTGCGAGACTGCTTCACTTTGCGTATGCCAAGGTGCAGCTGACGCCCTCCCAGAGCTGGGGTGGAGACCGTCTTTAATCCTGCCAGTCTTGCCATCTGATGTCTGCCTAACACAGTTGACTCCTTTGAGAATGCGTGGAAAGTCATGGATCAACGCGATTCAGTGCTCTGAACGAGGAAAGAGTAACGCGCTGGTTGATGTCAAGCCTGCTCTCAAGGAAGACTGTGGCTCTAGATGAGTCAAAGGTGCATATAAGCAACCTTCAGATGCTGATCCATAAAGAACTCCCAAGGCACTAAGCTGATAACAGCTCAGGCTCCAGATACTACACAATGCAGCAGCTTAGGCTACGTTCTGAAATCTGAGCTCCAAGGAGGGATGGGGGGGGGGGTCGCTTCTAACGCAGTAGCGACACAGCATTGAACATCTGTATCTGGTTAAGTAGGCTGGACTCAGGGACGTTTGACGGGCTGATGACTGGGAGATGAGAGCATGTCAAGGCGGGGGGACTCGAAGGCCAGCAACAACAGTGTAAGTGATTTACAGGGACTTTATGTCCGTGGCAGTGGTGGTCTCAGGCCAAGCACGTGTTGCTGAGTCTGAGCGTGGTTTTTAGAATCTCCCTTGGTTTTAGCTTGAAATAAAATGAGATAAAAATCCAAAGAACGTACTAAGAAAAAATATGGGGTGAGGACAGAGGAGGGAGTGTTGGGAAGTAAAAAGCCCCCGAGCCTTCGCCGGTACAGGGCTACCTGGTGGTGTGTGGGTGGCATTACTTTGATAAGGAGAGTCCCAGTAAACAGAGTCCATGTACTGTGGAGGAAGACAAAAGGGCTGTTACTGGCTGACAGAAATGACTGAAACCCCCACGTTGTGAAAATGAAAAAGGCACAATGAGGTGCTGAAGGGGGGGGGTCGCTGGCACAGCGTTTCCAGGAGTTGCGTACAAATGACACCTGCGGTTGTCCATGACGATGACTCAGTTGGCCAAGGCAGAAGCGCCTTCCTGACTTTTACCAAATGCTACTCTGACGGTCAACGTCAGGGTTTGGTGTGTGCCAGACTTGGGTTTTTAAAGCATCATTTGAGTTTTAAAGGCTGCATAAGTGATGGGAACATAGCTGTCTGGGGAATCCACGAATAACTTTCAAAAAGCCATAAATCTGCATTTCATGCCTTGTAGCGTTCAACAACTGCAAGTATGTCAGAATTTGAACTCCTTAGGTAGTTTTTTCTTTTCTTTTCTCTTTCAAGAGTCTCACAGTATAGCCTGGCCTGGAACTTGCTCCAACCTGCCCTGGCCTCAGTCTCCTAAGTGTGTGATTCCAAATGTGTGCCAGCTTCCATTCTACCCCAGGAACCTGCCAGGGTCTCCCTTTCAGGGGTCTGGGGCCCCCCTTCTCCATACATTTTCAATACTAACAATGTGAACTATTCTGTGGTGTGTGACTCTAAATCGCCTTGTGTTTAAATTCTCATTTTTAGAAATCTTAATACATATAGACATATCTATGCGCGTGCATACACATGCTCGTATATACATGGTTGTACACCCTCTCTTCTCATGTGTGGACCTGGGAGTACTCCTCTCTCCTCATGTGTGGACCTGGGAGTGCTCCTCTCTCCTCATGTGTGGACCTGGGAGTACTCCTCTCTCCTCATGTGTGGACCTGGGAGTACTCCTCTCTCCTCATGTGTGGACCTGGGAGTGCTCCTCTCTCCTCATGTGTGGACCTGGGAGTACTCTTCTCTTCTCATGTGTGGACCTGGGAGTACTCTTTGGGTAAAGGCATTTGATGCCAAGCCTGGACTCCAGGACCCACGTGGTACAAAGAGCGAGCCATACACTGTGTAAGGCGCACACGCGCTTCAACTGAAATAAAAGAATAACTGTCTGGATAACAGTAATAGCTCTGTAGTTCAGTTCAAAGGTGACGCCTAGGGCGTACACACGGGGCAGTAGGACATCAGTCAGGAGTTCTGGGCGTTGGGAAGAGGGCTCAGTTAAAGCGCTTGCCCCCCAAAGCGTGAGCACTTAGTTTTGATCCCTCAGAAGCTACATAAAAATGGTATAGCACTTGTAAGCCCAGTGCTAGGGAGAGGAGACAGGGAGATGCCCGAGGCTCACTGGCCAGCCAGCCTAGTCCAACTGACCAGTTCAGGTCCCAGTGAGAGACCCTGTCTCAAAGAACCAAGGTGGCTGGCTCCTGAGGAATGATGCTGACCTTTGGCTTTCACGTGCGTTTGTATGCTTTTACACTCTCCCTCCTCATGTGTGGGCCTGGGAGTACACATAAAGTTAGGAAGGAGTTCTGAGCAAAGATTTAGACAAGGCTGTCCTCCAACAGCTCTGTAGGGATCCGTAGAGCGGTTCTCTTTCTAAGTGCCTGGTAGAACTGCCTCAGAACTGTGCTGCAGGCTCCCTCTACACCAGGGAGGTCAGATTATGAGGTGGGTGAGATCAGACACTGCTCTCCAGCTGAGCTGAGTACTCTGCTCAGGCAGACTGAAGTTTGTGAACCAGGGGATTTCAAAGGTACCTGTATCCTGGCCCTCTGATGTAATGAAAGGAGCTAAGACCTCAGCAGCAGGCCTTACCAAAATCTCCCACGTGCTTTACAGCCATAGAAGGTCCAGATTAGAATAATGGAAGAATCAGAAGAGCCAGGCTGGCTGGCTGTGGACAGGTCTATTTATAGCTCAACAGTGAGTTTGAGGATCATGCCTAAGCACCTTATTACGAAGGCATGGCTGCCCTGGATCACCTTCCAAGGGTAAAGGTGCTTTCTCGAAGAGCCTCAATTAGGAGGGAACATCCATAAAGACTGAGTCTCCCTCAGGCAAAGGCATACCAGTGACCCTGGTAAATAATGCGGTTTTGCACCCTTGTCCCTGCTTGTATTTTCTGGGTTATCTCTGATCCTTAGACAGCCCTGCTGCCCTGAGCAGTGAGCTCAAGCCTGTGGGCACTGGGGTGGGATGGACTGCTCAGTCCTCACAGGTGATGAGCTGCTCTCACTCCTGGCGTGCTGGCCAGTATCTGTCTGTCTGTCTATCCCTCTTGGCTTGCTGGCCCGTCCTGCTTTGGAATCCAGTTAAGCTCACTGTGGGTGAGTCCTCTGTCCCCTCCAAGAGCCACGGGCCCTGTTTGCTTCCTTGGGACCAAACACGACCTCACTTTAAGTGGTTAGTCTGGTCTCCTCTTTTCTAGCAGTGTCCTGAAATGATCTGGATGCCTACTACCAAGTGCTTGCTGGGCTGTGTAGAGATGTGAGAGATTCTTCCTATCGCACCAGGATGCATGTCTGTTTAGTTTTCATGGCATGTGGATAGTCATGCAGAAGTGTGGAGAAGGCAGACATGAGCTAATGAGCTGGGGCCCAAGCACGGTGGGGCACTCATTCTCCTGTGTGCTGAGAGAAGGGTGTTCCTTCCACTGAGGTGTACATGACACGCCTCATGGTAGTCATGAGACATGACTCTGGGAGAATTGAGAGGCATGGCCCGATTCCTCCCGCTTCGGCTTTCTGGAATCCTTAGTGTCTACACATTTTAAGATCTGTAAAATACAAAAGCGACCTGCTGTGATTTCTTTTTTTTTTCAAATTTGAACTGGGATGCAGGCCAGTGGCCACAACTGTCACCTGGGTTGTAATCTAAGCTTGCAGGGCAGAACACTATGGCATCTGTCCAGGCGCTCACAGCAGGGCCGCTGTCTTCCCGAGGAGGAGACTGTGCTATGAGGCTCAGGGCTGCTCCATAGTTCATTTCCGTGATTTATTTGCAGCCTTTCTAAACGCTCCCTCAGGGTGAAAGTGTGCCTCTGCTGCCAGCTGCTGAAAGCTGGGGCATGAGCGGAGGGGGAGCGAGAAACTGGGCAGCCAGGGAGCCCTGGGGAGGAGAGACTCTAATTGGACACCAACATCTGGAAGAAGGAATAAACACTGTTCCGATATTTGAGGCCTACCCAGAGCCGGGGCTGTGACGGGAGTCCGGCCCTCTCTGCATCTCCACAGGCTAGCAGCCCTGGGGGCAGGAACACGGACACAGTGACATCAGGTGACAAGGAGAGGTGTACACACAGCACTGTTGGTGTGACCCCATTCCCCCGGTCCTTAGCACTCCACCTGGGAAGTGAAAAGGCCACGGGATGGCTCTCGGACTTTCATTCTATTTAAATAGCTGGGTTCCCTGTTCCCTTCATTCCCACTTCTCTCATTCCTGTCCACCCAATGACTTGTTTGTTCCTAGCTAACTTCAAAAGCTTCTCTTGACAACTTTAAAAACCTTTGATTAACTGTATTACTAGTGCACAGTGGAGAATTCAGAGAGTCACATCATATTCTGTTATATTTGAACCTAAACAGAGAGGGCTCTGGTGTCAGCCCGAATGACCTGGTTTCTACCTCTGTCCAGGACGGTACTGAAGCTCACCTAAGCTAGGGCCAGGGCTCTTTGGAGGCAACAAGGTAGAGGCCTGACACCACCTTGGGAGGACATTTTGCTGCACCTAGAGGTTCAGAAGGGAGGGGCAGGAATCAGGTGAGGGTCTAGTGACCCTCTCTACCTTCTCTGAAAGAAACAGCAAAATTAAGAAGCCCAATCTTGGGGTCTCCGGCAAAGGCCACAGTGATTGAGGGGATGAACTGGCTACGTGCATACAGGTAAGGACAGAGGCAGTACTCTGAAGTAACATGTCTGTTTCTGCATGCTTAACTGTTAGAATTAGCTTAGTTGAGGGGATACACTGGCATTAAAACACCCTAAATAAAGTTATCAGTGTGTGAAGACTCTCACAAAAGGAAGTCAGAGCATTCAAGTTACAGACCATTCCACTCTAGGGACTGCGTTCATGTCCCTTTGTGCTCCTTCGCCACCTCAACCCCCGAAGCTGCTGGTGATGACAGAACCCAAGACAAAATAGAGCTGGCCTGCTGGGACACCGTACATTTATGAGCTACTTCTATCTGTGCCACAGCCTCACAGAAGGGGACAGACACCTTCTATGGTGAAGCCATGGGTATCGATGTCATGGTTGTCATACAATTTAGTATGGGTCAATTTCTGGGAAGACTGGAGAATTCAGGCTGCAGGAATGCTTAGTGGAAAAGTGGGGTATAGATTTCAGGAGGGGTACACTGTATTCATAGCAGACTGCCTGGGCGCGCGCGCGCACACACACACACACACACACACATATGCAGATATATTCATGTGCTTGTATACAGAAGCACAGCATACATAGCCACATGCATGCTTATAGATATAAATATGCACATATCATACGAACACTTTTCCATTTTCTTTTTTCCTTTCTTCCCCCCCACCCTAAACAGAGCATTCTTATCTGGGGTAGGCCTTATTTAGTTTATTGCATCTCTTAAAATAGTCCCAGTAGAATAACATCTGAAAACACAAAACAAACACGCTTCAGAGAGTGTGGAAAGGTCATGCCAGGAGCAGAGTTTAAAAGAATAAAATACACAGAGTTGGGCCAAGAGGTGACTAAGAGGGAAGGAGATAAGATCTGTCTACAAATACCTGGAGGTTGTAAACAACAAGGAAAACGACAAACTAAGCCAGCCAACAACAAAGGCTGCCCAGGAATTCACTGCACATTAGGGAGAGGAAATGACCTGCAAAGCAGGAGCCTTCCGACTTTGGGGCTGGAGTGGGAGGGCAGAGCTGGCGCCATCCCTCCAGGTCTCTGGACGTCCCTAGTGCCAGACCCAGTTCCTTCTGCTTCCATGGCCACTACTGTGGCTCAGCATCTCTGCTTGGGGGACCACCTCCCTTGGGTCTATCTTTATCTGCCAGTACTTGGTTGCTATGGAAGTCCTCACTAGAGGTGGCTGGTCCAAATCCTCACACATAAAGCAGAAGACTTTTGGTGTTTGACCTCTAGGTCCCTCTTTCCCCCAAGTGAGAAGTGCTCTTGGTCACTTTGGGCAAGCATTCAGATTATTTTAAATTACCACATAAGTATTCACAATCTTGCTACCTCCTGTCAGATTCAAATTTAACTCAGAGTTACAGGATGTGCCCAATCTATAATGTAGGGAATTTAAAAGGAGAGGGGAAAATATATCTATGAACTCTGCTTGTAGAAGTCCACAACCTAGCAGGAGGCGCACAGAAACATCCACTGAGATCAGAGGAAGTCAGTTATCGTCCTATATAATGGCAACATACAACATTTCTGTGAAATAGTCTAATCCTTCTTCTCGGGCGTGGGGTATGCTTTTCAGAGAAACTTGTCCTGTGGATAGTGTGTGTGTGTGTGTGTGTATGTGTGTGTGTGTGTGTATGTGTGTGCCACACACAAGTGAGGTAATGGAATACTAACTTGTCAGCCCCACCTGCCTGAGACCACAGAATCCCCTGGGATGCTGGAGTTGTAGTTCCTGGACTATAACACAAAGCCTCATGGGAAAGTATGGTAGTTTATGGGATTGTCTTTAGAACCCCCTCAGAGGTTTAAAATTTCCCAGCTGGGAAATTCCAGGGAGTGGTACTGCTCGACATCCATCTCTTGGTCAGTATTTAATATTTAATGAGGCTTGCTTCAAATTTGGCCCCACATGGTGGGAGTGGCTGACTCTTCTCCAGTGAGTCTCGGGACTAGCACTACAACAGGGATACCCATTCTGAGTGTACGCACGGATGTGTATGACAGGCATGCACATGCGCAGAGGGACAGGCAGGGCAATGTTCACGACAGGGACTAAGAAACTGTGGTTTGTGGCAGGGTGGGCTGGCCCTAGTGTGGGTAGAGAGAAAGAAGGAAAAAAGAGGTGTAACTGGCAGGGTGGTGAGTGTAGGGTCTGAAAAGCACTGCAATGCCACACTCTGGCATGACCTTGAACCTGCCAACTAGAGGAAATTTCACAGCAGGGTGGAATTTGATGATGTCTGTCTTCTAAGACACATTTAGAAGACCAATAAATGCAGAGAGTCAGGCATACAGAAAGCAGCAAGTCAGTGATCCTCATATATAAAGCAATGGTTTTAGACCCCGACAAGGGACTGAGGTACATATGTTACATAGCAAAGCAGACCTGGCCTTCAGGTTTTTCAGCATCCCTCAGCATCCCTCAGTCCCTAACTGGCATATAGATATAGGATATCTGATGACTCTCCTCCACTTCTCTCTCTGCCTGTATGCCCCGCCCCCTCCATTTCCCCATGTTGACTTCCCTGGCCTTAGATCTTGGGGGCAAGTGAACTTGCCCATCCGAGAGCAGCATCCCAATAAACCTGCCTTTAATATGATCTAATTTGCCTTGAATTGGCTCATATCACCTTCGGTAGTAATAGTAATAGGAGGGTGCCCCTCATGCCGGGTAACAAAGCCCTGCCCTGCTGGCTCAGGCTCTTAGCCCTTAGGCACTTAATACCTCTGTGTGTGTGTGTGTGTGTGTGTGTGTGTGTGTGTGTGTGTGTGTGAGATCTGCACTTGCTCCTGCCTGAGGGCACCTGTCTTTACTTTCTGCCTTGTCACCTGTCTCCACACAGGCTTGTTTACCAGCTGTGAAGGGCTCAGCAGCCACACAGCCTGCAGGATACACAGGAATTTACAGAGGACCTGGGGCCTGCCTCCCCTCCCCTCCCCCCACTCCACTCTCCAGTGGATCCCTCAAGTGCTACCAGGAGCAGTCACTTGACAGAAAGCTCACCCGTGTTTAAATACACTATGTGGTGCCAGGTGGCTGTAGAATTTTACACATCTCAAAGCACCGTCTAGACCCGAGTTTTCAGAAAGAAACGAAAGACAAGACAAAAACAAGGATTTCTGCATACGAAACAAAACTGATGTCAGCCCCAGATATTTCTCAAACTTTCTAATGCTGTGGGTCTATCAGTCAGTTCCCATGGCCAAAAGCTGATAGAACACAGAGCAACAAACCGCACTGCTTCTCAGCTTGACTCATCTCTATACGACTCCCCGACTCCCCAGAGCGACAGTTACTATTGCAGGCAGATTCTCATTTTATTTCACGTTTCCTTATTGTGTATGTAGGCAAGTAAAAAATCCTATCAATATGGCTAAGCGGAGGCTGCCCGGCCTGCTCTGTTTAATCGTCATAGCTTATCTTTAAAAATGTACACAATCTGTGACTGGAGCTCTGTGTAATTTCCTACCCCACCTGCCCCCCGTGACTCTGCAAAAAAGAAAAAAAAAAAACAGAAGATAAAAGTAAATGCAGGGAAAGCTACCAGCGCGCGCCTGCTGCCAACAACACATGAGTCAAGCAGCACCTGAGAATTTGTTGTGCTTGTGTGTTCTGAGGCTCCGAACTTCCTGCTTCAATAAAATACCAAACAAGTTGTGCTTCCTTCACAAATAAGCTATTACATCAAGCCCTGTTCCTATAATTTCACAGTTTTGTCTCCATTCCAACATTTTCTTTGGCAAATGTAGAAACATTCTAATTAAAGTGTGCAGGAAAACAAGCGTCACCCAGCGCGGGAAGAATACCGCGCAAAGGCACATCCTCGCCTTTTACTCTCGAGCTGTGCCCAGCTCTGCTTTCAAACAGTTGGGGTCGGCGACGCGCAGTCCTTGACTAATTCCTAGGTAATGGTTTGAAGAAGCCCTGAGTCATTTGGGAAAAAATTCCAAAGGTATCCATAATTCCTGTCACAAGCTTCGAATTCCTGAAGAATATCCTTCCGTCCGCCCTAGGAGGAAGGCATTCCTCTTAGGTCAACACGTAACATCAAGGTTTCTTTTTAAGATACTGAAACGAGGAAGAGGCCTTCCTATTTATATGACTGCGGAAGCTGAGCTGAAAGGACAGCCTCACTTCTCAGGAGCTCTTTACATTTTCGCTTTTATGAAGACCTGTAAAAGCCCCACTTGTATTTACTTTGAGAAGTTACCAGCTAAGTAGGACAGGGCAGAGCAGGGTGGGGTGTAAAATAAACAGCTTAAGTAACCAGAAGCCAGCAGTACTGCACCCATTCTCTCTGTCCCCAGCTAAGGAGGGGCAATCGTGCATTTTGCTTTTCGGTCACCGGGTTGTGGGACGGTGTCCTCCGAGCATAACAGCCATTTTAATCAGAGCGGCTGTGACCATTCACAAGAGAACCTCAAGGTTCCAGCATTGACAATCACTGAAGGAAGCAGCGGGACGGATCATTAGACCCCTATCTGAGAGTTCAGCTTGTCCCTCGGGTGCCTGTCTCCCAGCCTGTCTAATTCTGCTCTGGCTGCTCCTGGTCTTTGGAAGTGGTAGCTAGCATACATAGAGGGCTAAGTGAGAATACCGGAGCGCCATTCATATGCAGCATGCATGCTAGACTGAGACTTTCTGAGGATGTGGCTGTCTTGGGTGTACCTGCACTCCTTTTAAGCAAAAGGAGTCCCTGAGACCAGTCACTCTATTGGTCCTCCAAGCTGGACTCGAGTAGTACCCTGTTGTCACTTGGGCCTGACTGGTGGCCCATCTGGGGGATGAATGTTTCTGTTCACATCTCCCCAGGCAGAGTTCGTGCAACACACTCTAGTTTGGAAAGTCACAATCTCCATCGTGTTTGATGGGTAAGTCACAGCTGTGGCTGGCTCTAGGAGCACATTCTCGAAGTGCTGGCTACTTCTTAGTTCTCCAGAGCAGAAGGGCACCCACAGTAAGGTCACACTCTCACGTGCTTCTCAGATGATGGATTACAGTGATACAAGAGCATGTGGCTCCCGTGGCTGCCCTGAGGTCACCGAGGATCCACGGCCACCTACACGCCCACATGGCTTCAGCTGAATAGCGAGAGAGATGAGGTTTCATGGGGGAAGCAGCGATCGTCTCCCGGGGGCTTCCTTATTCAAGGGAGAGCTCTGCTTTACACTGTCAGAGGTGCTCTCCAGGGGGGTTCACCTTCCAGCTATCAGCCATTCTCCTGGCAAGAGTCAGGGCAGGCAGGGGTGGAGGTACAAGCTGAAGGAGGGGGTGCAGGAGCTGGTCCACTCTTCCTGGGCCCACAGCAGCGATGCTACTGTTCTATACTGGGTCTCCACAGCTGGCATTCCAAGAGTTACACTACAGCCAACCCTTCCTAACCCTGACTCATCAAGTGGACCTTCAGAAAGCTTTGTCTTGGGAAGGGTCCCACGTGTGGGTCACCCTGACGTCCATTCCTCATGGTTGGGTTTATGGCGTGTGTGTGGGGGATCCTCACTTCATTGAGGGGGCTCGGAAATACTGAGATAATGTTGACTGGAAAGGGATGAGATCATTCTGGAAAGAGGCTACTTAACTCAATGCACACTGACTAGGGGACGGCTCCATGTCATGTGTGATGGGGAGAGGTGGATGCACAGCATCCTAAAGCCAGAGTCTGTGCTTTTTGCCTCCCAGGGGCTTACAGCTCAGAGAGGCAGGTGCAAGAAGGTACCTAGGAGGGCTTTCTCAGGAGACAGACTTCGGGTGGACACATCAGTGATGGTGTGCACATTAAGGAAAGGCTTCAGGGTGGCAGAGGCTGGGGTGTCAACATTTCCCTGAAGCAAATGCTGCCAGAGAGGAACAAACTGGGAATGCCAAAGAAACCCTCTCTGCCCAGATCTTTTCCAGAACCAGCTCTCAGCTTGCTGGCTCTGCCTGAAGCAGTAACAGGCCCCAAAAGAAGCTCAGGAATGCTCAGGGGGAGTAGATGTTTGGGTGTAGTGGGGAACTCCAGCACTCCAGGCTGTTAGCTACCACTAGTGTTTCTAGGCAGAGCGGGATCTGGCATAAGGCCCTCATGAGACACATTTGTTACCTGTGACCACAGTGAATGGAATAACCATGAGTCTGATGAAAAGATGGGTGTGGGAGCCCTGGGAACTGCCTGACATTTTTTTTTCCTTCAGTGTTGACAGGGATGATATAAAGGTGACATTGAGGGAGCCTTCTGAGGACCAGGTGCTCTGTGCAGTAGTGTGGCACATTTTCCTTTGCAGCAGCTGGTACTGGGCTCGTACTGAGTCTCAAGGAGGAGTTACCAGAAACTACAGGGGGAGGCAGCATGCATGGCTCCTGTGCTGCCCCACACAGTAGGCTCTAGTCTCGCCTAAGTTCTTTGTAAACCAATTCACTGCTAATTCTTGCCAGAGCATCTATACAGGGGTTTTCTTTCCTCACCATTTGTCCTTCTCTATCTTGGCAGCAGAGTCTTAGTCATTTTATGTGTCCACTGCTAATATTATAGGCCAGCAATCCCAGCACAAGAGAGCTTGCCTTTCAGTTGGATTCATCCAGTGCCACAGTTTGCTGGCAGCTCTTTCCTTCTGAGCTGGGTGCCAGTTGGTAGGAACACAGTAAAGTGCCACAAAGCTTTCTCCCAGGCACCAGGGACATCCTCCTCCTCCTCCAGGGGCTAGCATACTGCGACTCTTCGCCATGGCTCTGCTCTAGGCTTCTGCTTCCTCAGCCCTTCTGTACGGTGGTTCAACTCCTCGCAGTGGCTCTGCTCTAGGCTTCTGTTTCCTTGGCCCTTCTGTACGGTGGTTCCCATCCCACTGTCTTAGCTGTTAGGCTCCCTTAGCTAGCCTGGCATGGAAACAGAAGCATTATGCTTTGGTGGTAGGGCCACCATCCGTCACTTGACTTTCATAGGCTCTTTCTTGGGGATCTTTTCTGTGGAGGGAAATAAACAATCTCTTGGGCCATATCTCTTACTGTCCACATTTACTCTCATCCCTGGCAGCCTCCTCCTACTCTTGACAGTCTCTGAGTCAACACAGCAGCTGAAAGAATTCTCTGAAGACCTGGGTTCCCTGGTGCTTCTCACTCAGATTTGTGTATCCCCATCTCTGGGTCATAGCAGAGCCCAGCTATCTCCTGTCTCCAGCCTTACTCTTCCCTATGCTTGGGAGCAGACCCGGTTCGATCCTACAGTTCAGGACGCCCTGACTTCTTTACCTGAGGGAGGGGCTCCTATGCTTATTAACTGGCTCAGCATTTGGGGAGGATTGACAGTTTGCATCTTAGTTATGGCCTGGGATCTTCCATGAAGGCAAGAAGTGGGTCTTGTGGAAAAATTAGCATGGTCCCAGAGAGTGGAAGCCCTCTGTGTCCTCTCCCAGGACCCGAGGGCAAAGAGCACTAGGGTAAAATTCCACAGCGACTCCCATGGTGATGTGGGGATTTTTTCTTTTTTTTTTAATTTTTGAAACAGGGTTTTATAAAATCCAGGGTGGCTTCAAACTCACCATGTAGCTGAGGCTGGGAGTGGGGGCTGGTCTTGAACTACTGATCTCATCTCCCTGTGGAGTATTTCTTTAAAAAGAGAATCTTTAACTATGAATGCTACAGGAGCCTGTGCAGATGATGTGCGGATGAGCACAGTTCCGGGGAAGCCACAAATACGGAGCTGTCCTAGAAGATCTGGTATTTGCAGACTGAGTGCAGAGGTGGCTGGAGTCCCTTTCACTACACACAGTCACAGAAGGTGGTGAGGACCAGAGGTGTGCTTTAATGGAATGGTTTCAATCTTTACACGGGAAGACACTGCTGAAGAGAAAGGATACCTCGCTGCCTTGTCCAGTGCTATGCATCCACCTCAGCTTCACCACAGCAGAAACACCATGTCACATTCAAATCAAGCCCGGGCTAGTGAAGGAACCCACGATAGGCCCTCACCCAGCAAAGGCACACCTTTCAATAAGCAGGGCCCCAGGTTACAGGCGCACCAAGAAAGCAAGCATGGATCTCTGTTCTTTAATAAATATCCAAACCATGTACAAAGAGAGAAATAACCCCAGACTATTTTTTAACAACCCTAGCTCAAATATTAGAATGAACTTGATTTCCAAGAAGAAAAGAGAAACGGACTTTGACTTGACCATCACAAGTCTGAACTACTAAATGGCTCTTATATAACACGTGTGTCCTGGAGCCTACTGGGTCCCCTGCCAGGTGTCTCCTCTGCGGCCTGCCTGACAATGGGTGTGTCTCTGGAGGCCCTCTGAGCTGCTAACAGCTAGGGACTGCCACAAAGTTGGCTCCTGGGGACTTATAAGTGGTCAAGACTCACATTCTCAAGCTGAAGAGATGGGTTAGCAGTTAAGAACACTGACCCTTTTCCAGAGGATCAGGGTTCAAATCCCAGCACCCACACAGTAGCTAAAAACTGTCTGTAATTGCTTTTCCAGGGGATCCTATGCCCTCTTTGGTCCCCTACAGGCACTGAACACACATGGTGCACAGACACACATGTAGGTAAAACACTTAATACACATAAATAGTAAAGCTGGGCAGTGGTGGCGCATGCCTTTAATCCCAGAACTTGGGAGGCAGAGGAAGCTGGGTTTCTGAGTTCAAGGCCAGCCTGGTCTACAGAGTGAGTTCCAGGACAGTCAGGGCTATACAGAGAAACCATGCCTCGAAAAGACAAACAACAACAACAACAACAACAACAACAACAACAAGTCAATCTTAAAAAAACAAAGACTCACACCCCCATGCGACCGACTCCTTTATTAAGGATTAGAGCGGCCCATACCTTTACCCCTTTCCGTCACTGGCTGATTATCCATCTGCTACGAGCTAAGAAAAGTGCTTTCAAATCTCACTTAACCTCTCAGCAGTGCTCCTGGGTCACAATTACTATTGCCATGTAACTCAGGAAGAAACTGAGGCAGAGAACAACCTTGCTGCCTAGCGAGTGCTGAAGCCCACGATCTGTCTAGCTAGGAGCTGGGAGCAGGGGCTTTTCACCAGTGAGAGCAGCCACCCTCAGCACAAGCCACAGGGCAGCCTTGTGGTGATCTCGAGATGTGCATGCATGTTCACCTGAGGTGTACACGCATGCTCACTGGCCAGAGGCCAGGGCGACCGTGACCTCTCAGGGCGGAGTAAAGGAAAAGGAAGCTTTCTAACCAAAGATACTCATCAGGACCAAACACAAAATGGAAATAAACATACTAAAATACTAGGATTTGACAGACTTGTGGCAGATATGGGTATCAGACAGTTCCGTTGCTCTCCGTGTACCTGGGTGCTTCATGCACTTTGGCATAAAGGAAAGGGCTGTTAGTGATGGAGCCTCTCTATTTTCCATTGTTTGCTCCATGGAATTTTCCCTGATTCTACCCCAGGGATTCCCCAGCATTTCACTCTCAAGAATTCTGAACGTACATCCAAGCTGAAATTTACTGTGACACGTGCTACTCATGTACTGGGACGAGTCCTACCCAGGGACCGTGGCCCACACAGGGCCACTTTCTATTCTTCTGTGCTACATGCCACAGTGGGGAATCTGTTGGGCACCATTGCTCCAAGGAGAAGTTGAACACCCTTCTCTTCAAATCCCATGCAGGATCTCAGTGTCTCCTGATGCCACTTCTACAAAGCATAGTCCCTATGCTTCAGCAATATCGCCGATACATGAAGTGACAGAATTACTTGCTTCTCTAAGGGTTGAAAATGTCAGAGTGTGGATATCCATAGCTTGTGACCCTGCAAAGCATAACAGGACAGAGCCTGCAAGGAAAGACGGCACGTTTCTCTCACCATTCATCCCATCCTAGGGAAATTTACAGGGAAATATCAATGATTTATGCACTCTGACTTCATGGGTATCACGTTACCATTGCCTGTCTATCACTCAGCATTTGACTGTTTGCAAACATCACGTGAGAGCAAGACCTTCACAAAGATCAACCCCAGAGTTCAGCTGTGATATAGCCAAACCTGCTGAGCTCAGTTGCTACATAAAGCAGGCACATGGCCAGCAGTGATTTTAACCACCAAGGCCCCAGAGGAATCTACCTGGAGTACTGAGAACAGGGCGAGCTGTAAGAGAGCACAGGGGGAGCTGTGAGATAGCGCAGTGTGAAGGTCTTCTCTGCCAAGCTTGCCTGACAACCTGAGTTTCATGCCTGGAACCCACATGGTACAGAGAAAGGACCAACTCCCAACTGTTGTCCTCTGGCCTCCACATAAAATAAATACACAAGAGAGTAAATAAATGTTTAGAAAGTTCTAAAGTCTTCATGTTTGGCTTATTAAATGTAATTAAGCCTGGGTGACAGCCCTGTGTTGCTAATCTTACAATTTTATTATTTATTAAAATGTATTTATGTTTTGACAGGCCATTGCTTGTAACAGTATCTCGGTAGGCACTGGAATCTCATGTGCCTGGCAGGAAACAATGGCAGTAGGGTCAGGTTCCAGATTAGGGGGTTGGTCAGTCTGAACGAGAGGCCAGCAAATCTCTAACAGAGGGGCAAACAGACCTGAGCTTGAAGACCCTCGAGGGACTCTGCTCCTCTCCTCACCTCTGTCTCGTTTCCTGATCATGGCTGGGTTTCCCGTCATGGTGGCTTGTAGTACATCTCTGAAAACCCAAACCAAGTGGCTTTCGCCCTTTCCCCTGTAACACAGATGGCAGCCTTACTGCCCTCTGCCCAGATAATTACTGCAGACTTGGACCCTCTTTGCCATTTTTGGTTGTTGTTTTGCTCCCTGGCCTTTGATTAGTAGTTTTGTCATCATTTCTAATTTTCTTAGACATCCTTGTCTGAATTCCCCCTGCCCCTCTTTTTGCTATCATAAAGAACACCCAGCCTTTACCTGCTTATAATCTCAGCATTTGGGAGCATTGGTAGTTCAAGGTCAGTCTGAGCTACATGAGCTACAGTATGCAGCATTTGGATACAATGGAGTGAAGACACTCTAGAGATGGTTTTTAGACATTTTCTTCATGTATTTAGAGAAAAGTAACCTCATGTTGACATTTTTATCGCAACAAGCACAGAGTTTTCTAGAAGACATTGTCACATCTGCTCAGATTGCAAACCTCCTGACAGGTAAAAGGCATCCAAGGGGCTGTGCAGTGGTGAAAGGAGACGGTGCCTGAGAATCTGTTAGCGTGGGCAGGGTCTGCCTGGCAGCGTGCTGTCTGCATGTATCACCCCAAGTCTTCAGATGCTGGATGAATGCTCACAGTAGGAACTCAGGGAAGTTCAGTTTCCTTCCCCTTCTCCATCAGCTTGTTCTCTCGAAAACAACTTTGTTGTCCAAGGTTCCATCATTTCCAGGTGCCTGCTCTTGAAGTGACACCCAGAGCTACCTCACTGATGTCACAAAGCCGGGAATTTCTGGTGGGAACCAGCCGTGGATGAACTCATTGGCCACAAAGATCCTGTTTTCATGTCAATATCCTCAGTAAAAAATATGAGGAAGGAGGAAGTAGAATATATAAATATTCTTTACTCCCATTTTGTACTGAGAGACTGTCTCATTAGCTAAGTATTGGTAGCTTGAGAAAGGAAAACAAAAGAACTTCCAATGGGAAAAGGCCACCATTAAGATCTGAGCTTCTTAAAGCAATCCCCATGTTCCTATGCTTCTGTGCTCTGAATCACTGCCCAACAAATGTGGCTTCCCCCCAAATAAAGATGATTCTGCTGCCAATTTGTCATCTAGGTATGCTGGCAGTCTTAAACTCTAGTTCTTAGTTCAGAAAAACCTATTTGTAAAGGAATGTTTCCAATGGCTACCCATACCTAATCTAACTGTATGATTTCTGCCCTTGGACCTGTTGACCATTTCTCCCTGGTAGCCTGTAACAGCTACGTTATAACTGATGTCCCAAGTAGAGCTGGTGGCCCTGCAGAATTCTGTGGATTTCGGCATTTAGGGGACGCAGGCACATCCTGGAAAGATTGACACAGAGTGATGAAGCTTAGCAGGGACAAGGGGTTTGATAACGTAGTAGCTATATCTGACCAGAGCACCACTCACTCTCTACCCAGAGACAGGCAAAGGCTGGAGGGTGAAGAAAGCAGGAGGCCACGAGAGCACACAGCACAGTGTTTACATTGTCCTGTGTGACTTGGTGGCATACCCCATCTAAAAACCCAGGGGGTCTAGCTTCTTCATCGTCCCCTCAAAGAGCTTTCCAATGCTTCCTTCCAAGGCTTTCTTCCAAGGCACAAATCTGCTCTCCAATCATTTTTTTCTTTTTCTAAAATTAGATATTTTCTTTATTTACATCTCCTTTCCCAGTTTCCTTTCCGAAAGAAAAAAAATAAAATTAAATTAAAAAAACCCCAAAACCAAAACAACCCCCCGTCCCCCCTCCCCCTGCTCACCAACCCACCCTCTTCCTGGCCTTGGCATTCCCCTACACTGGGGCACAGAACCTTCACAGGGCCAAGGTCCTCAACTCCCATTGATGACCGACTAGGCCATCCTCTGCTATACATATGCTGCTGGAGCCATTAGTCCCACCATGTGTACTCTTTGGTTGGTGGTTTAGTCCCTGGGAGCTCTGAGGGTACTAGGTAGTTCATATTGTTGTTCATCCTAAGGGGCTGCAAACCCTTCAGCTCCTTGGGTCCTTTTTCTAGCTCCTTCACTGGGGACCCTGTACTCAGTTCAATGGATAGCTGTGAGCCTCTACATCTGTATTAGTCAGGTACTGTCAGAGCCTCTCAGGAGACAGTTATACCAGGCTCCTGTCATCCAGCATGATGCCTTGTCGGCATCCACAATAGTGTCTGGATTTGATGTCTGAATATGGGAAGGATTCCCAGGTGGAACAGTCTCTGGATTCCAATAATCTTAAGACAAAGGTTTCTTTTGGTTGCTATCTTTAGAGCACACAATTCATTCCTGTCTTGCCCTAACTTGGCAGAATTAACTGGCAAAGTTAACGTTGTACAGGTGAAGACAAGGCAGTTCCGTGATGATGGTTTAGACTGAAGCTTGCATGCCCTTTCTGGACTCTTCCAAGTGAGGGGTGGTTCCACAACACCCCTGCCAGAAGACACTCACTCTTGGGGAGCTCCGATGCAAACTACCTCAACAGCAGCAGAGGCAGGGCCTCTGACACCGGGGCGCTGGCTGCCAATATATGCTCTGCTCTTCGCCTTGCAGCAGTGTGTCTCTCCAAGGACACACTGTCTTTCTTGTCACCTCAGTGTGCCTGCAAGCAGGAAGGCATTCATTCATATAAAGTTGCCCTGGGCGACATCCCTGTCATTGGGAACATTCTGAAACCATGCTCACCTTTCCAGGCACCAAAGGCAGCTATTTTCCTGAAAACTCCCTAAGTGATTTATGTGTACATACAAGTCTCTGCCAGAACGCTTATCGAATTCAGCAGTTGAAAGCTGGAAACCACTTGGCTGTCCAGTGCTCAGCAGTTGGGGAATGGATCTACCACGCATCTGCTGTGCGACTAGTCTCCCAGAGCATCAGACTACACATGGAATGTGGGGGAACTCCTTCTGTGTCAAAATGACATTGAACAAATAAAGCCAGGGGAAACATTCCAGAACAAAGAAAACAGAATCTAAGCCCAAGGACATCCAGGTGAACCTCAGGATGGCTAGGGGTCTCTGTGATGGCCGCACTCTAGGGCTATGTAATTCATAAACCAGAGATGGTCCAGAGGCACTCATGTCAGGTAGGAACACACCATCCATAATTAAAGCAAGCAGCTGCTTACAGCACAAGAGGTGGGAAAGAACCCTAGCTTTGGCTTGCATGAACAGCTCCGGGTGTGTGGAAGAGCCACTGCTGACTTTAGGGACACCAAGCGGTCTTCAATCCACTGCTTGTGGTGAGAGGATTTTCCCCACAGGAATTATCACAGTGAGTTTTTAACTCAGGATGACCCATGCAGGGAGGACTGCGTGCCTTCAGACTGAGATTGGGGGCGCCGTGGCATGGCTCTTCTCCCTTCTTTTCATCTTGAGCTACACACACAGACCAGTCTCACCACAACTCACTCCCAGGCTTCAAAGCGCCTGTGCTCACAGTACAAGCACCACCGTGCTTAGTATCAGTACTTCCTCTGCCTGACTCACTCTGGTACAGTCGGTCGCTTTTCCACTTTGTCTGCCTCTTCTATCTTCGTTTATTTGGGGTTTACGTAGCTAGAATTCCCCTCCCATGAACATCTCTAAGCCCTGCCTGGCAGACAGGAATGGCTGATAAGGAGAGGAGCCATGTGTACCCTGCCATGGAGAGAGCTTACGGCAAAAGGCACAGGAGCCTGCAGAGCAGCTTGGGCCTCTGGGATTGGTCTCTGAAGGTGGCGCGTTGGCAGGGAAACCTCAGAGCTGTTGGAAAACTTCAGCTGGTTCCAGGCTAAGGGGGGGGGGGGGCTGCTTCCTCAGTTTGAGGAAACTCTGTAGTTAGAGCTATGAGTGGACTTCAGCTAACAGTCAAACCAGAAGTAGAATAGTGCACACCATCACTGTGTTGGGGGTCAGCTGTGCTCTGAAGCCTGCCCTGCAGTCTGTTGGCATGACTGACTGGATATGAGGCAAGCAATACAGGTCACATTTTCATGACATCAGGACATGGCACACATTCACGACCACATTTTAAAAGGCAGAGAAGCAGGCAGGTGTGGTGATACACACTTGTAATCCCAGCACTTGGGCTGCAGAGGCAGGAGGGTGCATTTTAACTAGAGACTGCATACATAGTATTTGTTGTGACATCTCGAAAGGCAGATCTAGAGGGAGGGGTGCTGGCCTGTCCTCAGCAGCCCAGCTTCAGCCTTTAGGAAGAGAAGGCAGGCAAGAGTAGTATCGTCCGGCTCCAGCTGCAGCCCGGGAGAGCAACCCTGTCCAGGAAAGAGCTCCCAGACAGCTGTGACACGCTCCCAGCTGTGCTGACGACACAGCCTGCTGCCCTGGAGTGGTCACCCAAACGGTCTCATTTCAACAGGAAGCTTGTAGGACAGTTGCAGTCAGCGGAACCAGCACCGCAGGGAACATCAATCCATCTCACGTCAGCTGTGCGCATTACCAGACAGAGCCATACCTCCTCTCTATGTAGACTCCAAGAGAAAAACTGTTTTCATTCCTGACAATCCTTTTATTGACAACCCACAAACAATACATACATCAGGAAATGGAGATGCCATGAGTAGTCTGAAAAATTAGAAAAATACAGTTTTTCTCTCAATTCAAGCTAAATCGCTGAAAAGCAGTTTATGCTTATAACTGCTTATACCTATCTTATACCGGGGTGGGGGTGGAGTTGCCTGTTGATTCACTGAACCCTGAAAATGTAATGCAGCTTAGGTTTAAAATGCTGTTTCCTATATTATATTTGGCCTTTTAGGCTCCTGAGCACTGCAGTCTGTGGTTTACGTGTACTCACTGCGGAGCCAGGGGACATAGTGAAGCCCCCGCCTGTTTAGCGCAAGAGCTGTGTTGGTAAGCAAGCGTTTCCAGCAACAGCTAAGTCTTGTTGGAGTCTGATGGTGGAGAATGCAATCAGACAAGAATCACTTTGTGGTAAAGCTGCGTGTGAATGTGCACACGTATGTTTTGATATTCCTGTGCTCACAGGCATGGGCATGTGTGCAGAGGCCAGAGGATGGTGTTAGTTGTCTAGTGAGCAGGGTCTCTCACTGAACTCTTGCTGGCTTACCGGCTTCTGGGACCCCCTTGTCTCTTACCCCCAGTTCTGGGATAAGGGACATATACTGCTATGCGTGGCTCCTTAGGTGGGTGGCGAGGAGACCACAGCAAGGCCTTCAGTTTGCATAGCAAGCCCTTCCCCCACAGAGCCATCTTCCCACCCCCTCCCCCCGAGTCACTTTAAGAAGTCATTACTAATTGTTTTGTTCGCTGTCAAAATCTCGAGTGAAGCCGTAGCCGAGACAGAGAGTGCTTCAGGAGATAAGCCTTCTTTATGTCTTTCCTCTTCCAGTTCTAATGGTCTGAAGAGATGGGGCTGCCCTGAATTGTGGTCTGGTAATGTCACTGTGTACTTGGAATGCATGTGTCTATGCAGCTAGCAGGATGAGTGGACAGAGATTACACTGGGGCAGGCTTGGTGCAGCGATGGCTTTCTCCTCAGTAATTACATCTGCTTTGTCTCCTTTTAAATCAGCTGAAATATGTTTTGAGGTCAATTCTTGTTTCCATTAACCTCTATCTTTTATGGTTCACTAAACCCTAGATTTGATATGAATGTAAACACTTTGGGTAGAGGGCGGATCAATGTCTCTGACGGGGCTGAGAAGGGGAGCTTTTGAGTCTCTTTGTCCAGCTTCTGCATGTGTAGTGCTGGTCTAAAAGTGTGTCTGGACCATGAAATCAAGCTGGGATTTTTTTTTTATTAAAGTTCCAAATTCAACATAAAATCTGAGGATTTCGATTATAGACAAGCCTGAGGGTGAGCTAGAGTTTCCAAGTAACAGAGCCACTGAAAGGTTTGGAGGTTTCTAGGGGGAGCAATCCACACCGAGTAATAAACCTCTCATCTATTAAAATAGTAATGTAGTTATTGACTCCGTGTCATTAACATTAAATGTATACATACACCACGTGCAATTACACGTGAACAGGAATCAGGAAGCCTGTGATCCAGTGATGCCCGGCTGCTTGGGGAAGGCATTTTGCCTTACAGGATCACGAACAACATGAAAGCTCCAAAATCTCTTCCTGACTCTCTGACAATTCCAGTTTAAGACAGCCGACAGCCACAGGGGCATCATGGAGTTGCTAGCAGCTAACAATCTGTAGGTTAGACTGTGTGATACATATGGATCTTACCCCCTTGGTTGGCACTTGAGTGCCAGCTTCTACTTGGCAATTTCCTGTTTCCCAATGTGTGTAGTGGATTGGGAGTGTATACCCATCTACACAGAGACAGGCTCATCACACAGGAGTGAGAGTCTGTAGGAGAGAGGGCAGCATCCGCCTCTCAGACAACGGTACAGGGTCCTTAGTGCAGCATCTGCCAGTCAGACAAGGGTACACAGGCCTTTAGCTTTCAGCCAGGGCTGGTGGTTCTGGTATGTACACAGTAGCAACCGTTGGTAAGTACTCCCTTATAACTACGGAACCCAGTGACTCCTGGTGACATGAGCTCTGGGGCTGAATGAACTGCTGTCGGCTGCCCTTCCCATGTTTGTTTTTCCTAAGATCTTTCCTCTGCACAAACCTTCAGCCCTGATGTAAGAGGCTAATGTCAGGTTTGCTGCAACAATAGATGCATGGACGATAGCCCAAGCTTTACGTCAGGCATGCTTAGATTATCTGTGTGCCAAAACAGTTGCTCAAGTGCCTCTCATAAAAAATGTTCCAGGAAAACACTGTCCTAAGGAACGTAGGAGTTAATCGGAAGATCTCGGGGACAGCTCAACTCTGAACACAGACATGGTTTTCAGTATCTGCTGAGGACAGAGTGCACTCCAGTCATCATTCCTAAGCGAATAGACCGGACCCATTTCAGTTGTGCGTGGAATTTTTCTTGGGTGCTTTGTCAGATGCAGGAGAATGGAGCACTACGTGGTATTGGTCAGCTCTTCCATCTCAAGGTGGGCACGACTGCCCAGATCCTTAAAGAGCCAGTGCTTGTCCTGAGGCAACCAAAGAACCCTGCAGCCTCCACTCTGTGTGTCCCAGCACATCTGAAAGTGTCAAACATGTTGGGTACGGCCGTATTCCAGCACTGGCCGTATTCCAGCACTCAGGAGGCTGGGGCAGAGCGGCTGCTAGGAGCTTGAGTTTAGTCACTGCTACAAGAGATCTCAAGAGCCATTGAGATCCAAGGACCTTTTCACAGTGTTTGCCTGAGACCACTGGAATACATGGATATTTACATGACAATTCACAACAGTACAAAATTTGCAGTTATCACGTAGCAATTAAAATAATTTTATGGCTGGGGTGACAATATGAGGAATGGTATTAAAGAGCTACAGCATTAGGATGGTTGAGAACCACTGCTCTAACTCAATACAGGGTTTTATAGGTGGTGCCTTACATTTGATTTTTTTGGAGACAGAGTCTCTTTGAAGTCCTGGAAATATCATGTAGTCCAGGCTGGCCTGGAACTCACAGAGATCTACCTGCCTCTGCCTCCCATGCCTCCCATTTAAATCTAGTCAGTTCCCTCTGAGTTACTGACAGTTTGGTAGTCACAGAGTAGAACTGTCTTATTCTCAAAAGAGGGAGAAAACAACTGTACAGTAAAATCTAAGGTTATATTTAGAAAAAAAATTCAAAAATTTCCCTGTTAGTCATTAAGACATTTAAAATACATTCTGAAACACAGGTGCAAAGTGGGGCTTTGCTTATGGTGTCCTGAAAACAGGCATATTTCTAAGCCCTAAATAAGCACATTATGGAAAGGGGCTTCCCGAAGTTTTAGGCGGCTTTATTGCTTTGCGCTTTTCCTTTGCTGACTAAAATTGCAGTGCGCTTTTCCTTTGCTGACTAAAATTGCAGTGATCCTTGGTAGGGAACAGGTGCATGGGATTGATACTGGGTAGTGAATGGGTGCATGTTCTGGCCCAGTGTTTTCCTAGAAATACCAGCTTCGGAAAGAATTTCCCCGGCTTCCTTCTCCCATGAGCCATCCTAGCTGTTCAAGCTTAATTCTGCTCAGAGGCCACGGTCCTCACAGGTCCCAGGGCAGCTGAGTGTGGGGGACAAGGTCAGCATGCTATTTCTAGCAAGTGGTGAAAGGCGAGTCCGCAGTGGATCCGCCCTTACAGTCGAAGCTCTCTCCAAAGACGGCAGGGGAAGCCAAAGAGATGTGAGAAGGGGATGCAGTGTACCACGGGAGGCTGGGGAAGACCTCGTTCCCACCACACACCATATAATGTTTTTCTTTTCTTAGACCAACTTTGCAGGCATGTGGGAGGTTCTAGAACTCTTGTCTGTAGATGAAGGAACAGGAGGACCTACTTTCTAGAGCTCTTTCTATACCTGCCTAGTCTTTCTCATATAGGAGCTAAAATAGCTTCCACATTTATGGAAGTGACTACAAGGGAATCCCACTGAAGCCCAAAAGGGCTGACATTATATATAGGCTGCTTAGCCGACATTATACATAGGCTGCTTAGCCGCATACTAAGCTAACTTTGTAGCTGGGGATAGCCTCAAACTTTTCTGCCCTTAGCTGGTGAAGATTTGCCACAAATCATGTTTCAAATGCAAGGGGCTTGGCTTTCAGCATAGGCCCAAAAGTTCTAAAAGTCGTGGAAAAAGGGCAGAGTTATACATGTGGCAAATAATGTTGAAGGATAACACTCTTAAATGTGAGGTCCAGCATAGCCACTAGAAGATCATTTGCACACGTGGAATCCCAAATGTGTTTACCTGGGAACAATTTATTCCATGTCAGGTGTCGTGCACCTGATGGTTGAAGTTGGCTCACAGCCGCTCTGACCTCTGCACGCTTATTGGTTTTATTACGATGAAAGCAATAATCGCAGACCACAAGGGATGACGAGAAGATCGAAGCTCCATTACAGAAATCCACAGCACCACGGCTGAAAGGGCAGGGACTCTGGGAGGGAGATGAACTGCTGCAGAGTCTGCTGAGGAAAGGGATTCTGGATGCTTAGAGTAAAACTTCCCAGCCAAGGGGCTCATGACACCCAGCCAGCACCCTGTCCCCCTCTGCTACAGCAGAGGCCTGAGATAGCTGGGGCTGAGAACTTCAGAATGCCGCTCAAGTGGTGGGACTTGCAGGCTGGATAAAAAGGGGCTGTCACACAGGCAGCAGAGACAAACACTGGCAGTATGGCAGGGGCCCTACACCTGCATGTCCTCACCCCATGATAGACACCTTTGCAGGGGCAACAGATAATATGGACGTGTCACTTAGCAGCAGCAGCAGCAGCAGCAGCAGCCTTCTAAGTCCTCAGCTTAGGATGCCACCTCATAGTGGAGATAGTGAGCTACTGTCACCCAGTACCTCAGGTGCAGTGACCCCCGAATTGACTTTGTAGAAAGACAGGGAGAGCTTCCGAGGGGACATGGTATTTGGCCCAGGCTTTTAGAGGCTGGCTGCAATTGCAGATCACTAGTCTTCCTAGGAAAGCCTTATAAGAACTTAAAAACCGGGGGGAGGCAACAGGGGTTTGTTTTTGTTTGTTTTTTTGTTTTTTGGAGGGGAAACTGGGAAAGGAGAAATTCGCATGTAAATAAAGAAAATATCTAAAATAAAAAAAAAAAAAAAAAAAAAAAAAAAAAAAAAAAAAAAAAAAAAAGAACTTAAAAACCAAGGGCTGCCTGGGTCCGCTCTGCCCACTGTCCCCAGGCTAAGCAGGAAGCATGAGAGACTCAGGTGGCCGATTTGGTGGAAGCACATGGTCATGTTCTTCCTAATGTGAACTGTTTATGACACTGTATTAGTTCAACAGGTTAATCACAACTGCCACAGAACTGAGGGGTGTAAGGGACAGAAATTCATGCCCACGGGGCTTTGCAGGCCAGAATGTCCAAGGGCGAGGTGTTGATAGGAAGGCCCCACAGGACGATGTATGGTGGGATCTGTTTCGGCCTCTCCCAGGTTTCTGGAGGCTGATGGCTATCTGAGGGTACTATCACCTGGTCTCTGCCTTCAGGGTCACATGGCACCTCCAGAGGATGTCTCCGTCTCCCCATGAACATCTTTTTAAAAGATACTAACCATATTGAGTAAGGCCCTCACTATTTCAGTATTACTCCAGCTTAAGTCAATGTACCTGAATGATCACAGCTGCAAATAAGGTAACATTCTGAGTCCCTTGAAGAAAGGATTTCAACTTGGATTTAGGGTAACACAATCCAATCCTTAACAGGGGACCTCAAACAACAAATTAACGCAAAGGTATAAAGCTACACAACGCAACCTGCATATGACGTCTTAACTCTACTTTGGGTCACACGCAATCAACCCCTTGGGCTCTTTTACCTTTTTACTAATTGGACTGGTTCTTCTTTATTTCCTTCGTTGCTTGTTTCTCCATGAGCAGAAACTATAACAAGGGGTAGCATGCCAGAAGCCACAGAGCCTACCTCAGTGAGCCTTTGGTGAAGGACCACTGATGGGACTAGTTTCGGTACTCAGCATGAGAAACGCCACGCCACCCAGCATGAGAAATGCCACGCCACCCACGGCACTCTGAGTAAGGGACAGCTTCTCTTTATCCACGTCACATAAGGATGTCAGGTAAGGGTGCTTAAGGAGGCTAGCCATTGACTAGGAAATCTGAGACTGTGGCACCTTTTAAGTAGTAGCCTAAGAAACTGATCTAGCAAGATCACAGAGATGCATCTATGAGCTTCCCCTTGTGAAGGCTTTGCTAGCCTGATTCTTTCTTCTATCTGCTGGCTTTTGCTAGTGGCATGGCATTGCTTGTGTTCTCATTCATGTTGTCTGCGAGAGCTGCTTAGTAGCCTTATTAAGAAACTGTCAAGCTCTCTGGAGAGCTGTGGTAAAGGTCAGGGCTCCTCATCAGCTTTGACCACGTCTCGGGTGGGAGAGGATTCACATCACCAGTACAGGACGCCGCCGGAAGGATTTCTCATGGCTGTGCTCCCACCCTCCACAGTACTAGATAAGCCTGGTAGTTTATTTTTTGTCTTATTATGGTGTTCATTCATGCTATGGAAATGATTCCAGCATTTAAAGATGTTTCCCTCTTACTCCTCATTTTCCCCAACAGACACACGGTGCAATGCTGCTGGGGATGCAGCTCAGGGCCTTGCTCACACTAGGCAAGCATTAGCAAGTGGTTTACACCTCCTAACCAGAATTGCTAATTGTTTCAGGTGACAGAAAACTCCCCAGTCCCAATCCCGGCATCCCTCACAGCAGTCACATTGATGCTCCCTTTCGCACGTCAGCCCTGAGGGACAGTTGGCTTCCCTGACTCTACCCTCTTCCGCCCCCTTTCCATACTTCTCCCAGAGTCTTCTCCAGATCACTGTGGGCTATTCCACTGCCTCAAACTCTCCACGGGTGGGTAGGGTCTGATGGCTGAGCTGGCTGTGGAGTGAGTTTATCCCTTCACCTTCCCTTTCTTCAGCTACGGTTGCGTTCTCTGAATGCCCATCACATTTTGTGTCTTTTTTTTTCATTGTTAAATTATGCAATCAACTTTCTCAGCTTGGAATGCAGCTTCTCTCAGTTTAGGTTGCTCTATGGGGCAGGTTGGGGTTGGCAAGATGGTTTCTTTTTGACTAAGTAAATAGTTGGGGTCAAAAATCAACAATGGAGGCATTGTAGCAGTTCAGTTAGCCCTCACCTGCTTTTGGGACGCTTCGGCATGAAGTTCACCATTGGTGCCACCAAGCAATGCCTTTGGCACAACAGTCTGTCACCAAGCGATACCTTTGGCACAGCACCACTCAGCTTTACTAGGGTAGGGTCTTGCTTCAGGCAGTTGGGCCCCAAACTCAACTCTTTTTGGAGACTGACAACACAGACTTCTGTCACAAGGCCAGATGGCTCATGTCCTCTGGGCAGTAACTGTACTGATGTGTGTGCCGTGTGCACTACACTACTTCGCACGTGTCTGCATGCACGGATGCGAAGGCTCTGTCCGTGTTGCGCTATTCTGCTTTATAACTAATAGCATCCAGGTTACTTACCAGTTGATGCTGACCTACCCCTTAAACTGCTCAGTGTTTCTATTAATGACTTTAATGACAGTTCTGACTGTCATTTCTTATGAGACCAGCAGAGGGAGCAGGTGAGTGTTCACAGTGGGTTTGATAATAGCATTTTGTAATAGGTACTGTCTCTTGCAGTGTTCTGTGGGCTTAATTCTTTATTGTAGTCAAAAGACTTTTTGGCATACAAACTAAAAAAATATAAGGTCATTTAAAGGCATCATGATTTTTTCAGGAAAGTATACAATTTCTTTTCCTGTAAATATTCTAATAGACTAGCATTTTAGGCTTGGAAAGCATTATTCCATCTTTTTTCCTCTCGAGGGAAGCAGATGAGAGCAGCATGGTATCTTAATACTGCTGCAACTGCGCCCTCTCTGTGGTCTCTGTCCAGTTTGTTTCCTTTTATTTTCTCTTTTGTGTCAGCTTTTCTTTGACTTGTGCCCTTTCCTGGAACGGGAAACTTTGGCGGATATGGTAGTGGGTGCCAGATGAGGGGCTTAAGGCAGAGTTTGAAAGAGAAGCACACAGAACACAGGAAGACAGCCAGGAAAACCTGGTCATCAAGAGACAACTGGATCCAGGCCCGGACAAGGGGAGCGGAGGGTCTTTTATACACCTAAGCGGGAACATCGCAATTGCTCATAAGCTTGACTATAACTTTTATGCTCAACTATTTATCATGGTTGTGCTAATGTTTTTCAAAAATGACTTTTGTCCATGTAAGTCCATAATGGAATGTAAGTTCCCACAGACAGTTTTCGTATTAACTCAGCCAGATGGATGGGAATACAAAATGAGGGTCATGTGCATTTTTTTTTTAAAATAACCTTGACATAAGCCATTTATTTATATTAACTTATAACCAAGAAAGATAATATATCTAAATGGGAATACTCATGACATTTTTATCTCCTTTTTAAAAAGTTTCTCAATAACTAAGATAAACATTTATAAATTTATATTAAAAGAAGATTAATCTAGATGGCATTAGGCCACTTCCAAAAGAAAACTCGGCTGTGAGAGATGCAGATAGTTCATTAGAATGGTTATGGAGAGAGGCTGGACACATTTCTCAGTAGGTTCCAAACTTGTAAGAGTGTGTCAGAATGGATTTAGGAATAGGCAATATAAAATCTTAGCTAATAAACCCACTTCAAAATACCAAGTACTGTGTCAAAGCAAAGATTTAACTGAGGTCACAAGTGAGGTAGCTACTGCTAGCACATGAATCCTTCACACAGAATGTTTACCGTTCTCCCTCCAGAAAGGAAGTGCAGAAATGTCAGGCCGGCCCTCTCTCACCCTAGAGAACAGTACTCACTGTCTTCTCAAAGCTGTGACTTGAATATGGACCCTTTTGACATTTGTTGTTTCAGATGGAGAGATAAAATATTCCACAAAAACATTAGAATGAAAATATTTAAAAATCAAACAGTGTTTGAGATAACTTTATACAACAGGATAATTGCATAAACTGAAATCTTCCTAAAAATTTGAAGAATTTGTGGTGTAATCTTAAAAAATATTTACTTGCATATTTCCCAAGTTTCTAATAAATAAAAAGCTCCCCCCTTTAAAGTCTGTGGGCTCGGGAAGACACACAGTGTGACTATCAGATATGAAAATACTTTAATAGGAGCTGGGAAACTGTAAACAATGAGACTCTTTTAAGTTTCTTTAAAACAAAACAAAACAAAACAGTCCATCCTATCTAACTGTCAGTCAGACATGATTTCATAGTAAACACTCAGATAAGGCCGGGTGGCGAGCACCTGGCACCTTTAACGGGAACTGCAGGTATCGAGAGGTCAGCTGACCTTGTTATAACTGCACTGGGCACTCACAGCATGGCAGCTCTGCAGTTCTCTGCCAAACACAAGTGGCACAGCACAGCTGGGATGAAGATGGTGACAGGCCTGTCCTGCAAATCCTGTGCTCCTTTTCTGCACCTGTCACCGTCTACTTGCGGATGAAAACATGCCGGCAGTGGGCGGAAATGGCTGTTTCCCAGGAAAGGAAGTGGCCTGAAAACACATCTGGCAGATAGCCCTTCTCTCCTTTGGCAGTTAGAGAACTGATTTTGAACAAAATATTCACTTCCTCACCTCTCACAAAGGTGAATTCCAGACTCAGTGCCTGATTCTAAGCCAATGACTTAATTATGCTCTAAGTATACCAGGCCAGCTATTTTATGTCAAGTGCTAATGTGCACACAGAAAACATACATAAATGTACACACAGACGTATACTTCCAGTGAGAACAGCGGTCCTGCTCCAAGTGGCACCCTATTTTATTTCCTAGGCCCATCAGAATCTTGTAGCTGTGAATACAGGAAAAAGTTCAAGAGACATATTCGGACGAAGTTATGAAAGCTAGAAAATGTGGGGGCCGTGTAAATCTGCAGCTAGCTAGCCAGGGCACTGACACACTGATGAACTGGCTTTCTGTGCTCTCACAAGACTGCTCCCTAATTGGGGAGTTCCAGGCTGCCCCTCACATAGGTGATCCCAGGTCCAGCAACCAGAAGCGCAGTTTTGGGTCTTGTTGTGGACTCTGTCATTTGGATGCTTATCAGTGCCATGCAGGGTGACAGCCAGCACTTAAACAGGGAGTCTCAATCTTTTCCAAGGAGTTGTTAAAACTGGAGAAAAAAAAAAATCCCTGCTTTAGGGACTGAGGATACAGGTCAGTGAGTAATAGTATTTGCTCTGTAAGCATGAGGACTCATGCAGGTACGTACTCACGTATGCATGCACACATGCGCATGTATACATACCATGGCTTTAAGTTCAACGCCATTACCATTAGTGAAAGAGTAGGCTGTATGGATGCATTTGCTTTTAACCTCAGTGAGCCTTGAATTCTTCATCTTTAACAGGCCCAAGAAACTAAGACCATATGGACCAATCTGTGCGCCTCTTGGAAATTTTCTTCTGTCCTTAGAGTGAGTGCAAGGGGCTTTCCTCTGGTGCTTTTCACCAGAGATCTGCAGCGGGGGATTACCGCAGAGCACTGCAGATTCTGGGCTCCGTGTGGGTGTGGTGGCAGTGGGTGTGCCAACATGTGTGCTGATGGCCACAGTCTGCCTTTGTGCCATTCAGATGCAGATTAACATATACAAAGTAGAAACGAGCCATGCTGTGTATTTCTGTGGGGACAGTTATTAGAATGCTGAAATATTATCATCACCATCCCGAATCCATGCATGTGTGTGCGTGAACGCGCACGCGTGCGGGACACGCTTTAGTGGCTTCCTTGATTCTCTTTAATAACTGCAGACAATTAGGAGAGGGTAGTAGAAAACTTCCCCGACAAGTTTTATGTCCATTGAGCACCTAGTGCTTTTTCCTGAAAACGAATGCTGCGCTGTATGTCGAAATGCATCAACTATTGTGATAATTTTAAAGATGCCAAGGGCAGCGGGAGAGATGGCCAAGAGGCTCCTCAGTTCTCTCCCAGCCCTCGCATGCCAGGCGCCTGAGAGTCCGGACTGTGCCCATCTGACTGCAAAGACACAGTGTCCCAGCTTCACGTCATAGGGTAATTCAGCACTGAGAGTCCTTCATATACCAAGGCGCTTTCCAAAACCCAGGCCAAGCTGGCCGTATGCGCCTGTGCCAGTCAGCACGCCAGGGCTGTAGGCAGTGGTGACATGGAGAGAGGACTGTGCTCAGAGGGGCTGCCTAGCTCCGCAGAGAATGACTGTGATCCGTACCCAAGTGCAGGGAGCCTGTCCTGTCCAGCATCTGAGCTCTGTGGATTGTTTCCTAACACAGGCTTTTGTAAAATGTCCCTTGTTGTGTGCTGGTTCTCCCAGGTCAGGCAAGAGGCCATGGATCTCTACCCACTCATGTGACAAGGACAAAACTCTTGATGGCATTCTGTAAACTGGTTCACAGTGACCGTGGAGGCCGTGGGAGCTGTTCACAAATGCCCTCTGTGTGGGTCACGTGGGAGCTGCTCACTTTGTGCCGATTTAAAAGTGGGGAGTACCCGGCTTTCTAGGACAGCACTTGCAGGGCCAGTGGCCTGAGTGACTCCGTAGCTTTTACCTCCCTACAAGGCTCAGGGCCCTCTGTGGAATGATACGCAGAAGAGCCAAAGGTGGTCAATTACATCCAGGAAGTAGTGTCTTCCAGACACAACAGGGCCGGTATACATGAGACTGTGCCAGCAAGAGCCAGCCGAGATCCCAGCGTGGGGGTGGGCATGATATCCCACCATGAGCTGAAGAGTTATTGGCATGTGGCAGCTGGTGAGAGAGGGAGAACCGATTATTATTATTTTTTAATGATGTTTGACTCCTGTTATCTTGACCACGTACCAGGGCAGGCCCCACTCTCAAGATTATCAGGGTAACACAAACTGGGTGGACTGAAGGAGAGAGGAGGAGGAGGGAGCATCAGAAGGCACTGTTATCACCATCATCTCCAAGGTGGGTGGGAGAGCGGACAGGAAGGTTATGAGTGTGTGAACATGTTCAAACTACAGTATATGAAGTTCCCAGAGAATTAATTAAACCATTTTTTTTTTAAAAGGTCTTTGCAGATGGCTTCCTCTCTGGAAATGTCTTTCTGGTGCTATCAAATGGTTTGATGAGAAGTGAGGACAGTCCTGGAGAGGATAAACGGGGCTCTGAAATTTCAGCTAACGACATGCAACGTAGCAGAAAATACTCCCACTTAAGAAAACAAAGAGCACCGTGCACAGTGCTCCCTGGAGCTGACAGAGGGAGGGAGGCTCAGGGCAACCTTGGGAAACCAGGGATAATATCCCCCAGTTTGTAGCTTCTTCTGCTTTAGCAATACTGTCAGCAGGTAAGCAGGGGAGGCGCGGAGGCTGATGGTCTACGGAAAAGGAACACTTTGGAGAAGGACAGAAAAGGGCGAGCATGTTTAGTTGCCACCGCAGGCCATGGTGGCACTGTCCATTGGCTAGTGGCACTTACCGGCCAGGGCAGACGAGAAACCGGTGCTCTTTTGGTCTCTCCTCTCCTCCCTAGCGTGTGTGTCTTATGTAGGTCTCCTATGAGACTCCTCTTAGCAGTCTAGCTGAAGTTCTGACTGTGTGAGCCCCTGAGTTACTGTGGCCCTGGGGGCTGCCACACTGTGCCACCCTTTGCTCTTCAATGGTGGCATGTTCTGAACATTTTATAACCGGCTTCGAAGTACCATTTTTCTTTGGGCTTTGTACTAGCCCCTTGCCTTTAACGTCACCCTGTTAAGTAAAGGCCTTCTTCTCATGCTGGGTATGCGCTGAACACTGCGTGGCCTCACTGAATATGCCCCATTCCCAGGGTATGGATTGCTGACTCTTCCTCCTTCTGCTTCTAACTTATAACCTATTTGGGTGAATGACCTAGCAGTGTGAGTGTGTGTGCATGCGTGCATGTGTGTGCGTGTTTATTTTGCTTTGTTTGAAACAGAGCCTCTGTGTAGCCCAGGCTGGCACAGAACTCACTATATAGAAGTGCAAGCTGGCCTCAAACCTGCAACAGTCCTTCTGCTATAGCCTCTTGGGTGCTAGAACTGCAGGCGTGTTCCACTATGCCTTGCTCTGTACATTCTTAAATAATTGAAAAATACACAAAAAGGATTATTTCATGGGTGTGAAAATAAAAACCGTAAAGTGCCGTATTCATGAGTAAAGTCTTATGGGTACCCAGTTGTTCTGGCAGTCCAGGAGCTGCACGGTGGCTGTCCTGACTGCTGAGACAGTCATTGAGACGAGGCAGCCCACAGAGCTAGAATCCTCCACCTCATTCCTCAAAGGAGACCTGCTGGCCCCACTTTTAATAATTTCCACTTCAGAATCTACAAAGAACAGCTTCTACTGTGTTCTGCGGGACTGGATGAGGACAGTGCTCATAGGAAAAGCATCAAGGCCTGGTGTCCCTAGGAGGTGTCCCTAGGAGGCGGTGCTACCTTCTGCTATGCACCTTCATAGTTCTCTGCATATGGTCTCCTTCCCTCCATGTCCCAAGAACCCCTGCAGATTAGGAGTCCTGAGGTGAGTCACCCTATGCCCAGAAGAGTGCTAGACTTAGTACTTGGCGTAGCTCTTTTTCCTTGTTTTTTTTCTTGATTTGCCTGGAACACAATTGCAATTCCAACCTAAAATTGGAATTGAACCATGTATCAATGTCCTGAATTGTGCTCCTACAAACAAACAAACAAACAAAAACAAACAAACCCAAAAGATATGCACCCATTGCTAACTGCCTTGCCCTGATCAGAGACTAACCCCAGAGCTACTGTTTGATGGTCAGCAAATTCATTTCCACTTCCTAAGCAAGCCTGTAAGGAAAGGGACTCAGCATTCCTAAACTGTGCCTACTCCATAGCAACTTAATCCAGAAAACTCCCCAGAGAAGGAATGGTCTCTATTCTCCAAGTAGGAGCCCTGAGGCTGAGAGCAGCTAAAGTTTTGCACGCCGCATGCACTCAGACTCAAGTTGAGGCCTGCCTGCTCTTTCTGAGGGGTTCTGAGTGCCGGTGTTAGCATTAGCAAGCCCTGTTTCATCTCTTAGGAATCAGACTGTCCCCTCACCCCCCAGCTAATTGTCCAGAGCATGAGTTCTGGCCTTTGTGCACCATAGAACTTGGTAGTAGCTTCTAAGCCTATTTGTCCCTTCAATAGAGTGTGGGGTTATGGTGTCTTTAAGAAGGATGTGTTTTCACTGATGGCAAAATATGGTTGATCAATTCTCAGAGATAGGCTTGGTGAAAAATATAGACATGTTCTCTCTTCTTCTCCAAGTTCATGGACCTAGTGGATCTTGGGATTAAAAAAAAAACAACCCTCTTCTGGTGCCAACTAGGAAACCAGTCTGTTACAGGATACATTTTAGAAAGATTCAGTTAGTTCTCTTCCAAATAGATCCCGTGAAAAACATTCCCCGTGCAGACTCCAGATTCACCTGTGATCTAAAATCATGACTTGCGTAGCCTCTAGGCGCTGAGAATATATAACGCAGAGTTGCCCTGGGGTTTTCTGGAGGTGGACGTGGTCCTTTGAGTAGTCAGGGATATTGGAGTCTGCAAAGTAGCAATCTCTGGAGCATTAACTTCTAGTCATGGAGGGGTGATGACTCTGCACCGGCAGAGCCACAGAGCTGGAAATGTCTTAGAAGTCAGTGCGGCCCCGGCTTTTATGGCCAAGGGCTTTAGAACTTAATTAAAAGGGGAAAGTGATTTGCCTGAGCCCATTGACTGGGGCTAATTTAATCAGTAACACGCCACCGAATGATGAGCCCTGAGGAAACCCTGATACAGTGGAGGAAAATGTATATGTTTCCTCTCGACATACGTCATTCAAATATCCATTGTTACTTAACAGACAGTTAATCAGGCCAAATTTCTTTAAGTTTATTTTGTATATTTAAATGGTTATTTTGTGTTAAGGCACAAACATGTGAGTGCTGAGAAACTGATCTTGATAACTTGATTTAATAATATCAAACTGGGTTAAAATAAAAAAAGGTGCGTGCATAACTTATTTAGTAGTTAAAAAAACAAACAAACCCAAATACCAATAAGACTTTACTTCCCTCTGGAAAAACACAATTAACAAGGGCTGTTCTGACTCTTTATATTAACAATAAAGAAAATAAACCAAGGTCCTGATATAGCTGTAGCTTTGTTCCTAAAAGAACAGAAACTTTCACTCTGCTTTAAAATTAAAGCGATCCCCTCAGATACTCTGCAAGCTTAACCGACAAATGAGCAGGCAGACAACAGAGCCCCAGCTTCTCTCTAGGAAATAATTAGGGTGGTGCCTGTGACAAGCCCAGGGGTCTTGTGGCTGGTCTGTGTTCCCAGAAGGCTTCTGCAGTGCACAGTCCTTTGGGGCAGTAAGCACTATGCTCTGATTTTTCCTGTTGCCTGGCTAGTGACCCCCTACAGGAAGATAGTGGGTGAGCCAGGGGGCGGAGCGGCTGGCTGCACATGTCTGGCTGCTCTTATCAACTTATCATATAAGGGAAGGAAAGTGATTGATTCGGATACTGACACTGTAGACTCAGGGGAGAAACAAAGAATCCGTGCAGACCTCTGGAGTGAGCAGGACAGCTCCCCGTGTGCCGGGGGGAAGAGAAGAGAAGAGACAGGCACTGGGACTCAGCCTGCTTCAGGGACGGGAGAAGGCTCTCACTGATGGACTTATTCACACAGCACTGCCCTGTGCTTTAGGCAGCAGCTGAGGGCTCAGGACGCATATGTGCCTGCAAGTTTGCTGAACTCACAGTTTAGAACCCAAAGAGAGGGAGAGAATGTGGCAGATCGTTTTCCTAACTTTTGGCTGTGATCTTGTCTTGGCCTCAGCCTACAGTAACTTTAGGAAGAGCGTGGACAGCACAGGCAGAAGGCAGTACCAGGTCCAGAACGGACCCTGCAGCTACACGTTCCTGCTGCCGGAGACCGACAGCTGCCGATCTTCCTCCAGCACCTACATGTCCAACGCCGTGCAGAGGGATGCACCCCTTGACTACGACGACTCAGTGCAAAGGCTGCAGGTGCTGGAGAACATTCTAGAGAACAACACACAGTGGCTGATGAAGGTAGGAAGGTGGGCTGGCTCTGAGGAGTGAGAACTAACAGCCTTGGTTTTATCAGGGACTGGGGCAGCTGAGGTGGGCTGCAAGCCTTCCTCTTTTGTGCTGCCCTGGAGTAAAGTAGTCACAGAGTGAAGAGCAACAAAGGGGCTGTCAGGAAAGAATGCCAGAATCTGGTCAGAGAAATCCCTGAACTTAGGAATCTTTCCTCTCTGGGCAGAGGAAGTGCGCTTCTCTGCAGCTCGCTCGCGCATGCATGCTGTTTTGTTTGAGTAGCTGAGGCTAACTAAGTGACACCCATTACCAGGATCTTCTCAGCGGGTTGTAGGCATGTGAGGGAGGCTGTGAACAAGGCAGCACGGAGCCAGGAAAAACGTGACAATCACGTTAATTACGGATACTTAACGGATGGAGTCAAGTGCTTTACCAATTTCCTGAATTTCTTTACGAAAATAGATTATGACTCTTGGTAAAAGAGAGGAAATTAAATAAAGCCAACCTTGTGTTCTCAGAGTCTCAGGGCTGCACCACGGAGGGGTTGCCATCTGGAAACGGCGCTGTATTTCCCAAGTGTCCCGGAGACACTGCGGGCCCCCGTTCAGTTCCAGAGACAGGCTCTGAGCTTGTCCCCACATGGGACTGCTATACTTCTTCTGTCATGCCGGGCTGAGAGGGTCTGACAGTTTGTTCTGGGGCTGGGACGATTGCTCTGTTTCACGGTCTTTTTATAGACTGTAACCAAAATAAGACACCGAAAGGGTCCGGTTTGCTTTCACAAATGATTGTTTTCTACAAAACCTCAAATGACCCTGGAGTTTTCTTTATGTGAACCATATGTATTCCACAGGAAGTTTAAACAAAGCATGCAGATAGTAGACGAATTGTTATACGTTGTGACAATGACATCACATGCTCACAAGGAAATTGTTTAAAGTCATATAAATCTTTTAAAATCTGGTGGACTTCATTTAGTACTTCTTCCCAGAAAGACATAATTTGCTTTGGTTTGATGCCCTGCCTTAATCTGAGAACAGAGCCGGGGTCCCAATCTATGTTTCTCACGAATACCCCTACTTTCTTAAGTGGACAAGTTTTTGCTGGAACCTGGAGTCTAAATGAATGAGTGCTGCTGGTTCTAATCTTGTAGGGGCGGGGGGGGGGCGTGAAATCAAAGATTGCTCAGGACTATAGGCACGCAAAAAAAATTCTTCTCAGAATCTTTATTTTTTCCTGGGTGATTTCCTCAGTTCTTCTCCTTTCCAAAATTCACAGATAGCTGAACACTGAACTTTAATGTTAAGAAACATGTCCCAGGGCCTGGGGTGGGGAGGGATCCCAGGTATCTGCTTATCTCTTTGGACTTCTTTGGGAACTGTCTTGCATGTATTCAGGGACCTTCTCCATTTACTGTGGCATTGGGGATGCAGAGCTCCTCAGAGGGGAGGCCCAGCCTTCTAGTAAACACTTTAATCTGCCGCCTTCCAAGTCCTCTGCTAAGATAAACAGTCACCAAACCAGGAAAAAAAATGTTTTGCCAAGGGCAATGCTGCTCATTTCTTATGCTCAGCTCAGTGGAGCCCAGGCTAGGCAATACCTGGGCTTGTGCTTCCTGCACAGGGAAACCACATCTCCTATGGAGCTTTGCAAGGCAGCTTAGAGACAGAACAGGAGGAGGAACAGAAGTAAGGTGGCCACAATCTCCTCCTTCCCAGGGTCTCTTGGTCAATATTTGAACAGTAGTGGGGTGGTATTTCAAAAGCCCTTCTTTTGGCTTTTTAGCTACCTCTCAGGGAGCAGAGGGGCGGCTTGGGCTTATCTGCTCATCAGCTCGGCACCTGCTCCCATCAGCACCTGCTCCAGCTCTGAGGGCCGCACCTGAGGAAGGCAATTTGCCAGCTCATTCACTGGGTTTATGGGCTCCAGGCATGGAAACAAAAGCAAAAGGCAAATGTGAAGCCCACTCGGAACGATTGCATGGAATCTCTCTGCTTGTTTTCCTCCTCCGTGTTTTGGCACCTGCAATAATAAACACTGCTTTTCTCTTCGGGAAGAAAATAAGGTCTAGTGGGACTGAAGATAAGCCGGGTAGCTAACAGGGCAGCAGTGAGCACCATCTATTTATAGATTATCACAGAAAGAAAAAGCACGGGTTGGTTTCATTGTTATATGTGTTTTCTCGAGAGCTGTTTTTTAAAAACGTTTCCTTATTTCCTTGCCACCCCTGCCCCCATCTCTGCACAAAATTCAGCAAAGAACCATCCAGCTTTTGGGAGTTTGAAAAAAACAAGACCCTTCGGGGGGAATAAGGGTTCTCTCAAGTTTGGCAGATGAATAGTATTTGTGTTTCTGAGTGCTGAGAACAACCCCAGAAGTTCAACCTAAGAAAGCCCCATGGACCATCAAGAGCCCACACTGCCCTTTATATCTGTCATGCAAAGGAAGCATCAGCCTTCTGAATGAGAGAGAGAGAGAGAGAGAGAGAGAGAGAGAGAGAGAGA
>NW_022196905.1:162166964-162193416 GCF_008632895.1 Mastomys coucha | reverse complement strand
TGTGTGTGTGTGTGTGTATGTGTGTGTGTGTGTGTGTGTGTGTGTGTTGAGCACATGAATGAACAATACAGGGGAAGACCCACTCTCTCTGGAGTGGTTAAGCAAGGATAAGATAAATTCCTGGTTGCCAGATCTCAGCCTACCAGGTGATCAACTAAGTGTTAGGACAGACCTCTGTCCCAGTGATTTCAAACACTTTTTACACAGGCTCCCAGCTTAATGACACAATTGTATTTTGGTAGGTCAAACGTATTTTTTTTCCCCCAAGAAGAGGAAATATGGAAAGGAAATAAACAACTGTTTCACGCTACTGAATGCCATATATTTTATAAACAGCTATGAACCCCGCAGCCACTTTAAGACAGAGCGACTTGAAAAACACAGCTAATGCTTATTAGCTTGATGTAAACATTTCCTCTGCCACTGGCCCCCTTGGTGCTTGTGTTTAAACAACACGAGTACAATCCAGGAACAGCAATCCCTTGCTTTCTTTAAAAGCGATAATAAGATATCCTTGAAGAAAGGTCTGCAAACTGCAGCTCATCAGTGGAGGGCAGAGGGAACAAAGCAGTCATGCTCCTGAACAATGTAGCTGCTGCCACTGGGAAAACACATGACAAGGCGTTTGCAGAGTAGCTCAGCTCTGCAGGCCCTTCCCACCTGGGCGCATCCTCACGTGCACATGTGTGCGTGTGTGCATGTGTGTGCGTGTGTGTGCACGTGTGCATGTAAAGCACTCTTTGTATATTAAAGAATATAGAGCCTGCTTCATTATGGGAAAGGTGCCTTCTCATCCCCTGTGACACCATGGTCACTATGCTGCCCCTGCAGCCTAGAGGACAGAAGCTGTACTTCCAGAAGTTAAATGCCTAGTTGAGGAATATGTATGTGGTTAGCATTATAAGCATTTTTATATTTTATTTGCATTTAGACAAGATGATTAAACATCCAAGATCCCGGGGAGACGACTGCTTGATTGTGGCCATTAAATAACAGCATTACCATTTTGAGGCATGAGGGGACTTTAGTTAGAATGGGTCTACAGAAGTCAACGGACAGGCTGCAACCTGGAAGTTTATCATCATGCCAGTCTCTCTGGCTGAAAGCTGGCACGGACACTGAGGCCCTGCTGCTGCTACTCTAACATGTAAAATAACTGAAAAAGTGGGGCTGGACAGACGGCCCAGTTGGTGACCTATTTGCCACACAGACATGAAAATCCCTGGGACCCATGTGAACCCTGGGCATGGCATTAGGCCTCTGGGACTCCAGCATTTGGTGGAAAGTGCAGAGATAGAGAGGTCTCTGGAGTTCACTGGCCAGCTCTTTTAGCTGAATTCGTGAGCTCCAGGCTCATTGAGAGGCCTTGATTCATAAATAGGTGGAGAGAGACTAAGAAAGACGCCAACATTTGCCTCTGGCTTCCAAATGTGCGCACAAAAATATACCACAGACCACATACATACATAGGCACGCACATGCAAAATCTTAAACTTTTTCTTTATTTCTATTTTAAAAGACAATAGTTAAAACCAATCCTATCACCAAATAGACAATTAAAAAAATATTAAGAAAGATATAGGCAAAGTTAAAATCCAAAATATAGGCTTTTAATGCCATCTTTCAAGGAGGCAGAGGCAGGCAGATATCTGTGAGTTCAATGCTAGACTGGTCTGAGTTCCAGGATAGCCAGGTCTACATAAAGAGACCTGTTTGAAAACAACAACAAAACAAAAACTAATTTTTTTTTTCTTAAAAAAGAAAAACTAAAAATCCAAAGTCAAACTGTGCAAATGGGAGAAGGGGAGGACACCACCCCCTCCTCTTCTTCCTCCTCCCGACGGTCCTTTTGAGGTGTTTACAGTGGTCGCTATAGAGATGTGTGCCTTCCCTTCTCACCACACAGACTGTGGCATTATACCATGGCTAGAAGACCTCTTGGTTTACCAGAGGGCAGGAAAAGAGGTTGGAAGAAAGAAATTGGGGAAAAAGAACAAACCTGAGGCACCAGGTCAGGGAACATCTGGGTCAAAGCCCAGTGCGTTTGCAGGCAAGGAGGAGGGGAAGGCAGAGCACCTGTGAGGGAAAGAAGGCAGGGAGGACTAAGGAGCACCTAGAGTAAAGCCTAGTGGATCATCCCGAGGAGGGCTGAGCAGAGCAGGAAAGGCGAGAGCGCGCACAGGACTGACAGTTCTGACAGGGACTGATGGAGGTACTTTGTATCTTTCCATAACTGCCCATGAAAAGAGGACAGAATGGGATGGCATGGGGACTTCCTGAGTTAGGATCAAGACAGTGGGGACAATGAACCATGAGCAGATCACTTCTAAGTCATGGATCAAAATCCAAAGATTTTTTTTCTATTACTTTATGATAATGACAAAGTACTTTCTGCATTTGTGACACTCTGTGTGTGTGCGTACATGTGTTTATGTGTGCGCACGTGCGCGCATGTGTGTGCAAGTGTGTAAGGGCCTGACCATATCAGCTTTGTAGAACACACTCTTCAAAAATAGCCTTTGTCAGCAGAAAAGCATACTCTAGTTGAAGAGGCCTGAGCTAGACATTGCCACCTTTGCTACCCTGTGTCTTCTGATCTGAGGAATCTCATACATTCTAGAGTCTTTTGCGGAATCCACTCGGCTTTGAGCAGGCTTCTATCTCTGAGGCAGTAGGTACAGGTAATACTAGAACAGGAGATGGGGTAGCATGCTCCACACAAACTCTCTTTAAAGCTCTTTGATATCTCTAGCCAGGCATTGTGCAGACGATCTCCCACATGCATTTATTTGTAAACTAGCTTTTACGGTGGTGTAGGCGTAATAACGCCGTGCTGTGTGTGGTTCAGAGGTCATGAGGAGCTCAGAGAGCAGAAGAGTGGGTAGCCCTCCACTGACTGCAGGGGCACCTGTCTCAGCTGAGAAGATGCCAGGCCCTGCTGGGAGGGGCATATTTTTTCTAAGCTTGCAGACGTGAGTGAATACCATGAGACCCGTCATCAACCTGGAGGTGTTTCTCGTTCAGGGTCGGAGCCATTAAAATTCATTTATTTGCTCAAAAAATATTGACTGAGGGGCTCCAAGTATCCAGAAAGTGTTTGCTCTGCACGCTGGGGTAAGAAAGGGGAAGGGGGCGAAGACTACTTGAGAATGTGACCAGGAGGGACTGGTGGAGTCAGCCCTGCACCACCCAGAACACAGGCTTGGAGAAAGGCCCCTTGTGGCTGGAGCTAAGGGTGTTGGCAGGACGTAAGGGCACTGTAAAGTCTTTGGTCACTGCAAAGAAACCCCATAAAATGAGAAGCATGACTGTTTCTAAGTGGACCTGTTTCTGAAATAGCCAATACACAGTTCAGAGCCAGGCCTGGGCTATATGAGGCAAATCTTCACAAAGTCCATTAAACACGTCAATGTATAAATAAATGTCTACAGAGAAATATTTTAAAGCATGAGGAATGAAGGATAATGTTTATGTATAGCCAGACTCAACAATAATTTAACTTTTAGTTAGCGTTGAAAAGGAAGTGAACCTGAAAGGCTCAACCGCCTGGCCAAGACCCAGAGTCCGGAACAGAAGCCTGTCTTCCCCCTCAGCAGATGCAGCGGCCGGGCAGCTCAGCCGGGCAGCTCAGCCGGGCAGCTCAGCCAGGTAGCTCAGCCGGCAGGCACACAGGTGGGACTTCCCATCCTTTCCACGTGAGGATGGTGGCAGGGCTACTAAAAGGGGGAGAAGGCACTGGGTAATCAATACCTTCTGCATTAAGCAGTGGCAGAGAATTCTACTTTGTAGTCTGGACGGTAAAAACAAGGACTGTGTCTAATAACGAAGAGAAAGGATGCGTGCAAACTCTTGGCAACTCCACCCAGATCCAGGCCCCTTCGGAAAGCTCATGGGAGATAGATCCCCAGACTCCACAGGACACCACCATGAATGATCGACAATACATAGTCTGAGGAAGCAGCCCGGGCCCTTTCCCTTGCATGGAGATTTGGAAAGTCACTTGGACTGCCTCTCATCCAGCGTCCTTAGCATGGGCAGGACCAAAGAGGGCTAGGCACCGGCACTACACTTAGGTTTAAGATGAGAACAGTATAAAACTGGGAGATTTGGTGAAAATAAAAACAGTTAAAACGTGGGCAGTCTTGTAAGTTTTACCAGTTTGATGGGATTAAAATGTGTTTCATGTGTGGGTTGAAAGCGAGGGACAGGACTTGCCCTCCTCTGCCAAGCTGGATGCCCTTGAGAGGATATTTGATGCAGATAGTTCTCCATGAAGTTACTTAGCTTTCACATCCCAATTCTAGCCTTACCAAATGGCAAAAACCACGTGAACCTGGAAACTGGAACCAACCCTTCCCCAGCGCCACTCCTCCAACAGTGAGAACTATTATCTCTGCAACCCAAGGAGAACCAATAGGAGGGTGCCCCAAACAGCCTGTCCCCACCAGGGTCCTCAGAGGGCCCTTCTTCTGCTGCCGGTCCTGCTTCTAATCTCCCTTTAAACAGCCTTTCACACCCGTGAATAAGCTTTGGAATCAATTTGGTAATGCTAGAAAATATTAAACCAACATTCACTGTTTTAAAAAAATGCAACCAGAAACTAAACTTTAAAAAAATTATACATTATTAAATATATGTACAGTTTTAGGGAAGTATATATTTTTATGGAAAATGGAGAATTCTTTAAAAAAGATAATATAGAATTCTTACGGGGTGAGATACTAAGCTATACACCTTGGAGATATGTTATCATGCTGATGAACTCTCACAGAGAATGAGCACTTTCTATGAGGAGCAAACACCCAGGCTTCTCCATCTGTGTTGTCACACTCCATCAAGAACTGGGTATGTGGAGATGCCTTTTCGGAATCACTAACACTCTTGTTTGACGGGAGCAGCTCAGTTTTACAGAGTGGCTTGTTCTGGTCACCAACTGGTCCAAAGAGGATTTCTGTGCCTTCTAGGACACACATCTACACCTTCACTAGGATTGTTCTTGCAAAGTCAAAAGACAAAGGCTAAGCTTTGATCTAGGCTCACAAGCTCTGCTTACTTTTCTTGTTGGTTGGTTGGTTTGGTATTGGAAATGAGACCCAGAGCCTTGTCAGTGCTAGGCAAGTCCTCTACCACTGAGCCATATCCCCAACCCTGGGCTCACCTCTTTACACCATCAGTTAACAGCATCACATTGAACTCGCCGCAAACTGAAGAGTTCTATTTGGCAGCCTACAAAGTATCTTGGGAATAATGCTCAGTGGCGAAAAGGGGGAAATGTGTCATGAAATTGTCTGCTCATGGATTTACAGCACAGAGGCCCACCCTTCTCAGCATAATTGCCTGGGTTGTACTGGACGTTGAAAGGCCATTAGCATAAAGTCCAATTTTCTGTTCCAAGATGTGGAAGGGGGGAGCTGGGAAGCTGCCCACCCACTCTGGCTGAGGGGTCTCTGGGCTGTCAAGATCACCAGCCAGAAGGAAAAGAGGTGAAAACATTAAGATTGTTTCAGACAATTTGTTTCTGGCTGGGGCCAGCCTCAGGAATTTTGCCAAACCCAAGCAATGGGAGGTAAGGGGGTGGGTGGGGGCAACAACACTTTGATGTCCGTCCAGAGCATGGATAGAGACATTCTATACCAGAGAGAGGGGTCTAGATGTGTGTGCATAAAGCTTATGTGTTGTGCCCATGTTATTACCACTATACAGTTCACTTTGAGGTTACTTCCCTGGCTTGTCTGTTTGCACGTTTACTTAACCTCAAAATAAACCATTAGGAAACTCTGGCAGGAGGAGGCTAACTTTACTGGTATAACGGAAGGTGTAAAAAACCAAAAGCTTTTTCAGTGGTCTTGTGTGTGTGTGTGTGTGTGTGTGTGTGTGTGTGTGTGTGTGTGTCTGTGTTGTATGTGTCAGTTCCAGTTTCATAGTGCAGGGGATGGAGAGATTCCCCAGCTACTGCCTGCACAGACTTCTTCATTATCAACATTCTCCATTGGAAGGGAAGGGCTAGAAGTGACCTATCAGCACTGGCATATTTAGCAGCCACCAGCCTTGCAGTCTTGAGTCCATTCCATGGCGTCAGACAACTGCGAAGTGACATTTTTGTGCCATTCTAGCATATCATACAAAGTGTCTCCAACGCTCTACAAATCCTCAGCACCCCAGCCACCCTGTCAGTCTCTCACAACCACCAATCCCTTCCTGTCCCCTAGGTGGGTCCCTCAGAATGCCATGTACCTAGTCACAAGTACAGTCCTTCAGAGTAGCTTCTTTTGCTTACCCGATGGTGTTTTAAGAGCAGAATTAGCCACTCAGTGTCACCCTGGTCACTCCTTGCTTCGCTGAGCTAAGTTCACTGGCTAAAACCCTGACTCCGTGCCTTCAGGAATGGAACAGGCTTTCTTATGTTCACAGTGCTGAGCTCACAGAACAGTGTATTGCCAGCAACGGAGCAAGCGGGAGCCGAATGCACAGCCCGCAAACCGTGGTTGTGATAAGTGTCAGTTCAGATATCAGTTCAGAGCCACCCTGATCAAGGTCTGTATCAAAGATCACACGACTGAAAGGTTGTCGTTCCACCCAGCTTCCGTGCTGTCTGAGGTAGGGATGGCAGAGCACACCCCAGCTCTTCCAGCGCCTCCTTTACCTCTCAGCACTGAACAGGAGTACATATGCGCAATGGCTTTATTCTGCACATCACCTGGTGAAGGGCCTCTCTGGAGACGCATGTGCCTGACAATTGTCCTCTACATGACATATTCTTCCCACCTGCCCTGTCCACTTCCTGTAGAGCTTACAGGTCTCACGGTGAGCCCATTAAAACGGCTACTTCTTTTTAAACAAAAATATTTTTTTCTTAATTCACTTCAGGCTTTGGTAGTTTGTCTGCAACTGGGAAGGAGTGTCTCAGCATGCTTTGTTGTTCAACAAGGTCAGAACTACATCCGGGTTAAAGGACAGCCAGCCCCACGGTACCTTCTAGGCAGGGAGCGTGGGCAGCTAACCAGTCAACCTGCATGCCTGGCTGGACAAGATGCAGCCTTTCTCAGAAGTAGTATTTCCTCTGATTTTTCTCTGGGTCTCTGAAAGCATTTTTTAATGCTATTAAATTTCTAAAATCAACAGATGATATCAATCTTTAGGGCATCTACTAGATAATGATAAACATTAGTCTGAAGATAACTGCAGTCTTGGGTTTTATTAGACTATCTAGTCTTTGGAATCTTGAGGACTTATTAGACACAGATGTAGCTTTAAAATTCCCTGAATAAACTGGGCTCCTTAACTGGAAAGCTTAGTGTAAAAATGCTGCTAAAGAGAATACTTACATTTTGCTGAATAACCTAAAACCATCAAATTCCAGCCACCAGCTGACTGTCTGTTTGACACCGGCTGATTGTCTGTTTGACATTTATGGTATGTTTGTGAAATTCCTTATTATTTTTAACTACAAAGGAACAGTTTCAGTTTTTCTTCTAAAAAAACTTCTTTGACCTTATTAAAGGGTTAACAAGAACTTTTGACTAGTTATCATTTTAACTACATTGTACAGTGAAGTGAAGTGTTCTTTAAAAAACGGTTATGTTTAGGACAAAAACTATTAGTTAAAAAAGAAGACTAATCAGAACTGGCACCTTCCATAAAGCTATTCATCTTACAATGTGCAAGTGGCTTCAGAGCATACTCAATATGGTTCCCTTTGGAGGAAATAATGGCAAATCTATATCTGCTTCTCCATTTAATTGCCAGGTTCTAAACACAAGTCATGTGATGCCACGGAGCTCCAGGACTTGCTCTGCTTATACCCAAGTAGGGGAAATGGGCTCATTTCCACTCGGAGAAGAGACACAACCGGGGAGACACTGGCGGGGCAGCCCAAATGGTCAGGCAGGTTTCATTTCCTTTTTTCATCTCAGATTTTCAGTGGCTTCCGGTACCTGATCTATGATGCTTCTTTCTGTGTCCTCAGGACAAACAGTAGACTTCACTTTGTCCCCTAAACCTGTGACTGTGTCACCGCACACAGCTGCCATGTGTAGAGCGCACCTGTCAAGATGAATAAGCATGAGGAGAGGCTGGGACTCAGGTCTGGTAGACTGGCTCCAGGTGCAGAGGTAGGAAGGGCCTGCTGAGTGAGAGACAGGAACTTCACGGCAGGGATCACCTCCACATGGGGAGCATGGGGAGCCCTGCAGCCAGGGGCTGGCCCTCCTCCCTCAAGCTATGCTTTTCACATGGCCTAGACTGAGGCGTGTGAAACTCTGAGAGCCATGGGATCTAACTCCCTTGTAACAGCCTAAGGCTACCCAGGTGCAAGCCGCTCCCGAGGCCGGAAGACCCATGTGCTAGGAGATCTTGGAGACAAGAGGACAGGTGAGGTTTTCCAGGGTAGAGGAGGACTTATGAATGCGTTAGTTATCAAGGTGGAAAGGCCATTCTCTCAAAGCAGTGCCGCTGAACAGGCCTGGAGGGGCAAATAGGCCCGCCCCCGCACCCCTATTTCTCCATTCACCGACCAGATGAGGTTTCTAGTTTTTCTGATCCAGACTGCTGGCTCAGCAGCTTCAGGCTCTGGGCTTTGCTGTATTGTGAAACTTAATTCAATTTTTCAAGGCGTAAATTATTCAGCCTGCAGTTCACTCATCCCAAGTATATACTTTGATGAATGCACTCTCACTTGTCTGTGTAATGACACCCTAGCCCAGCATATGGAGGGGACCCAGCACAGCTGATGAGGTTCGTGTTCCCCTCACTGGTTGGGTCTTTTCTGCTCAAGGCTAATCTTTATTTTGCTACCCACCATAGGTTTTAGATTTCCTATAACTGGAGCAGTGCAGTCTGTTCTTCTGCTCAGTGATTTTATTTTTCAATGACTCATTCACGCGGTTGCACGAGTTGCAGTGTGCTCCCCCCATCACTGGGGAGTGACTTGTTTTGTGGCCCGATTGCATACCCATGTGTACGTTCTGGTGAATGTCTGCTCTTCCATGGAAGTAAATACTTCCACACTTCTCTGCTGGCCAAACCCATGTGCTCTACCTTACACTGTTAGCTTTGGAGTCTATATTGTTAGAATGACTTGAGAGCAGACTGGCGTGAATTCCAAGATCAACTTATGTCCTAATGAGATCCACCACTCGGGGTCCATACTGAGAGGTGGTCTTGCTGTTCGTTCTAGAGGCACTGAGGGGGAACTCTGAAGTGAGAGATCATCTCAGTAGATTTAAGTCCTGGACAAAATAAATAATGAATTTCCCCAAGGTCATGGTCAGTGGTTAGAACGGAGACAACAGAAGGCCCGAGTGATGGGAAAGTGAGATGGGGAAGGAAGGACCGGCTCGAGTGTCCAGTCGCTGCTCACTTAGGCATGATGTTGCTCCCTCACCACAGGGAAAGACTGGCACATACACAAGTTTTCCAGACTAGAGCGTGCTTCTGTGAACTCTGGGAGCTTGCTTCCTTCTGTAGGTCTTTCTGGCTAGCACCGCCCTCCAACAGGTGAGGCACGCTCACTACACACAGCTCATACCAGCTTCTCTCTGAGAGATGGCTGTCCTCTGGTGGTGCCAGGGCAGTTAGTAGGACCACACAGACACAGGGGAGAGGTGCCAGGAGAACAGAGCTCCTTGGCTGAAATTGGCCCATGTGGGGCTCCTGGCTGCTGGGGTAAGGACAGGAAGGATTCAGGTCCTCACTTCTAGTTTTCTACTGTCATCTCCAAGGCAGTTAGTTCTCCTTCAGTTGGGATTTTGCCCTCAAAGGCAATGTAAGTTATCAAAGTTATCAAAGAGGCGCTGAGGGTTTAGGAATGAGGAAAGGCCTTGGTAGGTCTGCACCTAGCAGCTGGAAAATACTGGAACGGAAGAAAAGTGCTGGGGGCAAGTTCTCCACTTCAGCTCTAACTTTAGCCTTGGAAGTCACCCCAGGAGGGGGCCAAGATTCAGAGGAACCAAACACTCAGACTGTGGATCCCAAGAAGCAGCAAAACTCCAGGGCAGGTCCTTCCACCAGGGGACTCAGTAAGTGGCAGCGGTGCAATGTTAAAGCTGGCACCCATACTTTGTAAATTTGAAACTGAATTCCTACAGCTGAGGGAAGCTGTCAAGATCAAATTAAAGCGGATAATAGGGGTTAAGGCCAAGTCACAGGATAATCACAGTGAGTTCTGGCTTAAAAATGGGGCAGGAGGATTCAAGTTTTGAGACAAACAGATCTAACAATACGAAAAAAACCCCAAACCAAACTCTACTACTGCACTCTTCTGTGTTTGCCCTCATCCCCACAAAGTACGCCAGAGGGGCGAGCTCTGAGTGACCTGTGTGGCTCTGAAAAAGAGGCCCACTCAGATGCCCTCAGTGATATCAACATGAGCCCCCAGAGAAGCAGCGGACTGGGCCAGTTGCTCTGTGATCCCGAGTGGTGCCACAGCGCCTAGCCCCACTGTCAAGTAGAATATAGCTATTAAAATTCACTGCCCCCTTTATTTTGTGAGTAAAAATCCAAGCACGCAGGAGAAAAATCAGTTCTGAATGGCATGCTTTTTATAACTTGTGGCAGAGGAGGGACAGGAATTTTCCACTAGCTTCCATCTGAACAGCCGTGCATGCAAGGCAAGAGGGCTGGGGAGAGGGGCAGACCTCCAAAACTGCAACTAATTATGGGAAAATGATTCAAGTCCCTTGTACTTTCACCACAAGCATTTGGAGAGTCAGGCTGAAGCATTACTACAGAAATGGCTGTGACACTCAAGTCAGTTTGGCTCAGTGTCCCAGAATCCTTCACCTAAGAACAAGTGAGGACTGAACGTGTGCACACTATAAATCATGAGCAAACAGTGATCAGCAAGATCGTCCTTTGAGACGAACAGATGCCCACTTCTGCCGACCACCCAAACGCACTAGACCCAGGGGCAGGCAGAGTCAGGGCACCACATGCTGCTCTGAGAACGCGCTGTCAGGTACTCGCTGCTCACCTGAAGACGGACAGGACCTCAAAGCATCAAAAGCGAGAAAAACACTCAAGTCTAAGACCTCCTCTAAGACTCAAGTCTAAGACCTCCTCTAAGTCTCAAGTCCAAGACCTCCTCTACGGTCCAGCTAAGGTCTTAGACACTCAGTATTTCTGTTTTACGTTTCTACTTTCCCGACAAGTGCACAGATGACAACTGGAGGCAGTGTCTTGACTGGAGGCAGGAAAGGAGGAGTGAGGGGAGGAGGAGGGAGGGCTGGGTCTCCAATCCCACAGAGGGCAGGGCCTGGCCAATGTGCTTCCCCTTTTCTTAGTTCCTGGTATCCAAAGCGTCTCAGTAATTATTACTTCTTTCACAGCATCCCTAGGTTGAAACATATACCTCATAAATGAATTGATTAGTACATTAGTTCCAAATGCTTAAACACTTAAGAGTCATTTCAACACATAAACGCATACAAACTATAAGAAATAAATGATGCTTTGTTTATTTTTTTTTTTTAGACAAAGTATTGCTATGTAGTTCAGGCTGACCTCCAGTTTGCCTCAGCCTTGTGAATGGAATTGTTTTTTAAGTATGAATGGAGTGGATTTAGCCTATAGGCACTACAAAGTTCCTTTGGAGTCAAAGTGGACGGTGCCCTAGTGAGTTCTAGTTCGTCTCCTATCCTGCCGGGCTTGCTTTCTGCAACAGTGGCCACCACTTCTTCTTCCTCCTCCTCCTTTTCCTCTTCTTCCTCCTCCTCCTCCTCCTTCTCTTCCTTCTCCTCTCTTTCCTCTTCCTCCTCAATTCAGAGCAAGGCCTCATGTAGCCCAGGCTACCCTTGAACTCATTATATAGTGGAGGCTGTCCACAAACCTTTGATCCTTCTGCCTCCACCTCCTAAGTCCCAGGAGTACAGGTGTGTTGATGACCAGAACAAGCTTATATGGTGCTGGGGCCTGAACCCAAAGCTTCATGCACACTAGGCAAGCGCTATAGCTTGCCATTTATATGACAAGCTCCTCAGTATCTATATGTTAGTCTTCCCAATGAAGAATGGAAAACTTACACGTGCTGGCCCAGGAGCGCCTGTGACTTGCCTCTGTAGAGATGCCTTCAGGAGCGCTTCAAAGACACTGGCAAGTCCCTCCCTAGCCACTCGGTCCTGGCACAGCCACGCTTCCACATTGCCACTCAAAGCATGACACACTTAATGCACTGGAGGAACCCAAGACAGAATGAAATCCACTCAGTTGGTTTGTGTCACTTCCTTGGAGCACTATGGCCTCCATCCACCCGGCACCGGGCAGAACTACCATCCACAGCGCAGCTAATGTTCTCTCTGCCACTGGACTCCAGCAAATTCAAGGCATGACTCAGACATTTATTTATTTGTTATTTATTTTTAGACTAATGGGAACTGTATGAATTCTTTCTTGGGCTTCCAAGGACACATGCCTTTTATGCTTGATCCGGAAAGAGTCATGTTTCGGAATGTTAAACTACTAATTTACCTAACTGAATCCCTTTACAGTCCTCAGGCAGCCAGAACAGTTTCATCCGAAGTTCAAGGCCAGAAAACGTACATTCCCAAGTTCATTCTCCAGGCATTACGTAGGCAGTCCCAGGTGAAAGGTACAGAGACATGAGATCACCCATTCTAAGCAAATACACCGATCATAGCTAAATACATTAAATACTTTGTTTCCAAACATCTTGTCCTTTAAAGTTCCTTTTGTTGAGTCACAAAATGCAGGGAATACATAGGGCATGGTGACATCAAGCTTACAGTTTGATACAAAGAATTCATTCCGTAACTTGTACCTAGGTTAACACTCGAAATATCCTGTCTGTAATCTTGGTGTGTGTATGTGTATGTGCATGTGCACGTGGATGCACGTGTCTAGCCCCATCAGTGAACTACAGGTTCCTCGAGGGACCTCATCTCAAGGCAGAGGATCTGAGCATACACAAAGCTGTCCTACTTTGGCCCCAGCACACACACTGACACGTATGCATTCATGAAACAAATCAAAAGAAGAAATATATTCAGGTCGGACAATAGTTCTCCGCTGTTGGTACTTGGAGAGTAGCGTCCCTCCTTCTCCAACATGAATGGCAGCCCGAAACACAAATGTGACCAACTCTCTCTGAACAGGAGTCGGCAGCAACACAGCAGCCCTAAGCAGGAATGCTGGAATGAGAAGCTCGGCACAGAGTGTATTTTGTGGTAGACACTTGCTTATTTTGGGTCAGGAGACATAATTAGACACTCGATGATTTGCCTGAAGCCATAATCACCATTTGCAGTTCCCAGTTGAGCCTCTTCACCGTGGAATCAAACTACAGCCATCTATAGAACTCAGGCCATGTGGTTTTCAGGGCAGTTCTGAAGGACTACAAGCCACAGGCAGAATGAAAACATACATGCTCAGGGGTTTCTAACAGCCTTACAAAGTGAACTGTGCTCCCAGTTTAACCATCAAAATTTAAATGTCAGAGTAACCACACTGATAAAGTACTTAATATGCTTCCTATCAAATCTCAGACCAGGGATCGGATATAAATTACAGGTAGGAATAAAGGTCACACCACTGCATGCTTTTTCTCCTTATCTGTGTGAGTACTGGGTACAGCCATGCCTTCCCAGACTGCTGCTTCAATCTCATGTGCCCAGGCTTGCCTTAGTCTGCTATGTAGCTGAGTACTACCTCGTCCTCTTGACTCCATCCTGGGATAACAAGTGTGTCCCACCATGCCTGTTTTTAATGCAATGCTGAGGATCACGCCAGGGCTTCCTGAATGAGGGGCAATCACTCTTGTCAACTGAGCTATATTCTCAGCCTCTGAAGTAGTTCTTTAAAAATTAAGTACATACATATCCAGATAAGGTTGGTTCTTGCCTTCAATCCCAGACTTGGGAGGTAGATTGAGGAAGGAGGGTCATGAGTTCAAGGCCAGGGTTGCAGCATGTTATAGAGTTCCAGGTTAGCCTGGGCTCCATGAGACTTTGACTCAAAATAAAATAAAATAAAAACCTACTAATAAGATTTAAATGAGTTTGCTAAAATGTTTAAGGATATATTTTAACCTTAAAATTGATGCACAAAGCAGTGCCCTGTGAAGCAGTTTGTATTTCTAATGTGAGTTATAAAAAGACTGGTCACTTTTAGCTTCAGCAAGACACAGGCACATGTGCGGTCCTGTGAAATATGTGCACACAAGGGACTGCAAGTATGAAAATAAATATGAAAACACTGTAGCCTTAAACACTTGGAAGAGTGGGAACGGAACCAGAGGTTAAAGGAGAGATAATCTAATCAAATAGAAGATGATTTTCCCCTAACTAGGTCAGAAAAGCAAAGTTCTGCTATAATAAAATCATTAAATTAAAAAAGCTGTGGCCAAAATGAGGAGCAGGCTATGGCCTGAGACTTCCTGGCATCACACTGTAGTGTCTCTCCAGGTCTGCACCACCACACGTGAATGCAGAGGGGACACATGCACATATACTTCCATCCTGACAGAGGGATCCATGCCTTCTAACCTAGGGCAAAGCATAGGGAAGGATACTCGGGCAAGAGACTGAAAGGCAACATCTACACTGAGGAAATGCCTTCCAAGGCAACCAGTTCAGGATGAGGCAAAGCCACAGTGTTAAGGGTAAAGGACATCAGGTGCACACCACCATAGGGAAAGGACACCAGGGTCACATCACCATAGATAAAGGACACCAGGGTCACATCACCATAGGGAAAGGACACCAGGGTCACATCACCATAGGGAAAGGATGGCAGGCACACATACCCTAATAGTTAAAGGGATGTTGGTCGGGTGTACTACTGACTCTTCATGTAAGCTAGCCCTGTCTAATTTTTAGCAGCTTCCAGCATCAGCTCAAATGCCTTTCCATTGAAAATAAAAAAGCAGAGGGCTTGGCTGGCATCTGTCCATAGTGGCAGCACACAGTAGGGCACGCTGTGAGACCTTGTAAGCCGACCTGCACTCCCAGGCTCACCTCGCCTTTAGTAAGAAGTAGGATGAACTAGTTAAGTTCCATAGTGGCAGATGCATGGCGGAAGCCTGTGGAAGCTGAGGTTAGAAGGAATTTCTTCTCCATTCTTTGGCTGCTCCAGCTCCGGCAGGGTCATGCTTGCCGTCCCCTTGTAGGAACTTCAGCTGGCATTTCCGGTCTGCATTCTCACCCTCTCAGATGGTCATTTTCAGATTTGCTGCTGCCCTCCCACACAGCCACCACACAAATTGCTGGCCTTGGGCTATATAATCAAAGGCCACATTTGACAAAGCTTAAAACCCAACCCAGATTGTTCTGTCAGCTTACAGATTCTGGTCTGGGGGACACTGGAAGAGATTTAGGTTTTCTGGGCCTCAATTTCCCCTTATTGAAGAGCCCTGATAGCTCCACCCTGCTGTCTAGGGCACACTTCTGGGGACCACCTTCAACCCTTGAGGCCAACCCCAGAGGCTGGCCTTGACATGGATCCTCCTCCAGACCCCTGGCTGACTCCTCTCCGTGATTACAGCCTGAGGCATGGGTGTCTACAGGGCCACCAGGGCTCACTAATGGACAGTTCTCAGGGCTCCCCAGGTCTTCTGGGGATCTCACAAGCCACCAGTGTCCTCATGTTTGAACTGGCTGCCCCTCCTTGCTGCCTTCCTTGACCATCCTCCATGGCCACTCTATGGGACTACTTCCTAAATAAACTTCCTGTATGCCTGCCTGGGTCTCAGACTCTGATCCTGGGGAAACCCAAGCTAAGAATGTGAGAATCCACTGAGACAAAAAAAGGAAAAAAAAAAATCTAAAAAAGGCTAAGAGGCATGCTGCTGAAGGCTGCGGGACAGTCCTGCTCTGCTTAGCAAATGGTGGACTGGTCTGCGAAGCTCTACCACAGTTTATTCCGTGATGTATGGCCTCTGTACGGTCAGATGGGCCTGTGCTCTAACAGGTACTGGACAAATACATATCCCAAGCTCTCTCTAGAAGACACTTTTAGTAGAATGATATCTTGTGCTATAAAAATAAAATGCCCACCCCACTCTACACAGCTTCATTAAACCTGCATACATTCAGAGTGGCAGCTGCTGAGGGGAAAGCCACAGTGTCAGAAAACATTGGGAGGCTAAAGGGCAGCTGCACACATCCTTTCTGGACTTGGAAGCCATGATAGGACAGACACAGCAGCAAAGGGGTGTGGCCTATGTAAAGGGGTGTGGCCTATGTAAAGGTACAACCCAGTAAAAGAGCAGTCACAGAGACTTGAGGACAAGCAGGACTGGCCTGGCAGTGTGCACTGCACAGGAACACACAGACTCAGCTAAGTTGTGTCACCTCAGGAGCTGCGGACAAGGCTGCCAGCCAAGGCCTGCAACTGTATCCGTGGCATCTTGATGGTCGGGGCGTGGAGTGGGGGTGTGTGTGTCACCAAGACATTTTGTCTCTTCGTACTTATGAAGGGAGCAAAGAGGCTAGTTTGTCCAGACCTTGCATCGGGTAACAGAAAGCCACTCAGATTAACCAACCAAAAGTAAAACTGACAGAAGAGAGAACAATTAGCATTAGGGTGCTCTTGGAAGGCCCTACATGTGCTGGGGCCCCATGTCCATGGTCTACCTTCTGGATTAAGCTAATTTACACTGGCTATGCAAAGGAGGCAAACCTGGGGAGCAGAGGTGGGCAATTGGCTCTGATGTGTGTTCCTGGGTCACAACATAAGATGGTGTCTACAAACAGACACTCAGAAAGACGCTTGCCAGCTTTGGGGGCATCAGAACATGACCTATAACCCACGGTGATATGCCTTTGTCTACGGCCCCCCGCCCCCTGCATATACACAGAAGATAAAGGTTTCTCTGAAGTATGCGCCTCTTGCCCCATCCCCTTTCATCTCAGCATCCCCCAGCAGCACTGCTGAGAGCACAGATGCATAGGGAGCCAAAGCTCCAGACTTGAAAACCAAAACCAACAAAGCTGTGCTACAGGGGGCGGGGGGGAGAGGGCGGGCCCAGGCCCTGCCAGCTTTCTCTCTGGAGACCTCAAATGATGCCTCAGTTTCCCCTGGACAGAGACTAGAGAACATTAGGTCAAAGGCCACCCCCACATAGCATCCCTGGATTTAATAATCTTGAACTCAAGTTTGCAGGCTAACTCTAAGCACAAATGCTTGGGCTGTTTGTAAGGGTGTATATGGGAATGGTTGCAGAAGTCTAGTATCCGAAAGGAATGTGAATGTTCACTTCCAGTGGAGGATTTAAAAATAAATCAACCGGCACTTTTTTTTACTTTAAAAATTAGAAAGCATCCTTGCTACAGGAGCACAGAAGAGGAACTCGTGGGCACAGAGGGGGAGGGCCTCCCACGGACAGATTGTTGGGAGCTTTTGAGCAGCCTTGTAACTCTACCAGGCCCCTTCTTGGGGCTCTTAGTCTTATTAATGAAAGAAATTAAGAATGGACTCCAATGGAAGCTTAAAGACAGAGTTTAAAAGAAAATCATTCCAGTACAGGCAAGCTATAAATTTCAGTAGTTACCCTAGGAGAGGAGAGTGGAGGAGCGAAGGAAAAAAGCTACAGCATTTAAGGCAGCACGGAGGTCAGGTACATGGTAGACCGGCAGCAGCTCTGTGGAGCTGTAAAGAGAAGGAATCCCAAGCTCCGGGGGAAGCATGGTCGGATGGAGAGAGAAAAGGGAACGTTACTGTCGTCTGAGTAATTCAAGTTTCCGAAGCAGCATGGCGTGGCTGCACCCTGTAAGAGGGCGCTGGGGGATGGGGGTTGTGGGATTGAGAAACACAGCATCTCTGTCTCTTCAGAGTGGCTTAAGGTGAGCCCGCTCTCCTTGGGAGAGTACTTTGGTCAGGGGATTGACCTGCCCAACTGGAATGTCCCCAGGCCAGAGAGTCCATCCTCTTGACCAGAAGGACTTGAGTTTCTTAATGAGCCGTCATTGCTACTCTAAAATCTGCAAACAAGGCGTGGCAGGGAGGTCACGTGCACACCAAGCTGGAGACTGTTCCCGTACGAGTTTGCTTTTGCACATGTCTCCCAAGGGTTTGTGTGGTGGAAGCTTTGTCCCTTGTGTCACAGTTTTTGGGAAATTGTGGGACCCATCATTTGGGAGTCTAGCCATAGGTCAACTGGGGGAAGGGAGGGTCACTGCACTAGGAAGGGACTGAAGTAGTTCTCCTGGGACCCTGGTTAGACCTTCCAAGAGTGTTGTTATGAAAGAGCAAGACTGTCCCCTCCTGGTTTCTCCTTACTATTTGACCTTTCCCTGTCACATGTGCTCTTGCCGTGATAACTTGTGCTATGATGTTGCTAGGGAAACTGTCCATCATGCTCTTTAGGCTTTGAGTTTCCCAGTCTGGGAGCTAACTGAAGCCAGGGCCTTATACATGCTAGCCAAGGCTTTCCTGCTGATCCAATCCACTGAATGCAATTGCACCTCTTTTCTTTTCAAAGTAGCCAAGTTCTGGTGCCCTGTCAAAAACAAAAGCCAGACTAACGCAGAGGTCGAAGAGATTTCAGACTGTCAGTCCTGATTAGTACCAGGTAAAAGAATGGAGATTCATTTTCAGCCAACGTTAGGGAACAATGAACCATAGACGGATAAAATTTGTATTTAGTTTCTCTCATTTTGGAAGGCAGGGGTGGTGGGTGAGAAGGCAGGGGCTGCCTTAGGGTCCAAAGAAGAAGGGGAATGGGAAGGGGAGGGGAGGTTGAGGTAGAAAGAAAAAAAGAACTAACTGGGCATAGTAGGGCTCACCAGTAATCTAAGTCTTGGTAGGCTGAGCCAGGAGGATCAGAAGTTCTAGGCCAGGCTTGGCTACAAGAGACCCTGTCACAAGATGAAGGCAAAAGAAGCATCCTTTCTTCTCTCTCTCTCCCTTGTTGGGACAGCTGGAGTATTTTGCTTACAGAAGATGATGACCCGGAATGTATTCAAATTATTTTTAATTTTCCAGGACAACAGAGTTCTTCAGGTGCACAGAAGCACACTAGTGGGAGGGGAAGGGGACACTCAGTTCTATCTAGCATCTACTAGCATCTTCAACTAGCATCTGCCATTGCCAAGGGACCCACATCAAACCCCTAGGCTGGTGGCGGTTTCTTCACACTACATCTGTTTTCCTTTCTCTGGTAAAATGCAAGACAACTTTTTATTTAAAAAAATTAAACAAGCTGGCCAGAGAGTTAGGTCAACGTACAGTCAGCCTGCATGGCTGCCTCACAAATGGACTTATTATTCCTGTCGAATCTGATCACTCAAAAGGCTGAGGGTGTAATGAAAAGCCCGAGAACATATTTGACATTATACACGCACAAGTATGTATTAATGTACTTTATTCTGACAGCTTGAGCTTCGCTGTGTTGCCAGACTTCACTGAGCGTATTAGAAGTGCATCCACCATTCAGCAAAAATGTTTGCTAGCTACAGAATCATGACAGGCTGCAGAGCTGCACGCAGAGATCCTCTGCATTCTGGCCATAGGAGCGATGAAGGATCAGCAGCCCTGACATAGTTTAACTTTTAGAAGTGAACATCCGGCTGGGCAGTGGTGGCGCACGCCTTTAATCCCAGCGCTTGGGAGGCAGAGGCAGGTGGATTTCTGAGTTTGAGGCCAGCCTGGTCTAGAGTGAGTTCCAGGACAGACAGGGCTATACAGAGAAACCTTGTCTTGAAAAAAAAAAAAAAAAAAACGGGAAAAAAAAAGTGAACATCCAAATACAGGCTGACCTCTCTTGGGTGCACAGGGAATGGGGCTAGAACACACTAGCCTATCACAAATATACAGGGATCTTTCCAGAGACACTTGTGCCTACAGAGCACACTCGCCACTACATAATCACGGGAAGTGGGTGTCAAAGGTCCAAGGAAAGCAAGGGTGTGCGAAGCCTTTCACGTGGGATCAGAGCCATGGCCCTCTGCTGAGAAGCTCAAGGGTCCTGGGCCTGCTGTTGTTAAGAGCAACCAAGTACAAGTGACAAGAAAGGGTGCTTACGGAAGAACAGCTCTATTTCCTCCCTCTTCCTTCAGGCTGACTTCTTATGCCAGGATGGCCCTCCTGGAGCAGATTTCTCTATGTCCCGGAGCAGTCACAGGGGTTAAAGACGAGAAACACTGACCAGAAAAACATCCCAGGGTAACCATTAGAAAAGGATGAGATTACACATTTCCAGAGACAGGCCGGTTTCAGGGTCTACCTGTGTGCGTGGACCAGCTGAGACAGGCCGGTTTCAGGGTCTACCTGTGTGCGTGGACCAGCTGAGACAGGCCGGTCTCAGGGTCTACCTGTGTGCGTGGACCAGCTGAGAGAGGCCGGTCTCAGGGTCTACCTGTGTGCGTGGACCAGCTGAGAGTTTCATGTCTGGAGTTAGTCTCAGGTTCTCTACGATGTCCTGGTTTGTAGAAAGGCTGCCTTATGAAGGAGACCTTCATCTGGAAATGTCTGTCTTCACACATTATCCGGTCAACGACTGCATTCTTCCCATCTCAGAATCAGCAGTTGACTTGGAGAGGAAAAGCAGATTCTTTTGCCATGACACTGTCTGGAGACATGGCTGTTGTTGATAACTTTTGATTCTGGGATTTCTTTTTTCTTTTTATGGTGCTGAGGATGGCACTCAGGCCCTTGAACATGCTAGCCAAGTACTTCACCACCAAACTGGACAACCTGCCCTAATTGGAGGCTTTCTTGTTGGTCAAAATGGCTGTCAACCACGTGAAGGTGGTCTGTTTTTGAGCAGGACAAAACCCAGGATAGGATAGTAGGCTCCATCCAATTCTGAGCTCTATCACTGCTGGCTGTTAAAAGGCCAGGACATGTGTAGGAGCCTTGGGGATGAGTTCACACTGGGCTTGCAAGCTCTAGCTCTCAGCTAGTCATTCAGAGCCCACGGAAACACTAGAGTGGCTGAGAGGTGGCATGCCGTCAACAGACATTCACCATTATAGCAGGGCTTGCTGCTGCAGCATCCACTCTGAAGACTGTAGTCTTCCTTAAGCAGCCCATGGCTTGTCAGAACTTTAAGTTCAGTCCCTCTCTGCAAAATGGGTCACGTGATGTTACTTTTTGTGGGTCACTTCCTCCACCCTGAAAATTTCAAGTTACGGACAGGGGCCAGTGTCATAAAAAGGAATGGCATTTGTTACCTAAGCATTGCATGCAGGGTATCTATCCATGTACATGGCTCTCTCTCCCTCCTCCTCCTCCTCTTTCAATTCATAACCTTTTAGAATTTCTTGTCTTCAAGTTTAGAAAAAGGTAGAGTAGTGAAGAAATTTTATTTCTCAAAATTAAGACTTTTTAAGAAAAATCTCTCGGTTCTAATTTTAAGTTGCATCCTGAGTTTAAACACTCCATTTATAAACAGCCCTCTCATGTCTTTAAAGTGGGGACCACATTTGACCCAGCGGCTTGAAGAGGGGGAAGGGAAGTTAGAGGATTCCTTTTTCCTCTCTAGTTATGTGCTTCAGAATGAGGAAAGGGAAATGGAGCTCTTCACCTGCACTAGGCTTGTAAACAGTTGCTTCCGAGCATAGATACAAACTACAGGTTCACGGCCTCTTCCTAGTTTGAGACTCCTAGAATACATCTCTGTCAACATAAGTCTTCACTGGGTGTGGAGAGGAACTAAGCTTGAAGCTGAAACAGAGGGAAAAGGAAAGGTCATGAAGAAGGGTACGAGACTAAGCCCTGGGGCTAGGCCTGATGGGGGTCAGCAGAGGCCAGCATGCGAGGGCAGCCTGCCTGCTGCCTGCAGCTACCGCAGCTTTACAGTAGTGCAGGCTTCACTCTCATGCTTGCATAAATGACCAGAGAGTGTTAGGACATGTCACACTGTTGGAGTCAATAATCTGTTCAATAACCAAAGGACACCAGTCAGCAAGGAATGAGTGCTAGCTATCCAGACAGACTGTGTGGAGGCTGGGAGACCCACAGACAGGGCAGTGCCAAGAGCAAACACACCTGGGAACAACAGGCTTACTATGGTGAAGATTAAGAATCCACGGGCTGCATGGCACCCGTCATGGGGTACAATATGGTCCCGCTCCCCAAGGATACTTGAATACTCAGAGAGGAACTCCCCCCCACACACTACTTTCCTATTCTTTATTGTTATGGTGTTCTGCCTGATGCATGTCTGTATGAGGGTGTTACAGACAGTTGTGAACTGCCATGTGGGTGCTGGGAATTGAACCCAGGCCCTTTGGAAGAGCAGCCAGTGCTCTTAACCACTGAGCCATCTCTCCAGGCCCACTTTCTTACTCTTAAAGGCAGAAGTCAGAATCACCGGTTAATGTTTTAGGAGGAACTTTGATCACTGACTCTGTAAGTACAATGGCCCTCTGTAGAAACTGTCAAATTTAAAGAAAGACACCAGAAACAGCTTTCAGATTCAGCTTAATATAAAAACACTATACTTCTACAAAAAGAATAAAGACAATTTTTGTTCTTGAGCTATAATTTGGGCCAATTAATAGCTTTCATCACTGGATTGCCATTTTAAAGAGGAAAATCAGTATTCAAGCACATCTGCAACGATGCAGCAGCACGGTCTCCTCCTTGAGGTATCCAAGTGACCTTGTGGAAATGCTACCTTACCTTCAAGGAAATCCGTGCCCAAAAGGCCCAGTGTTAAGCAACGGAGCCAGTGCCTCTGGCTGCCTCTGGCATTTGTTACCTAAGCATTGCATGCAGGGTATCTATCAATGTACATGGCTCTCTCTCCCTCCTCCTCCTCCTCTTTCAATTCGTAACCTTTTAGAATTTCTTGTCTTCAAGTTTAGAAAAAGGTAGAGTAATGAAGAAATTTTATTTCTCAAAATTAAGACTTTTTAAGAAAAATCTCTCGGTTCTAATTTTAAGTTGCATCCTGAGTTTAAACACTCCATTTATAAACAGCCCTCTCATGTCTTGAAAGTGGGGACCACATTTGACCCAGTGGCTTGAAGAGGGTGAGGGGAAGTTAGAGGATTTCCACCTTACGGAGCCACCTTACTAAACTGTAAATAAACAGTGTTTTAGATAAGAAGGCAATTGACAAGTATTTAGGAACCAGGCTTCTAACCATGTGACTAATGACGGTCATGTGCACTTTCCTAGCTGGAGAATTACATCCAGGACAACATGAAGAAGGAGATGGTGGAGATCCAACAGAATGTGGTGCAGAACCAGACGGCCGTGATGATAGAGATTGGAACCAGCTTGCTGAACCAGACAGCGGCACAAACTCGGAAACTCACTGACGTGGAAGCCCAAGTAAGTGGCAGACCTGGGTACAGCGGCTAACCCGCCATGCTCCTGTGGCTGGCTGGACAGTCTGATAATGGAGAGCTACAGACACCCGCTGTGGCGGAAGAGGTTGCGCTTCAGCACTGCAGCGTTAAAGGACAGTTAAGGCTTAGAAAAGCCAACAGGTTTTCATTTTCACAGCTGTGGCTAAGTTTAACTTATTCTACCAGTGACCTTCTATCTGCTTGCATGTTATCCACAACGTAATACTCCAAGAAAAATTTTCTTTGTTTGTAATACTCCAAGAAAATTTTTCTTTGTTTCATTGGCCTCTTCTAGACTCCAGATATTATTCTTCATGTCCAAGTTCTGTTTTGTAAATTTAAGAACTAGGAACCATAAAGCAGAGGTCTGGAAACTTTGTCCTTAAATCTAACCCCAGATTCAAGTTTGTGGAGTGGATTCATAGAGGAAGTACTGAGAGAGCAGGGTGGCAGCTGGCAATGGCACAGACAGGGTATGATCCAGAGACAAGAACCACAAGGGAAAGTGAGTCTGGTCAGAGCTCCATTTTCTGTGGGTCGGCTTCCTGAGCCCTGATCAAGCTTCAGAAGTTAGTATTACCATGCTCTGAGCCACACCAATCCTTTAAAAACAGGAGGATCCACACTGTAAACCACCCCAGAATCCCGACCCTCATCTGCTGCTTTAGCTAAGAGGGCCAAGTACGAGATCTCAGCAGTGGACAGCAGGCCTCATATGAGTAAGACCACAAGCTCCTAAGGCCCTGTCCCGAGACAGTGCCAGCGTGCCACGACCTTTCAGGGCCTCTCTAAAATCTGTTTTTATAGAGAAAACAGTAGATCTTACAGGGTAAGGGAATTATTTGGTTATCACTTTCAACAACATCAGGCATTTAGGAACAATATGAAGAAACACACGTTTTCCACAGTTTACAAGGCACTGAGATTTAATCCTGCTTGTTAGAAAATGTTATAACAGGTTACAAAGAAAACAATGTGTCCATGGATCAAACCAATTGATAAAATAAAGTAGTAATGGTTAAGTGACATTCCACAGCTTTTGTCAGTAACTCTGGGCTATCATGTTCCAACACATCCAGTAAGAACAATGCAGTATTTCTTGTTTTTTTTTTTTTTTCTGATACAGGCAATAAAATGTTAGGACATAGAACAACTATGTAAACCTTTGTAACATCCTGTGTAAGATCACAGGATTTAAAAAGTGCTACTATGAAGTTAGACATCCTATGACTGAGGCTAACAGGAAAACAGGCCAGAGATGGAGAGAAAACAGCTGCAGGGTCCAAATAAACACGTCAACACGGGCGAGCCCCAGGAAGGACATGGGGAGGCTGACTTAGGCTCTCAATCCAGCCGACAGCAACTGCCGCTCAGTTAAGGATGAGACAGACAGAAGAGGTCCAAACTAGAACATGAACACTTCTGGTTATATGCCAAAGAATTCTAGACTGCCACAATGCCATTATTAGACACCATGCAAAGCTGGGGTCTCAGATCTTACAGCCACTACCTGGCTGGTACAACTTAGTACCAGTTAACACAGACCCTTAAGATTTATCCCCTTCAGATGTAAAGGTCAGTGAGATGGCTCAGAGGGTAAAAGCACTTGCCACACAAACATGATGGCCTGAGCTTGATCCTCTGAACCCATGCAAACAAGGCTGGGTGTGGTGGTACCTATCCATAAGGCCAGTGCTCCCAAAGCAAGGTGGGAGGCAGAGACAGGACTCTCCAGATGATGGGGGAGGTTGACTAACACAGAACAAATAGTGAAGAAGAAAGAGAAAACCTGCTCAGTGAGGCAGAGAGAGAGAGAGAGAGAGAGAGAGAGAGAGAGAGAGAGAGAGAGAGAGAGAGAGAGAGAGAACCAAGTCCTAACAATATCCTCTGAAGACAACACGTGTGCCACTGCATGTGCGTGCCTCCACATCCACTCTGTCCTCTCTCCCCTCACACTTACACACATCAATCCTGTATCAGGCGGATTTCTATTGGCATCTTTCTCTACCTCTTTCCAAATCTGCCCTCATCCTATAATTCTCATGGGCTCTCAGGACATCAGACCACCCTGTTCTTTAAAGAATAAACTGCAACTGAATGTCTGAACAGAGAAAGCAGAGGCCAAAGCCGCACGGAGGGCTTTGCTCTCACGGCCTCTGCTCGTTTCCAGAAGCGCTCGGCTATGACCTCAGTCAGGCTTGATGAGGACCAGACATGCCCGGCACCTGCATGGTGAGACAGCACAGCCAGGGCTGTGCAGATGACAAGGACCCCAATAAACAATGATTCTTTTTCAAGGTCCCTGGTTGCTGGGCAACGAGTCAGACTTCCATTAACAGGTGATATCACATCCTGAGTGACACCACACAAGGATGTGAGTAGCTGATTCTTCCTGCTGGGAGTCAGCCAGGCACCAAAGAGCCGCACAATGGGGAGCACTCGCTCCCACTGGACATTGACATGGCATTATTCCCTAATTGGCCAGAAGGGCTTTTAAAGTAGGAACAAGAAAGATAGACCAGAAGAAAGGAAAGGCTTAACAAGTGGGTGTAGGCCGGGAGATGGCAGGCTGGCTGCTAGCTTTTACTTTCCACACAAGGAAGCACGAGACTTTGTCGCTTTGTCCATTGACAGAAAGATATTTCTGAGCAAAAGGAAGTTATTTCACAAACTTAAAAAATTATTAGGTTTATTTGGTTTGCACACGTGCATGGTGTGTGTGTGTGTGTGTGTGTGTGTGTGTGTGTGTGTGTGTAGGTCAAAGGACAATTTGCAGGAGTTGGTTCTATCCTGGGGAGAGAACTTAGAGGTCACTGGGCTTAGTGGCAAGTACCTTCATTTGTAGAGCCATCTTGCCACTATCTATAATTTTTGATTCACAAGATATTTATTTAATATCCCCACTTGTTACATTACACAAAACGATAAAATGTTCCAAAAGGAGAGACATAATACATGCCTTGATACTATGTTCTCCCGACCCTATTTACTTCAAAAGGATTTGGTCACTTATTATTTACCATAAGAGATTTAAAAGATAACATAGCTGGGCATGTTCCATGACACCAAAAATTTTTACGAGCATAAAAGCTTTGCCATGCCCAAGCTCTCCAGACCCCTTCCTTACTGCGGAGCTCCTGGCAGCCGATAACTGCTGGGAAGACAGGAGCCCTCTTTTCTTTAAACTGCATGAAGAAGAGTTG
>NW_022196905.1:162143453-162166881 GCF_008632895.1 Mastomys coucha | reverse complement strand
TGGGAGGGAGGAATTGAGGGAGAATTATGATTCTCTTATGGCATAAGACAAGAAAAACCATGTCGAAACAAGGCAGTTGGGCTACTGTGTAATATGCTTTCTGATCACTTTGATGATGGGATCAAGAGAGCGGGCATACGTCACACTCCTCAAGATTACATCCCACCAATCAAGATGACAGGCGGTAATCCTGTTTGTTACTGTGCAGGTACTAAACCAGACGACAAGACTCGAGTTGCAGCTTCTCCAACATTCTATTTCTACCAACAAATTGGAAAAGCAGATTTTGGACCAGACCAGTGAAATAAACAAACTACAAAATAAGAACAGGTAATAAATAATACTGTAACCTTTCTAGACCCACAGCTTACCTCACGTGGCTAGACTCTAAGCATGGCTTCCCCAGAATGACGGATTTGCCTGGAGCACATGGGCCAGAAGCCCTGAGAACAAGAGGCAAAGGAGAATTTGGAGAGAATGTCTAAAAAGAACCCAAATTCCTGATTAGTCCTGAATTTTGTTTCTTATTCTGGGCCTTGAAAGACTCTGTCAGGAACCTTCCAAATCGCCTCAGCATCATGAAGTTCAGTCTACAGCAAATGTTAGTTAGAGGTTCTCACTATGTAGTCCCAGTGTGCCTGAAACTTACCGTGCAGCCCAAGTTAGCCTTGGAATCAGATATACACCTGCTTCGGTATTTCTAGAGCTGGGATTCAAGGTACACACTGCCACGCCTGGTGGGGATCTTGTTTCTTGTGAGATGAGCCACGCTAGGAAAGCTGGAATAGCCTCTGTTGCGTAATACTTCCTTTTAATAACTTAAGATGAGGATTGGAGAGATGGCTCAGCAGGTTAAAAGTGCTTGTCAGACAAGCCCGACAACCTGAGTTCAATTCCCAGAACACTCATAAACATGGAAGGAGAGAACCAACTCCACCAAACTGCCTGTTGACCTTCACTTGCAGAGGTGGAATGTGTCCACCCGTCCCACTTTCAGGATCCACAGAGGCTTGGATCTACAACCCACTTTGGATACCACCGTCCATGGATACTTAAGTCCCTTATATAAGATGGGACAGTATGGCCCCATAGCCCACTTAATCCTTCTCTATAGTTTAAGCTGTCCCTATGTTGCTTACAGAGAATAAAAAAAGATAATGTAACAACTATGCTCAAAATTCTGCTGTATTATCTAGGGAATAATAACAAAAAAGAGGGTACAAGTTTAGCATGGATGGACTCCTCAGGTAGTTTAAGCCTAGTGTGATTGTATCCACAGATGCAAAGCTCGTGGCCATCAAGGGTTAACTGGATTCACTGCTGGTGTCTGCCTTCTTCCCCAGAAAAGCTCAAATCTTGCTCCTTATTTTATACCCACAGTTGGAATTGAATGTGCTATATAAAGAGAAATGCTTTGAAATGCGTAGAAACTTCTGCTACATTTGAAAACTCATTGCAAGCTTTGCTCCGACTCTGTAAATCAAGGTGCTTTGCTAGAGACTAACGTTACCAATCAACGCAGCTTGCTGTGGTCCCTAGTGATTCCTGCATTCCACCTCTTACCTAAGTCCTTCATATTCCCCCATATTAACTGTCCTGGATCAATAAATAATGTGCCTTTCTGATAATTAAAATCATTTTGAGTTTATGATTAAATTGTGGAGCTTCTCTGTAAAAGCACCTTGCCGCATGTATCTAACAACATGTGAAGTCTCTATTCCTCGGATCAACAGGGCTTCACAACCTGAACTGTTAAAAAAAAATCTACCGGAGGCGCTCCTCGTTGGAGCTGCCTTCCTGGGGATGGGTACACAAAGCTCGATACCATAAAAGCCCGTCAGTAACAAGAACTACACGGAAGGAACAAGAACCTTACAAGCTGCAGAAGCTGTCTTCTCTTTTGTTACAGATACGGGCTGGAATAGTAAGGTTTCCTCGTCAGAAACGTCAGGAAAGCTCCTAGGTGACGTTAGATCTCTTCATGGGTGTTTCCTGCCTTCAGTTCTGACCGGCCTAAGATTTTTAAAAATATGACTGGGGAAAATATATGGGATGTTCTACATTCCACAAGTGCTTTTTCAACAACAATCTTCAAAATTTCTTTAAGGAAAATTGCTTTCTTTATAGATTCAAGCAAAACCACAGATATTTATTGCGATCAACATTTCCCTCCAAATCAACACTACTGCACCAGTTGAAAGTGCGTTAACTGTGCACACTTCATTTCGTCTTTCTCTTTCCTTTTAGAAGCCTAGCATTTAACTGACACTGGGCTCGGCACCACTGCCATGAAGCACAAAGCAGCCGCTAGTTCTGCAGCTGCCACGGGCCTTCACTGCATGAGTCTGTTCCGAGAAGAGTTCACAGTCTTAAACTTAGCCTCACGTTTATGTAGTCCTACGCACTTGGAACTCTTTTCTCCTGTTTCATGAACAGGAATAATTTCCAGTTAAAAATCAGTATACTCTTAACTGAATCTGTGAGTGGTAATGCATCTTTATCGTAGAATCAGAAATAACTATAAAAACATTAATAAAACCTTTTGGGACTTATATGGCATAACTGTATCAAGAAATTTTTAAGCATTTTTTTCAAGGGGCCTTCTCAGGTTTTAGGCATTGAGTGCCCAGTATAAGAGGCAGGTGGGTTAAACTTCCCAGAGAAAAAATGGATTCAAATAAACCAAGCCAAACAAAACCCAAAACCACAAACCAACCAACCAACCAACCAACCAACCACCCAACCAACCAACCAACCAACACAAGAAGTTTAGAGTAAGAAAGATCTGGCACCAGACACCTGGGTGTGTCTGTAGGCATGTGAATTATTGTGTGTAAATTTATTTTTGTTCATTTATTCCTTAAACATGAGACAGTAATGTTGATACTGTAATAAATAATACTTCTGAACTGTCAACCACCAGTCTGTTTATGCTTTTACATGCACCTATTCCCTGGACCAGCCGCTTGCAGTGGGTAATATTAACCCAGTTTACAGATGAGGGAACCAGTACACGACTGAATAAGTCACTTAATATCATCAAGGCTGAGAGTCAGGCTTTATGCACCTCCACCATAGAAGAATATCTGCCACATGGTGTCAAGACCCTAGTCGTTGTTATGATTCAAATTAAAATATAAATATTTTAGGGGAAGGGTGACACAGAACCCAGAGGTCCAATTCATACCCGCTGCTCATACTCAAGAACAGCAGTGTGAAAGCGGGGCTTGAAATACTGCCACCTCCCCAGAAGCTGTGGGCGGCAGTGCGTGGGACACTTAGTCTATTGCCCAGGCCCAGTGCACTCCTGAGCAGACACCACTGCACACTCGGCAGGCTTACCCACATGCACAAGCACACCGACACGGCTCACCGTGGCAATCTGAAAGGTCTCACTGGGTCATGAGAAATATCCCTACTTCGAAAAAAGTTTGGTTTTGTAGCTGTTTGTTTGTTTTAAAGATTTCTTTATGTTTATGTGTAGAGGCTTTTGCCTGCACATAGGTATGAGCATCATGTGTGTGTGTCTGGTTCCTGGAGAGGCTGCAAGAGGGCATCAGAGCCCTTAGAACTAGGATTATGGAAGCTAGCTACGCTCAAAACTCTATTCAGAAAGTGGAGTTATGCGTAGTTGTGAGATACCACAGGGCTGCTGGGAACTGAAGCCAGAGCAGCTAGTGTGGCTAACCACTGAACCACCTCCTAGCCCTCGACTCTTCCCACTTTGTATTGTGTTTTAAACCAAACACCTTGGCAGCACAGAAGTCCAGGGAACAGAGGGGTTTGTTGGCTTTGGAAAGGCTGAGATTTTATCAAGGGCTTGGCTGGCAAGGCCTTCAGGCGTGCGGAGCCCCCTTCACTTATAAACCCTTTCCCTGTAAGCTTCCTAGAAAAGAAAGTTCTGGACATGGAGGACAAGCACAGCGTGCAGTTGCAGTCCATGAAGGAGCAGAAGGACCAGCTTCAGGTGCTGGTGTCCAAGCAGAGCTCTGTCATCGACGAGCTGGAGAAGAAGCTGGTGACAGCCACGGTCAACAACTCGGTCCTTCAGAAGCAGCAGCACGATCTAATGGAGACGGTCAACAGCTTGCTGACCATGATGTCATCGCCCAGCTGTGAGTAGTGCCCCTCATTCCGATGACCTACGGTCAGCAAACCCTCAGCACTCCAACACGGCCTGTCTTAGGTGCAGAGGCCCAAGCACAAAGAGGGACAAAGAGAACGGGGAGGCCATGTATTATACTAATCCCTTATCACCAAGCACAGACCCAGTGTGGGTACAAGGTTATAGGCACATATATATATATACAGAGGCTAGAAGGCAATTGCTGGTGTCTGTCCTTAGGTGTCATTCATTTTGGCTTTAGAGACAAAGTCTCCCACCGCAAACTAGAGCTCCACGAAGAGCCACAGGGATCTACTCATCTCTATATATTCAGCCCTGAGAACATAAGGCTGGGCTGCCATGTCTGGCTTTGTCTTTTTCACGTGGGTTCTAGAGCTCAAACTGCAGAGTAAGCCTTATATTGACAGCTATGGCCCCAACCCCCAAGGACAGTTGTGATTCAAGGCTGCAGAATTCTCATCTTGAGTTAGTTCCCTCATCAGTCAGATGGAGGAGGCTGGGAAGTTAGTAAGCCACGGTGACTCTTTCTTCCTTTGGCTTTCAAATGGGCACAGTGCCCTGAGCCCACAGGAAGGCTAGACACGTAAGGGAGAGAGCCCCATTGCCCATGTCATGGGAGGCACCAGTTTCCATTGCTGACCACCCCCTGAAAGATTCCTCACTACAGTTTTGACTTAGCTTCTTTTACTTCCTGGGGGGTGAGGTGGGGGGCGTGGGAGGGAAGAAGAGACTTTTCAGTCACTAATTAAAAATGTAATACTATCTTTGTAGTGTTTATCCGTAGGATTTTTTCCTAACTGGCTTTGACCTCATTCTTACTGTGGTTTATTTCATGATGTCCCCTTATTTGGTGCTTGTGAGGTGTGGGGTGGGTGGCTGTGGGAGGAACAGGAAGTTAAAACAGCAATGGCAGAATTAGAATCTGAAGGGGATTTATAGGCACATAAGGTCTAGACTTTTAAGAGTTTAAATATGCAGGTAAGTAGGCACTGTGCTCCCACAAAGGTGCAGACTCTCATGTCACACTTACTTAACACCCGGAGGATACTAAGTATGTCATTTGGTACTGGATGTACGTGTGGATGTGGTGCCTGTGGAGATGTGTGTGTGCCTGGCTATGCAGGCAGAGGCCAGGAGAAGATGCCGAGTGTCATCTCCCGAGTCTCTCTCCCACTGAACCAGAGCTGGGCTGATGGCTAACAAGCTATAGTTACTCCTGTCTCCCAGCCCCAAGCACTGGGTTACTAGTGTGTGTTGCCACAATGGAGATTTTTATATAGGTGCTAACCATATAAAACTTTAGACCTCAGGCTTGCTCAGCAAGTACTCTGACCTAACACCAAGCCTTCTTTTCAGACCTTCATTTAATACTCTAAAAACCATTAAAGACTTAAGCCTCAGACATACAAGGAATGTCCGTGTGTCCATTCCAACTTCAGTGGGAAAACGGCAAAGGGACCTGGGGTGATAGTGGAGGGAATTAGGTGTCTCCCTTTGTTCTTTTACAATGTTTGCCCAAGTCTAGTCAAGAAGGAATTTTTTTAAAAGAGTAGTTTATTGCAGCTCATTATGAAGTACCCACGTTACACATGGTTGATTTAAGGGAGTAAGAAACCAATGTTTAAATCCCCAGGACCAACATGGTGTAAAGAGAAATGACTCTTGCAAATTGTCCCCTGACTACTACATCCACATCATGGCACACGTGTACACACACACACACTCACACACACACACACACACACACACACACACACACACACACACACACACACACACACACAGAGTTATTAGCAAGAGCTATTTGTACTAATTTTCCAAACTGACAGCAAACATGCTGCAAGAGCAAATCAAGAACATTGAGCCTGTCTTGCTTTCATGAGAACAAATGTCTACATCTTGAATAACAGGTGTCTCTCTCCACTAAAAAAACCCATTTCAATGCCTGCTGCTTTTTAAACACAGCTAAGAGCTCTGTTGCTGTCCGTAAAGAAGAGCAAACCACCTTCAGAGACTGTGCGGAGATCTTCAAGTCAGGACTCACCACCAGTGGCATCTACACGCTGACCTTCCCCAACTCCACAGAGGAGATCAAGGTAAGACAGGATGTCCCACGGCAGCTGCTGGGGCTCCCCTGCATCACTGCATGGGCCAAGGGGTCCCTGAGCATCCGTGCCTTGTGCTCTTCCCAGGCTCACACTGAGGGCTCTGACACTGCTTGGCACAGGACATGGATGCTGAGCAGATGGTCTGCAGCTCTACCTTCCCCCACACCCATGTCCTACTGAAATGATGCACACGCTCAGGTGTTTCCGGAAAGGTGCTAACATCTCATTAATTTTAATGAATATATCTTCTCTAGACTGAGGCTGGATTAACCAGAGCTTATCTTCTGATCACTCTACTAAGCAACGGTTACACTTCATTGTGGAGAGAGCTCACTGAGAACACACGCAACGTAACTGTTCAGAAGGCCCTGGTTTGCACATTTCCCTTCTCATCAGAGAAACTGGAGATGGGTGTGCACTTAGCAGCCAGAGTTTAATAACATCAGCACAGTGGGACCTTTTCTCAAGAAAATCACACAGCAAAAATACCTTTACTGCTCTGACAGACTTCTTTGGTCCTACTGGGCACTCTTTAGACTGCACATGGGCTGAGCAGAGCACACAGCTCCGGGACCTTTAGTGTCTGTCCTGCTTCACAGCAGGATGCCGCCAGCTTCCCCATGGAGACAACTCGTTCCATACGGAGCTGCTCACAGGGTGCCCAGGAAGCTTAGGACCCCATAGCTCATAGATGGAGACTATGACCCCACGCAGTGCAGTCCAGAAGACCTGAGCACGCTGCCCAGGGGTGCCATTCTTCTTCCTCTCCTATGGGGACGTTCAGTTAGGCAGCTGTTTGTTCCACCTGTACAGAGTGGACAGAAGCCCTGTCCTGTCCAGACGGGTCTGTTAGCACACAGGCACCATAGGCCCTCCACAGGCAGCCTGCTTTGCTGAAAGCCTGGCCTGGGAGACTGCATCTCAGCAGCTCGCTTCCTGTGGCTTCTCTGAGAGGTCTGAGGAGGCAGCATGACATGGCATGAGAATCCGTGTGAAGGTTTATGCTAATACTGGGCCGCTCTATCTGCTGCATTTGCACAGATATGGCTGCATCGAAAAGTAAAAGCCAACATGACTCCAAAACATGCCTGGGAAGCTGTGTCAAAGTATACATTTCCAGAGGCCCCTGGAGGTAGCATGTTTTTGAACTTGGTATTGTCTTCAGAATTGTCATAGTATCAAAGAAAAATACAAGCGCTTAAGTAAGAGTTTAAAGATGTGGAATTTGAAATAGTAACATACACTTTGATTATGAGTTAAAAAACAAAGATTGTGCTATTTAGAATAATACTTTCCAAGGAAATATAACTCATTCATGCTGCTTTCAACCAGCCTTGAAAATTGGTTACTGTCCCTGGTGGCCTAGAAGCAGAGCCGTGGGAGGGGAGAAGCCGCACCGCTTGCTGCCGACAAAAGTGCAGCAAGCCCTGACTGAGGGTCTCCACTGTCTGCTACGCAGCTTGCCAACACAGCTCTCTGCATTATGGTGTCTTGTCACTAGATGCCTGCATGTTCCTGGCCTGGTAATAACGGAGACAGGATCAGCCAGGAGTGACAGAGGTTCCGACCATCTGGGACCATGCTGTCACACAATTACACTGCTCTGGGGACACTGTTCTGGATGAGTGCCTATTCCTGCCAAACATGCTACTCTCACAGGTTGACAAAGACGTGAAGATCCAGTGCTCTGGATTGTGGGCCTAAGTCATGGTTAGAGGCAGATTTACATTTCCTTTAGATATTCTCAGTAAAAAGAAATCCATTTCCAGCCGGGCAGTGGTGGTGCATGCCTTCAATCCCAGCACTTGGGAGGCACAGGCAGAGGCAGAGGCAGGTGGATTTCTGAGTTCGAGACCAGCCTGGTCTACAGAGAGAGTTCCAGGAAAGCCAGGGCTATACAGAGAAACCCTGTGTAGGAAGAAACAAAACCCCAAAAAAACCCCCCAAATCAAAAAGAACCAAACCAAACCAAACCAAAAAAACCAACCAAAATGTCGAGTTCTTTTCTAAAATGCCTGGTCTACAGGTCTACACGTGGTGAGGTAGCTTAGTGCCATGCAAGCCTGGTGACCTCAATGTGACTCCAGGGTCACAAGGTGGAAGGGGAGAATCAACTCAAAAGATGTCCTGACTTCCACTTGTACGCTTTCTCTTCATACTCATGCATGCTCACACCTGATCCACCCCTCATGTACTCATAAAGATTTAAAAATTAAAATAACTGGGCTGTATTATATTGTTACTTCTAAACTTCCTTCCAGACTTGAGGTTCTCTAAATGACAGTGTGATCTTTTGTTACTGCCCTGTCATTCCACCTTCCATGGTGTGATAGTACCAGAGAGGGCCCTGGCATAAATGATACATGGAGCCCGCACAAGGGGTCACAGCAGACATGGCCATCTAACTCTAAGGAATTAGGTCAAAGGCTTAAGCATGGCAGCTTTACCTTTGTCCAGTAAACATGGCATTTCCATCAGGTTTCTGTGTGTGTACGCTACACACTGCATAGGGCATCAGTGACAAGCACAAGCATGCGCTTTGTTAGTCAGAAGCACAATTGTTTCCTTCCCCAGATTGCTCAGCACAAGACTCTCAGTGCCGTGGGTGTCTGTTATTTATTCATTTCTCCAAGGCCTGAAGCTGGAGCACAGCACTTAACTCAAGATCACTTGCTGAGCAGCCTAGGGCCTTGGGTCCTTGTGCCAAGCACAGGCACAGGCACAGGCACAGGCACACACATCAAAAGCACTCAGTGCCGCCAGGTTTGCTGTAACGGAAGTGGTCATGCCCTGGCCCGGGCGCAGCTGCCTTTCAGATCTTGTTCTGATCCTTGTCATTATTTTTTACTGAGCATCTCCTGACCATGTGGATACTCTACAAGAATATTATCTCTTTTTGCAAATTTCACAACCCAGTGAACCATAATTCTCTGTTTCTCACAAATGCTTTGTTCTTCACTTCTTTAAAAGCTGGACAAAGTATTCTGAGAATGTTCTAGTAACTCTGTCATGGTCCCTAATGGATTCAAAGAGAATAAAAACATGGTTCATGTAATTTACTTATGTAGCAGCAGTGACCCTCAACGTTGGGACTCTTGCTTTTGACTTCCACAAGATAAAATGATCCTCTAGGCAGGAAGAGCCTGCTTTAAATATCATCAAGCAACTAACTCTACTGTGAAGATTTTAACACCAAGGAATCAGATACTAGAACAAGGGTGGGCTCACGGCAAACATTTCTTCCCATTTACCAACAAGCCACTCAGGATGCTGGGGAGTTAATGTGTGTGCACAGCCACAGGGTCCTTACCCTATTGACCTAAGTGAGATTAAGAAGACATGTGATAGAATGGTGCAGCACTGGTCACCTGGTTGATCACAGGCAAATAAGATGAAGGATTCCTCATGAACTGATTTCAGTGCTGATCTGCCCTCCTATCGAAGGTTCAAGTTTCTCTGCTTTCAGTAGCATGATGTCATGGAAAAGATATGACATAGGAATTAAGGAGACCATATTCAAATCCCGCTCACCTATTGGCCCTGTGACTGACCAAATGAACCTGTGTCAAATCAGTTGTTTCCATACTTCAGATTGGTCCGAGCTGGCAAGTAACGTGTGTTGAGTTACCTGATAGGTTGCACACAAGAGAGTCAAGTGGTGGCTAACTACACAAAGTAGGCCTGATACACTGTGACAATCGGGGCTTCCTTCAGTACATCTGTCCTATGATAACCAGGAGACTTCCTCCAGCAAATTGGTCATGTCTTTTTGAATAGTTACACAGAGAACATAGTGATTATGTTTCATGCCACCATGTCTTTCTAAACTCTAGTCACTGGGGAGGGCAAGAGAAGACCAGGACCTTTGTGGGGAGAGGCTTCAGTAAAGCAGTCCTCTAATGGTCTCAAGGTCCATGAGCGACAGAGGTGAGCAACATGGCAGACAACATGGATTCCTTTGGGTTTGGATCCTTATAGGCAATATGAGGAAATAGGGTGAGAGGCTCATGTGGCTCTTGTAGCTCTCACCCCTAGGATCCTAAATCACAAACACAGAGCGGCTATATTTAAGTTAACCATGCAAATATGGTTGTTTTCAGCCTCCAAAGACCATGGCAGGGAACAAGAAAAATATTCATAACTGGGTGCGAAGCCTAATATTTCTACCATGTATGCTTTAGGGAAATTATCTTATTTTCGGGAAAACTTTTTTTTCTTTTGGTTCTACTGTAATCTCATAATTGAAAAGTATTTATATAATCTTATTTGGGAGGAGGGGTTAATTTTTACAATAAAACTCCAGCTGAGTTGGAATTAAGCATGTCCAAGAATTAAACATGCCAAAGAATTTTGTGTTCCAGGCGAAATTTTTAAAGACCACTGAGGCAGTTTAAAAGCAGAAATAAAATACTGGGGAAAAATGCCACAGGCAACAAGGGAAGTGTGTAGAAGCCTGAACTCAAACCCCAGTGTCAGAGCTGTCCAGCCAAGCTGGGTCACATGGAGTGGTGCGGCAGATCCCTGAGTCCCTCACAGGCAGGAGAAATGGCTTTCTCCGCACACAAAGGAAACCCAACAACAGAAGAACATGGCGGGACTTTTGTACCTTTTGGCCAAAAAGCTGTACATGGACAGAATGGGTGTAGCTGGTAGTAAGGGTTGTCAATGCTATGTACACAAGACTGGCTTTCTAAAGATAAGGGATTTGAGGAAAATCTGCCAGTCTCCCAGGCACAGGGAATCACTCTCAAAAACAATTTTTGTGTGGGACTCTATAGCCAGAGTACACGATGAGCAGGAAGTCCTGTTTTCACCAGTGTGTCATATGATTCGATTGCTTGTCAATCATCACCATTTAAAATCACTCACAGAATCAAGAATCTGTCAAGAATCTGACAGCAAAGATCCACCCCACTGGTTACTACAGAGTCCCCTAGGAACACACCACTGCTGCACAAGCCTGGATCACCAACGGTCACCCTGCAGTAACCGTGTGCTTTTCCTGCAGGCCTACTGTGATATGGATGTGGGTGGAGGAGGGTGGACAGTCATCCAGCACCGGGAAGATGGCAGTGTGGACTTCCAGAGGACGTGGAAAGAATACAAAGAGGTAAGAAAGTGTGCACTAGCTAACAAAGTGCTTTCCTTTGGGAAATTAATTTTCCAAGTTCTTCAGAACTTTTAATTATCACAAATTCAGAACCGACCAATGGTTTCCGAATAAGTTATTTATGATACAATTCTTTGTGCCCAGTGTTTTTCTCTCTCGTAAAAAAAATGTCACAAATGAACTGAGACGTAATACAGAGCACGCTGGGCGAGCTGCTCTGCTGGGAGGCCTCCATGGCATAAATGTCACTATTATAGTTACATTTCATGGTACCCAGGTTGGTCTAGCTGTTCCCCACAACTGCATCTCTATTCATGGTTATCCCAGTGGCCTTAGCTATTTAACAGTTACGTTTCTTCTGAGAGCAGCTCAGGTTCTTAAAATTGACTTTAAAAAATATATTTCCCGAGCTGGTAAGATGATTCAGGCTTAAAATGCTTGCTGTGAAAGTGTGGGGGTCTTAGTTTCAATCCTCAGAACCCGTACAGGGCTGAACACATTAGCTCTCCTCTGTAATCCTATAACAAGGGGAGACAAGGCCGAGTGATTCCCCAGATCCCTGTGGACCTGCTGGCCTTGGAATAAAGGGGGAACCTGCCTCAAATAAAACAGAGAGGAGAGCTAACGCCCACGGTGCTGGTGACGTCCGCAGGCGCATGGTGGAATGTATTTATGCCCGCTCCTCTCTCTCAAAATTAAATAATTAAAAAAAAAATCTTTCCTGTGTGTAAGACCTTGTATTTGCACAGACCTGGACTAGGGAGTACCTACCTGATGGAATGATAAGGTAAAGGATTCCAAACACAAGAAGACACAGTGGACTAATTGTACTGCTCTCGGTCACAGGGCTTCGGGAGCCCTCTGGGAGAGTATTGGCTGGGCAATGAGTTTGTCTCCCAGCTGACCAGTGGGCACCGCTATGTGCTTAAGATCCAGCTCAAGGACTGGGAAGGCAACGAGGCGCACTCGCTGTACGATCACTTCTACCTCTCCGGCGAAGAGTCCAACTACAGGTAAGCAAGGTGTCATGGAGAAAACCGAAGCACCTCCAACCAAGAGTCACAGTTGGGTCGCTCGGAGCTGCTGTTTCTCAGGGGCATTGCCATCTCTCAGTTTCTCTAGTCTTAGAATCCTAGCTTTGGCTAGGGACGTAACTCTCTGGAATAGCACTCGCCTAGCACGGGCAAGACCCTAAACTTAGTCCCTAGGACTGAAAGATGAACAGATAGATTATTGAGACAGACAGGCAGATCATAGATTTCTACCTGTGGTTAAACAATATACAAATACAGAAACCTGGGAGGGCAGTTTTGCATCTGTTGCTTTCTTGTGTGTGCTTTTCTGAGCGGAAATGCTGTGCGGTGGGGCGTGTGTAATTCATAGCGCCCCGCAGAATTTGTGAACACCTGGGGCACATTGTCTCCTTACCTAAGATATTAGAAGCTAGCCCATGTTCTGAAGGTCAAACACAGCTAACAGTTGTGCTCAATCCCAAATGAAGCAGCAGAACTCACATCTGAGTCACAGCGCCTCCTCAGTTGTTGGCTCACTCCCATCTGGCTGGTGACAGTGACCTCAAATGTTCCAAGAGCATGGGCAAGCCTGACAGCACACTTACCCACTGGCTGTAAAGCATGCTTAGGGAGGAGAACAGCAAGGACTTGGCTTTCTGTGTGGACGATCAGAGCCACGCAGGAGGTGCTGGAATCTCTGTATAAGGTGGTGCACTCAAATCCAGGTTCCACGGGGGGTCGGTGGGGGGGGAGGTGTTGATCAGGAAGCTCATGGCACCAAAGAAGCAGGTGTGAGCCCAGCTGGATGCAGGTGTCCAAAGAATGTGGGTACCCACTGCTTGTGTCCACAGAGCACAGAGCAGACCCGCCTAAAGCCACAGATGACCAATGACGCACAACAGGCCCTCCATAAACAAAGCCATGGCCCACAGTGCCACCCCTATCTCAGTGGCGCCCAGGCCCCGTGGAGAGGAAGCTTGACTATAACATCCTTGGCTGGTGTCCTAGGGAGGTCACAGTAGACAGCACGGGGAAGCCAGCTCAGAGCCTGGGGCCTGACCTGAGAGCTATGTGCTGCCAGGAACAGTCCGCTTTTTACAGACAGTGGGTCTGTAAAAATTCTCCAGAAGCTGTTTTCAAAGCAGACAGATCCTGTTGTGACACTGGAATGGTCAGTGAGGCAGTCGGTGACTTTTTAGAAAGATCAGGATTCCCTGGATGGGGCTGAGTGGGAAGACATGCACGACCCAGCACCCAGGTCTCGCTGGACTCCAGAGCCCAGAAGTCAATGGATTCCAAGGCATAGCGGTCTTCATTGTGTTATATCCAAGCTAAATATTTCCTTAACTGGCAGCAGTTAGTAATCTACATTAGCAGAATTAAGTTTTTTAAAGAAAGACGCACAGAGATGAAGAATTAGCCTGTTTACAGAGGAGATTTACTACATGGGTCATCACCCTTCCACAATGACATTATAAAAATGCCGTAAGGTGAGGTTCTTTTGGAAATGCAAACATATTTTGAAGATGCTATTTGAAAAAGAAAAAAACCCACTGGTTTTTGAGGCTTAGTTTATTTGGAAATGTAAAACAATAATACTCCATAAAAACCTGCTACACTAATTAAGAGGATGATGATGCGGTAAGCATCCTGTACGTAACCGTTAAGTGAGTGCAGAGTGAGTCGAGCTTCAGGGCGGCATGCTTCCCGCCAAGGAAAACAAGCAGGGAACCAGAAAGTGCATGAGGAAGGGGCAATGCAGGAAGACGGTGGTCTGGTGGTGCCCTGCCATGCCCTTCTCTTTCTTTCTCTGGATTCCCAAGACAGGGTCTCATGTAGCTCGAGCGAGTCTTGAACTTGCTATGTGGCCAAGGATGATCTCAAACTCCCGATCCTCCTGCCTCCACCCCCTCAAATGCTAGGATTGTAGGTATGGCCAATGTCGTGGCCAACTCAAGGCTGTTCTTAATAACAGATTTTGAAGGAATGTACTTTTGTCTGGTCGGCCTCCAAAGGCTCTAAGATGGAATAACCTTTCAAAGAGAGACTAATAAAAATAGCTTTCTCTCTTATATTCCTTGCCTTTGCAGGACATTTAATGAGTCCCCTGAGATCTGACCTTTCAAAGACGACAAGAGACTGAAAAGGAAGACAAGCCTGGGGGAGAGTAAAGGGCTGGGGGGATGGTGAATGCCAGGCATGCCCAGGCCTAAGGAGAAGGACCAGAAAGAAATGTATTTCAGGTTCCCAAGCACATAAGGACTAGTTCTGCACCCACTGCAGCTGTTGTCCTGGAGCTGCCATGAGCACTCACTGTGCAGACATGTGGCAGAGCCTGGGACAGTGGTCTCTCCCTCTTCTCTGCCTGTTCCCACATGAGATACTGACAGGTGGTGGCTGGCAAGGACAGACAGCTTTACAAAGAAGAGAACGTTTGGGGGCTCAAAGGATGCTTCCCAGTAACCCCTTAGGATTTCCCCTTATGGCGTCATAGCCCCGAGCCTCTTGTGTCTACATCTCATTAGCTCATGGGAATTCAGCATGCTAATTTGCCAGAGCTGGTCACTGGCATGCCAAGACACCAACAGGACATCCTCATGTCACCCTATCACGTGAGACCCAGCTGTGACCTGACTGGAAACACCTGACCACGGGCAGTTTGTGACAGTGTTGTAATATTTTAGAGAATTATGTGTTCTACATGGGCATGGCTGTCCATGACTGTAATCCCAGCACTTGGGAGGCTGAGGCAGATGGACTGCCACAAGTTCAAGGTTGACCTAGGCTGCACAGTGAGTTCCAGGCCAGCTGAAGTTTCAGTGTATAACCCTGCCTTAAAAACAAAACAAAATAAAATAGTAATTAAAGTGATTCTGCTTATCCTGACCTTTAGGATCTCCTTGTTGGCACAGTTGGCTGCTGCAGGCCACACTTTGGCAAAAGTCTAACAGTGTGGTCCGTGACCAGGTGTCTGAGCGCTGACATTCACTCCCTTGCTGAGGTCAGACAGGTTTACTATACCAGTGTCCAGAATGAAGGCAAAGCAGCCGCAGGGACTGACCTTCTACCCCAAACTCCTCACCCACTCCTTGTCTTCCAGCCTCTCCACCCCAACTCCTAACCCTTCAGACCACAGAGAGGGTATCTGGTCACTCCAGTAGGACAGCGGTGGTTGGGTTTCTGTGAGAAGCCCCTTTGTGCTGCAGACGCCTTCTGTTTATCTGAATGCAGAGGGAAAATGAATTACAAGGCCCCATTAAGGTCTGCTGATGCTGGTGCAGGCAATGTGTGTTGAAGTTGTCATGAACACATCCCTCTTTGTCAGCGGGTTTGATGATAAGTTGGTTCCTGTTTATACCAGTACAAAATATTTTGTACAGAGTAGGCACTGGAGTGCACTGACCGGCCCGAGTGCATTCTGTAGAATGGAATTCTTCACCATGAGAAATTTTCCACTACGGTGAATCAACAATGCTAGCCAGTTACAGTTTTTATTTTTTCCTTTGCACATTTCAGGATTCACCTTACGGGGCTTACAGGCACCGCGGGCAAAATAAGTAGCATCAGCCAACCAGGAAGTGATTTCAGCACAAAGGATTCGGACAACGACAAGTGCATCTGCAAGTGCTCTCAGATGCTCTCAGGAGGTAAGGCGGCTCCTCCGATTTGTACTGGCGAGAAGCAACTGCATGCACAGCACAGAAGGCTGGCAGTGTGGCGCTCCGGCTGGAGTGAGTGGCTGACAGTGGGCTTGCTTCTGTAAGAAGACATCCATCTGCCTACCAGTGCACTGGTTGGGGCTCCTTTTAGCTCAAGCTAAAGTGAAGTGAGAACACCACATGGAGCTAGAATTGTCACTAGGGTGACAGTGTGCTCTCAGGACGCTTGGGAGTAACCCCAGGGACATAAAGTGGGCCCACTGACCAGATGAAAGGCCAAGGGTTGGGCTCCATCTTGCTTTGTTTCTGTTTAACATCCGGTCAAGGACTTTTTAGCTCTCTCTTGCAGTGATTCTTATATTATAGCGCTCAGTGGGTCAGGTACCTGCCATGCCAGGTCAGATCTGCAGCATCCCTGTACAAAGCTGAGTCTATGGTGTGTGACAATCCCAGAGCTGGGCCTGGCTTGCCTGTCAGTCTAGTTGAATCCATAAGTTCCAAGGTTGCTGACACTACCTCAGGCCTATGAGATGGCTGTGTGAGTAAACTGGCTGTCAAGCCCGACATCTGAGTTTGATCTCTGCCTTCCTCATGGTAGAATGTGAGAACTGCTCCTTTACAATTCTCTGATCTCCACACCATAAATAAATAAAATTAATTAAAAAATAAAAATATAAGTTTCTAAGACAAGTAAAAGATCTAAGCTTGAACCATGCCTGTTCTTCAGTAAAGAACTTGTACAGCAACAGTAACAAGAGAATGTATTTATGAAATGAAACGAAATTCAGAACTTGAAATTTCATGAAAGAATTAGGTCCCGCTATCTGGCAGATCCTGGATTCTTGGGGTAGCAGAGTAGCCACTTGGTGGCATGAGTTTTCTCCATTAGCTGTAATTATCCAAAGGAGAGAACCCCATTGAATGTTCTTCAGTAGAGCAGGCTAGCCTCTCCCCTCACTGTAACAACTGTCTTTAAAGCCACATGACAATGGGGGCAGGGGCAGGTTCTAGGGCTGCAGCACCCCTGACCCCGAGCCTGCTTGCTGTTCATTCCCACACTTAGACCTCTCTGGAGAGGCTGTCTGTTCTCAGACCACCCGTGTGCTGTTAGTCCAGAGAGCAGGAGAGCTGCTTCACAACCAAGGACACATTCTTTTATTTACCCAGTTTAAGATTTAAGGGCCAAGAATGGAGTTGGGAGAGACTTGGAGGAGGCAAGCAGCCAGGGGAGGAGAAGTGGGGAGGTCTGGGTTAGAAGAGGCCAAGTTCCAAGCCGTGGGCTGGCCCATGGGAAGGTGGCTTGTGGAGATGTGTGCAGGAGCAATGACTTGGGTGGTGCCTGAAGGTTAAGGCAGATCTGTGACTGACATTTCTCCAAAGGCCAAGGGTTTTATACAACACCGCTCTTTTTATACATCTTCAGTTCTCAGAATCACCAGCTAGGGGTGTCTCCAAGCAGCAGTGCCCAAGGAAAAAATATTTTTTTTAAGAGAAGTTACCCTCTGAGTACTGTGTCCCTAAGGTACCCTCAGAATTGGTGTGTCACCCACACTCTTTACTGTCCACTCTTGTTTTCTGTATTTAAAAAGAAACATAAATATTATCATACAACCAGTGTCTCTCCCACTTGAGGCTTAAAGATGAATTTGCATTAGTACATCGCCTAGGTTTCTCCTTCACATGGCGAATCCTATCGCCTGCCATGCTCCTATCTATGGGTGGAATCCGGAGCTACAACAGGGACGATCCTTACTGCTGCCTGACTCTCCCTCAATACCGCACTTTATAGTGTTAAGGCTCCTTTCTCCCTGGCTCCCCAGAGCACTAGACACTTGGCTTCTATTCCAACCAAATATACATGACGGAAGGGAATGGGAACCTCTTGGCCCACCTTGCTGTTAAGACTTCTACCCACATCTGCCAGCAGTCTCACCATGTCTTCTTCCCACAATGGACCACAGCTTTTCACACAGCACTGGCTGACATTTCTTCATGTAGCAAGGATTCTGCATAGAAGCAGTCAGGGCATGTGTAAGAACTCATGCTACACCAGCACTGCTGTGATCGCACGGATGTGAGTTTGTATCTACGGAATGACAAATCAGTGTTGCTCTTCCCAAACCGTGGGTGTGTGTGCGCGCCCAGCTGAGCCCTGCAGACAAGGTTCCACTACCCAGTCCTAATCGCTTCTGTGTTTGGCTTTCACAGGCTGGTGGTTCGACGCATGCGGTCCGTCCAACCTGAATGGACAGTACTACCCACAAAAGCAGAATACAAATAAGTTCAACGGTATCAAGTGGTACTACTGGAAGGGGTCCGGCTACTCGCTCAAGGCCACCACCATGATGATCCGGCCAGCTGATTACTGAATGCCTGTCTACACTCCCAGAAGAACTTGCTGCATCCAGAGATCAACTCGAAGGCACTGAGAGACAGCGAAGCACAGCAGCCCCTGTCCACATCAGGAGGTGCTCCTGGGGGGCGGGGAGGACCTGCGTGTACCAGACTGAAGCACATCACTTAAGCCTGCACCGCTAACCAACCTAAGGAAACACCTGTGGGAAGGTTGTGCCTGACAATCAGAGGGACAGCGTGCAGACTCAAGGAAGTCGCCAGGAAGAATGTTACATGGGAGTTCATCAGTAAATAACTGGAAAACAGAGCACTCAGATGGTGGAGATAAATATTGGGACCACATCCTCTAAGCACGGTTTCTAGAGTATATACATAGGCAACTCGGCTGTCTCGATGACGCGAGCGTGTCTTTGCACCACGGCAGCCAGTAGCCAGGGACTTCTAAGTGGTGGGTACAGGCTGTCACCTGGAGAAGCATAGCCCATCGTTTCCCTCTTAGGTGCTTTACATGTTCATTTGAAAACAACACATTTACCTATCTCGATGGCTTAGTTTTTCCTGGCTGGATACTATTTACTATATGGCAGAAAGGCCCACATCTCTGGCATGACCACCAAGCGGGCGCCACGCTGCTGAATGTGGAGACTGTACTATTCTGTTTTCTTCCTGGCTGTTAAATATGAAGGTATTTTTAGTAATTAAATATAAGTTATTAGTTGAGGTGATTCTGTTTATTTTTATGATAATATTTACGATTTTGTTCTTCGCGTGCGTGCGCGCGCACACACACACACACACACACACACACACACCTGTGACTTGTGACAAGGAAGATTGCTGTGAATGACCAAAGCGCTGTTTCATGAAGAAGACACTTCACCACTGAGGGACGGCTCTATCCTGGAGATGTGCTCCCTAGTTTAGTAAGATAGTATTTTAGAAAATAAAGCTAAAGCTTAGTTTGTGGTTGAGGAAAATCATCCTACTTAAGACATTTACAAAGCCGTAATTCTCTGAATTAATGTTTTGAAAAAATAGTTTGCCTTAGTAACATTGTTAATATCCACTAACAAACTGAACAAGTGCTTCAGAGCGTAAAGCCAACAAGTCTGGTACACAATGTAGCCAGATACCCCTAGAACAAGTTTCAGAACACAGCTTTCTGCTTGCAACTGAAACCTTAACTCCTGTTCTAACCCTCTGGAGCTCACAGAGTGGCCTCTGCAGCGATGGAAACCTGTACAGAGCATTAGTGCAGCTTCTCCTGTAGCCTTCCTTCCTGTCTGTCTATCCTTCCTTTCCAGATGCTATTTTTAAACTTTCATTTCTATAACGGAGTGGTTCTCAACCTTCCTAATGTTGAGACACTGTTTCTCATATTGTAGGGACCCCCAACCATAAATTACTTCAAGGCTACTTGATAATGTATGTCTGCTACTGTGATGAGCAGTGATACAAGTATCTGATGTGTAGGATATCTGATATGGAACCCCCAAAAGGTCTCTGCCCACAGGCTGAGAACCCCTACTCTAACCCATCTCCTTTCACACAGCCTTGGGGTGTGTTCTGGTCAATCCGCAGACTCAGGGTAGCCAAGGCACCCTTTTCCTCTGCCACGTTCACTTCCTGCCAACTAACTCCAAAGTGAAGAACTCTGTCCCTGCCTTCTGACCACCGTTTCTATTATTACATTTAGGAAATGTTGACGGGGCCAACATGGCTTTGTAACCAGTTAAAACATCTCTCTCTTTCTCTCACACACACACACAAATCCACAGCTTCGAAATAGCAGTATGTTTCTTGAATGACCACACGGCTGGAAGGGACCCAGGAAGGACGGGCAGCAGTGGACGCAGGAAGATGGAGTCAGAGGTGAACCAGTGCTGCTCAGAGCTAACACCTTCTCTCTTAGCTCAGAGGATGGGAAGAAGCCCGGCTCCCACTTTATGCTTCAGCTCCTTACACAGTATTTTAAATAAACAGAATTACTGGGAGGATTTTTTTTCCTTCTGTTCTTAAGAAAACATTTACAAAACTGAAAGGAAATCAAAACAGTAATCTTGAAATGAAAACAGAAACAATGCGATGGGCTAGATGAGCGAGCGATTGGGGTCAGAGGTCAGCTTCCTGCTGGCCCCAGCGCAGGCCCACTCGGATAGCTGAGAGAGCACTGGGGACAGCCAGAATAGCCACCGTCTTTCAGAGACTCATCTTTTCAAATCAATTGTCTCAAGCCAATCAACATGTTTGGAAATGAAAGCTGACTTCTGCTCAGCTCCTCTTCCAGTCAGACTGTAATTAATGGAGAAGTTAGAATTCAGTTAGCAAATATTTAAAATAATTAAGAGTTCATAAGGTAGAGCGCAGGAAAAATATGAAGACATGAAGAGTACATCACAATGCTGGCAGGCCACTGCTTTTATACAGATTAGTTTTCCCGGTCTTAGCATTAGCTCTGAGAGCTGCACAGCCCCACAGGATTTCATAATTAAGTTAGTTTTAAAAATCCTTCTTTGAGGAAAGGCCTCGCCCTCCAGCCCAGGACATCATCGAGCTTGCAGCAATCCACCCAATTCCGTTTCCTGAGTGCTTAGACACTCTTCAAGGTGACATTTCTCACTGCACTTTACAAGTGTCTTCCTCAAGTTTTCACTTGTGATGTCACAAATAAATAAACAGATGGCATTCATTTCTGGTATGACATCCTTTTAGTCTGAGTGAGACCTCTCTTAACCTATGATGCCGAGTTTACGATCCTAACAGTTTCCTAAGACGACCATGCTGTATGTAACACCATCGGAAAGCATTGACTTACCGGAGCTGCAGGGAAGGTTTCAGAGAGTTCAAAAGGCTCCTCAGAAATCCAGTGACCCAACTCTAAAGACAACAGTACCTAAGAGAGACACAGCACACAGAGAACATCAGTCATGGGTTGATTAGACTGTTAGGTTGCAGGTTGGGAGTCACTTTTGATTAGAGCAAGAGCAAACCCCCTAAAAGCCTAGCATCGATGAGCTTCAAGGGTCTGAAATCAACCACACAAAAACCTTTGGGAAGTTTCATGGTGCCTGTTCTAGTCATTAGCAAACACACCTTAAGAAAAATACCTCAATGTGGCTAAAAATGGAGGCCATTACCCAGCTTGGTGGCCTCTCCCGCTGATACCCAATGCCAGATACCCAACAGAAGCCATGTAAGAAGCAGAAAGGCTCCTGAGGCTCCCGGGTCAAGGGCATAGTCCCTCATGGCGGGGAAATCAAGGCAGCAGCTTGAAGCTTGGAGGATGTGTGATTTCCCATCCCATCAAGTGGAGAGTACCAACACAGCACCCTAATGAAATCAAATACATATTAACACTATCCTCCTTTTATTGATATGCTGTGTACTAGAAATCTAAGTTTTAAATTGCCCTTTAGAATGTTCCATGAACATCCCAGTTTTATGAGTTAAAAAAAGGAAAGAAACAAAGCAAGAAAGAATGAAAGAAAGAAGGAAATGGGGCGAGGGCTGGGGAGAGGGCTCAGTTGGTAATGTGCAAGCAGAAGGAGCTGACTATGAACTCTAGAGCCCGTGTCAAAGGAGGGTGAGGTGCATTTCTGGTCCTGGTGCCGAGATGGAAGAAGTGGTGGTATGTAGGACTGTGGGGGATGGCTCAGCACAGAATAAAGGAGAGAAAGAAAGAGAGAGAGAGGGAGAGGGAGATGGAGAGGGAGAAGGAGAGAAAGAGAGAAGGCAGGCAAGCAAGAAGCAAGCACAAGACCTGAGAGTCAGAAGTCGTGTCTATAGGATAGGAGAAGCAGCTATGAGGGTGTTGAGCTCAAAACAGTCCATAAGAGTAGAGGAGAATATGGAAAGCCAGGTCTCCGTTAGGACTAGAAAACAGCAAGTTATGCTCCCAGGAACCCTGCTCAAAGAAAATACCAGTTTCAATTAGATCCCTGTGGTCACAGATGCTTTGTCATCTAACTGTCTTTTTCTGTTTTCTCCTAACTTTTATTGCCCAAATGCCATTGGAGGGGGGAAGATAAGTGGAGGAAGGAGGGAGGGGAAAGATCTTAATAAGTTCAATTACTGTGTGGGTTAAAGCCATTCGCATTACACAGTGTTCCTTCCCTTGCCTCCTAGTGCTATCGCTATCTATGCTTTAGAGATAACAATGTGGATATGTGGGTCTCCATGACCTTGTATAATCAGCCCAGGAGATAAAGTGTGGTTTCAACATTAGGTTCATGTCAGCATGCAGCAATGGTAGGATCCTGTGGTGGGAAATTCGGTACACCAGCTAGAGGTTAGGAGTCAGCCATAGAAATATGTGTGGTGCTCAAGTTCAAATTCAATCCACATTAAAATGTCAACTGAACCTGAACAATCTTCTGGGGAACATTTGTGTTCTCTGACTTTGCTCCTTTCTAAATGTGAAGAAAATAAAATTGTAAGGCATTTACAGTACGATTTTGCTAAGGAAACGGATACATTTAATTTCTTTAAGAATAAATGTTGCTATTATAAATAAGGCTGCTATGAACATGGTGGAGCATGTGTCCTTGTTACATGTTGCAGTATTTTTTGGGTATATGCCCAGGAGTGGCATAGCCGGGTCCTCCAGTAGTACTATGTCCAATTTCCGGAGGAACCGCCAAGCTGATTTCCAGAGTGGTTGTATCAGATTGCAATCCCACCAGCAATGAAGTAATGTTCCTCTTTCTCCACAACCTCTCCAGCATCTGCTGTCACCTGAGTTTTTTATCCTAGCCATTCTGACTGGGGTGAGGTGAAATCTCAGGGTTGTTAAGATTTGCATTTCCCTGATGACTAAGGATGTCGAACATTTCTTTAGGTGCTTCTCAGCCATTCGGTGTTCCTCAATTGAGAATTCTTTGTTTAGTTCTGTACCCCATTTTTTAATAGGGTTATTTGGTTCTCTGGAGTCTAACTTCTTGAGTTCTTTGTATACCTTGGATATTAATCAGCCCTCTATCAGATATAGGATTGGTTAAGATCTTTTCCCAATTTGTTGGTTGCCGTTTTGTCCTATTCACAGTGTCTTTTGCCTTACA
>NW_022196905.1:162131059-162140092 GCF_008632895.1 Mastomys coucha | reverse complement strand
AAAAAAAAAAAAAAGAAAAAAAAAAAGAATAAATGTTGCAGAGGTAGCAAAAAATACAGATTTGATTTCACTAAAATCACAGACAAATAACTTTGTACTCTAGCCTGAGAGACCAAGTCTTTTTGGGTTCAGACTCTATCTTAGAGAACCTGACATAAGGTTGAGCTCAAGTTAACAGGCTGGTTTCTAGCACTAGTTCCCAGGCTACCCCCCAACAAGACCCATGTTTAGGACCCGTTTCCAGGCTACCCTCCAACAAGACCCACGTCTAGCACCAGTTTCTAGGTTATTCCCCAACAAATCTACACCTCTAGGTTACAAGCCCGCCCCTAACACTTCACTTCCTAACAGCCACCATTCAGGAGTTAAGTATATAGTTTGGCTCCCAACAGCAACCAATTATATTAAAGGCCATATTGCCCCCCCCATCATATGCGTACCAGGTTAGATACCCACTTCTTGGCTCTAGAAATGTTTGCCTGAAACTGAGCTCTCAGCCCACTTCTCCGTGTCAGAGAAGGTAGTGTGGCCCAAGATCAAGCTTGAATAAAGAGACCCTAATGCAATTGTATCGGAATTGGCTCCTTGGTGGTCTTTTGGGGTTTACAAATCTTTCCTGGTACAACAAATCCTTACAGTAGCCAAACCCATCTTTAGCTCACTGTAATATTCAAAATAGTAGAAATCTGTTTTCTAGCATTTCAGGTGGGCTTGTGAAATAATCTTACCCAACCACACATATTTCCCAGAAAATACTGCATAAGACAGAAACAGCTGAGAAACTTGGGCGGTGGTGGTGCATGCCTTTAATCCCAGCGCTTGGGAGGCAGAGGCAGGCGGATTTCTGAGTTCAAGGCCAGCCTGGTCTACAGAGTGAGTTCTAGGACAGCCAGGGCTACACAGAGAAACCCTGTCTCGAAAACAAAACAAACCAAACCAAAAACAACAACACAACAAAATAGCTGAGAAACTAAATCCAGCAAGGAGTGGGGTGTGTGTGGGGATCACATCTTGTGTGTATAGGAATCTTTGTGGGAGAAGTTACCTCCAGGACCCACCTCAATGAAAGTTCAACATTCTGCATGGGACTCAAACACAGTAAAGGCATTACACAAATCAGATAACAGAAATGGTAGTGTTGACATCTGACCATCATTCATAAAACCCATGCTTTGCTGATGAACCTATCAGAGGAACAGTTTTCTTGCTTTATGCTTAGATGTAGTTAGATGATGTCTCTTCATTCAGGGCTATGGAGTTCACTCTATACCAGGGAACCAAGTGTCTTTATATAAAAGATTTATATACATATACATATATACATATAGGTGTTTGTCTGCATGTACGTCTGCACACCTGAAGAGGTCACTGAAAACTATGGGACTACAATTATGGATGGCTGTGTGCTGCCATGTGGGTGCTAGGAATCAAACCCCAGTCCTCTGGAAGAGCAAACAGTGATTTTAACCACTGAGCTGTTCCTCCATCCCCTCCGAGTCTCTTCTTGTTGCATACATTTTTATAATTCTCTTGGGCAGTGTGAGGCAGTCTGGCTGCAGTCGGGGAAGCTAGAGAGTGGTGCTGTAATTAGGAGTGAAGATGACTGTTATATATCATGAAGAAAATGCAGCTGAAAGCTGGTTGTTACAGTTCACTAAGTGTACATTTAGCTTCACCGGGGACTGAGGGAGGGAAGCGGTGCACAGAAGAGACAGTGGAACTAAATGTGGGGAAATGCAGAGCAGATGGAAAGAATGGTGGCCAACTGGGGAAGGCAGAAACTCAAGTGCCTGGAGACAGAAGGAGGATTTAAATTCTTCTGCTGGAGAAAGTGGGGTGAAGGCAATCTGCAGGGAGAGGGCAGGTCAGAGGAATGGCTCCTTTGCTGAGGCGACATGAGGGGAAGCCATGGCTTTTCTAAGGGCAATGAAGCTTGGAAGGAACGTGTGCACAGATGTCACCCTGGACACAGGAACAGTGCCCTCAGGTGGGTACTGCAAAGTCTTTCTGGGGCCAGGAAAAAAAGCAAAGGAATACTGAGATTTGGCCTTAGTCACCTTTTCATGTACAGGGGACCTAGGGCTCCAGTTAGGCTACATTAATCCATTCTGTTACCTCTGTGTTGGGTACACCTGTACCCCACCCCAGCCCCACCCCCGACTGCAAAGCAGCCACGGTATGGAAAAATCAGATGAAACAAACAAAAAGGGAATTCTGGTGTCATGGGACACATGGATCAAACATTTGCCTGTGAGTCTGAGTTCTGAGAGAGGCAGAGCAACCAAGGAGACACTGGAATTAAAGGCTGTCTGGTGTGTAGACATATGAGAGATGAATGTTAGTTTAGATATGTCTATAGAAACTTGGTGAAGGCTGTGAAGGGCACTAACAATTGAAATGTTAGTGATCAACTCAAGAAAATCAAGAAACTTACAGAAATTCTATGGACAGTTTAGGAGCCATGATGTTCAAATGGTGCTCATGTGTATTTGTGTACACTTTGCATACATACAAGTCTGAAAACACCATGATCAGGGGACACCTTGTGGGTCCCGGGGATTGAGCTCAGGTGGCCAGGCTTACCCGACAACACCTTTTTTCCACTGAACTGTTTTCATGGCTCCCAATTTTATGTTTTCTTAATGGCTTACAAAAACATCTCAAGGACAAACGATCTTCATTCACAAAGCATCTCCTAGGCAGAGACCATAAGCAAAGCTTCCTTAATGTGGAACTTCTCAAGAAACATTTTTAAAGTGAAAACAACAGCAAATTATTTTCATTATTTTAATTAAAAGTGATGGTGGCTTGGCCTTGGACGACAGCGAGAGCTAATCTGAAAGAGAGACTTTTCCAGGTTGGGCTTGAGAAAGCTAAAGGCTCCACTCGGCAATGATTAAGTGCTGACATGAAATACAACGTGAAGCCGATTCAACTCACTTGACAGCACTGCTGTAGGTCACGCTGAAACATTTATGAACAGCCACAATTTTGATGACCAAACTTACTGTAACTGTACTACAAAAACTGAGTTTATTTCACAGTTCCAGATAACCAGCCTCCCTGACCTCTATTTTGGGGCTGGTTTAGAGGAGAACAGATATCCAGCTATTCTGTTAAAAATTGAACTTCACGGGTTGAGGATGGAGCCTGAAGTTGGTTGAGTGGTTGCTTAGCATGCACGGAAGTCCTAGGTACAATCCCTCCACCAGGAGGTGGAGGCTGGAGCATCAGATGTTAATTAAGGTCATCACCAACTACAGAAGGAGCTGAAGGCCAGCCTGGGCTACTATGACACTATGAGCTCCTTTAGGGTCTTATCGAGAAAGGAGCAAGAGGGAGGTTTCTTGTCAACTGCATAAAACATCCGATGGACACCTGAGTCACAGATTTAATCCTCGGGAACCTAACTAACTTCATCCTTTTCAAGGCCTGCTTCATGTCCACTTTGTCAGCAGATAAGAGTAGGAACTGTCACATACATGGTCTTTTTTATCTACTTTGACAAGAACAGTGGCAGGACAGTCTACCTACCTATCTTCCCCCAACAACTATGGTTTAAAGTACAGAAACACGCTCAGGATTTTCAAGAACAATGAAAGTACATTGTTACTTGTTTAAAAACCATAAATTTCAAATTATAAATGTCTCCCCATCAGATCTCATAGAGTCTCAGTCTCAAGGATTATGGTGATTTTTCTCAAACAACAAACGTTAGAACAAACTGGACTATGCATCATTTTAGCCATTTCAGGGTAATGAATAAAGTTTGTGGTTCTTCTTCAAAGGGGCAGTATAAAGAACTGATTAAACACAGAGAAAGCAGACAGCCTGGGAAAAGGGCAAGCTAGTTAATCCTTCACATATATAATGTGTGTCACCCATCTCTAACAATGGAAGAGTAATCAGGCAGTTAGTGGATGGAACAGTGTGCCCATCTCGTTACAGAGGGACATGGGAAGGGAGAGAGTGAGAAAGGAGGAGGAAAAGACGGAGATAGGGGGAGAGAGACACAGAGAGACAGACCAATAGCTTAATTCTAATGACAAAGTAAATGGTTACTTATGTCCCACGCACTTTGGAGCCAGAAAACAGGAGGTCTGGTCTTCTAAAGAGTCCAACTTGAACTGGCAGAGTTTCAAGGCTATAATATTAGTTCCAAAGTAAGCTATCCCCATGCATTTCCACTCTATCTCACAACACCACGAAATGTCTCCTATAATTCCATAAGTTGTTTTAAAAGGTGCAAGCAAGAACATTTAGTAGATGCAATGCCTGCCACATTGGAACAGGTTTTCACATGTAAATTTTTAATAATAGCAAATATTTCCAAATGCAGGCAGCTCACCCACATTGTGCTGTCACCGCTCTCTAGTTTCAAAGCTTATTGAAAAAAAAAACTTGTAGACATATTCAATACTCCCCTCATTTTAAAATTTTGTACATATAAGTGCTTTGTGTACACATGTCTGTGCACAGTGTGTATGCAGTATCCTAGACAGGTAGAAGGAGGTATTAGATCCCCTGGAAGAGGACTCTGAGATGGTTGTGAGCCACAATGTGGGCACTAGGAATCAAATCTCGGTCCTCCAGTCAAGCAGCCAGTGCTCTTACCCACTGACCCATCCCTCCAGCACCTCCTTCCCTGTTTTCTTCTGGAGACTGGGTCTCACTGTGTATCAATAACTTGCTCTATACACCAGGTTAACCTTGAATTCTCAGAGATCTGCCTGGCTTTGCCTCTCAAGTGCTGAGAAGGCATGAGGTCCCACACCTGGATCAGAACTTAAACAGTGACAAAAACTTGTGTACGCCCACAAAGTCTTGCCCATCTTCTCCAGCTCCATCCTGAAAATGACTCATCAGAGGTCATCTCCACAGAATCATCTATAATGGAGATATTATTAGAAACATCATCTGGCCTGTGACCTCGTGTAAGGTTGTGAAGATTGTACCAAATTACAACTTTAACAATGCTTTTGAAAAGTGTCAAAGTTCTTTGCATGATAATGCCACATGCTCATATTTGCTGACACCATATAGATGGCCTTGACCTGCTACAGACTAGCAAACAGAGGTTTGGAGTGTCATTGCTTCCCCAAGGACACACAGTGGCTTTGAATAAGGTTGGTATGAAGCCCATCCATTTGCAAGACTACCATGTGAAAGCTGGAGCCATTCTGAGAATAAAGATGACCTCTAGGCCACCTTTGGAATTAATATGGGTCAGAGACTGTGGAAGTGTTGAATCTGAGACTCTTCAACTGTGAGCATGAATTTTCTTGACTGTGAGCCATTTACTAAAGGTATTCAGGCCATCAATTCTCAGATGCTTGTGCTGACCAAGAGAACTGGCAGAGGCAAACAACCTGGGAACACCCTCTCTGTGTAACTGGCCATACTGGCTGGTTCTGTGTGTCAACACTAGCTAGAGTCATCAGAGAGGAAGGAACCTTAGTTGAGAAAATGCCTCCAGGAGATCCAGCTGTAAGGCGTTTTATCAACTAGTAATCAACGGGGGAAGGGTTCACCTCATTGTGGGTGGTGCCATCCCTGAGCTGTGGTCTTGGGTTTTATAAGAAAGCAGGCTGAGCATGCCATGGGAAGTGAGCCAGTCAGCAGCACCCCTCACCGGCTTCTGGATCATGTCTTGCTTCCAGGTTCCAGTTCTGCTTGAGTTTCTGTCCTGACTTCTTACAGTGATGGGGTGTGATCTGCAAGTCTAAGTCAAATAAACCCTTTCCTCCTCAACACTGTGGTCACGGTGTTTCACTGCAGCAATAGAGACCCTAACCAAGACACCGATGCCACTGCGAATCGGCTCTTCTCCACACCCAACATGTCTAATTGGTTTCCAGCGCCTTCATATCCAATGTCTAATCATGACACTGAGCATATGGCTATCTGTGGAGCCGATCTAGGTCACTGCCACCCATATCAGAACCTAAATTTCATGCAGCACCTTCTGATCTCTCTGTACCAGGTGTTGTTCTATTGCTCTGATAAAGTACCATGAACGAGTCGACTTTGAGTCTATTTGGGCTTGCAGATACAGAGCTTATGAAGATGAGAAAAAAAGGAATGATGTCAGGCAGCTCATGCAGCATCTGGGAACTCACATCTTGATCCACAAGTGAGAGGCAGACAGAGATCACTGTGAATGGCAGGAGTGTTTTGAAACCTACTCTGAGTGACATAATCCCTCTAACAAGGCCATGCCTTCAAACCCTTCTCAATTATGTTGACATACTTGGCTTGAAGTCCCCCCCACCAAAGAAGTTAGTCCTGAAAAGCTAAGCCTCAGGCAGATTCTTAGGACAAGGGCAGAAAGCAGCCACAGTCTTTACCACAAAGCACTACAAGAATGATCTCTCACCCGGCTGGAGAGGACTGTTCACTCCGAAACCACTTGAGCTGAGCCTTGATAGTCTGTGGCTTTCAACTGACTTTCTACTCTGAAAGTCCCAAAGTAGTTGTCATCCTTATCACCTCAGAAGTCACCATCATCCATGTTGTCATCTTCCTCCTCCTCTTTATTTTTTTAAAGACAGGATAGCCCTGGATGTTCTGGAACTCACCCTGTAGACCAGGCTGGCCTTGAACTCAGAGCTCCGCATGCCTCTGCCTCCTGAATGCTGGGATTAAAAGTGTGCATGCCACTACCTAGCTGTTTTCCCCCTCAAAGTCTTCTACATCCCTCCAAATGACAGCACGGTCAGGCCTGTCACAGTAATACCCCACTTCAGGTAGTAACCTCTTAATTGCTGTGATAAAAACCATGCCCAAGGCAATGTGGAGGAGGAAAGCTTTATTTGGGGTTTGCAGTCGCAGAGGAATTGGAGTGTATTATCATCCTGGTAGGTAGCATGGCAAGAAGCCCCAGTGCTGAGGTAGCAGCTGAGAGCTCACATCCTGATCCACAAACAGGAAGCAGAGAGAGGTCCACTGGAAATGGTGTTAGTGTTGTGAAACCAAAGCGCCTGCCCTCGGTGGCTCAATTCCTCCAAAAAGACCACACCCCCTAACCTTTCCCCAACAGTTCTACCATCCAAGGAGGGAGTATTCAAAAGTGAGTCCATGAGGCCGTTTCTATTCAAACCACCACACTGTGGTATTTAAGAAAAGACAAAGGCAGGAAATTAAAAGCTTACTGACATTTAAGACACGGAAGACATATGACACACTATCCAAAATATCTATTTCCTTTTAAAAAGATATTAACAGAGACTAAATAAATTTGCATGCTAACATATAGCCTTTTTTGCATGTGTCTTAGGGTTTTTATATCTATGATGAAACACCATCATCAAAAGCAAGTTGGACAGAAAAGTTTATTTGGTTTACACTTCCACATTGTAGTCTACTACTGAAGGAAGTCAGGACAGGAATCCAAGCAGGGATGAAACCTTGAGGCAGGAGCTGATGCAGAGGCCATGGAGGGTACTGCTCACTGGCTTGCTCTTCATGGTTTGCTCAGCCTGTTTTCTTATAGAATCCAGGACCATCTGCCCAGGGGTGGCCACACCCACAATGAGCTGGGCCCTCCCACATCAATCACTACTTAAGACAGATTTTAGAGAACATTTTCTCAATTGAGGTGCCCTCCTCTCAGATAACTCTAGCTAGTGTCAAGCTGACATAAAACCAGCTAGTATAGACAGAGTGTGCGACTTTTTCAGACAGGGTCTCACGTGGTTTGAGTTGCACGAAAATCAGGCTCCTTCCTGGCTCTGCCGCCAGCATGCTGGGAGTCCAGGAGTATCCAACCACCACTGGAAATGCCTGCATAGCCCTTAGCAGTCTCCCAAGAGCTGCGCTCTATGCCATAGAGCACTTGGGCTAGAACCGGTCCTTCCTACTTCACTAAAATAGAAATGAGTGTCTCTGAGATCCAGAGACTAAACTGCTCAGTCATAGCCACTTTTCAAATAAGCTATGCAGTGACCAGGGTGATCCGGCATTTCCCCACTGGACTTGGATGTCAAATCCAAACATCTTTATAAATAGCATGAGCACGTCCTTTCCTTATCAGAATAAAAACAAAGAAATAACTATAACAAATTCCAATGTAACTAAAATAAATAGCAGAAACATCACTTCACAGCATGAAACCAAAACCCAAGTCACTGTGACTAACAAGGCCACGCTCTGAATGCCACGGTTACTAAAGGAAACACTGGAGTTTATACTACTTTCTAAAAATTAGCACCAAGGCACATACTTTACTGAATTTAAATAAGAGAAATCCTAATTACATAGGTAGTTTGGCAACTTAGGATGTGCCAGAATCTAAAATTCTCCAATTTATAAAACAAATAGGTTAATGCGTTTTTTTATTTAATCATTCAGAAAACAGGCACCGGGCCCCAAATCTGACCGAGTGCCGAGGAGAGTATGAGAACCTCTAAGTCATGTAACAAAAGTTCTCGTTCTGGTCCTGAGGGGTGTGCTTTAATGGGAGGACTTGGTCCTGAGGGGTGTGGTTTAATGGGAGGACGTTTGCATAGCGGAAGGTAGGAACCCGGAAGCTGTTTTATTCACACAACTGAAGTCAGTATTTTGCTACAGCGAAGTGCCAGAAGGTTAGGAGTGCTCAAAAACTAACAACTCTACTTGTGAGGTACACTGTGTATGCTCTCTGTATTCGTATTCGTTCTCTTGCTACTCAATGACAGCCAAGGGAAAATGACTCCTGGCACACTGGGGTGATGCTGTCCTTGCCTGCTTGGGGTGCTACTCTCTGCCAGTTTGGGGAGAAGAGGCGGCCATGCTGAGGACAGAGCCCTGTAGCCTCTGTGACCTCGAGCATCATGACTGGTGCTCACATGCTGGCAGAAGTGTGCTGAAGCAAAGGTCCCTACGGAGATGGCCAGCGCTTGATAAATTATGAGGTATGCAGACTGTTGATACAGCAGCAGAGACATGCAGAAAACAAAACCAGGTGAAAAGCACAAAGACAGAGGGTTACTCTAAGCACACTCTAGGCTATTTTAATTTTGTGGACAAGCTAACATTGGGTCCCTTCCTTCTCTA
>NW_022196905.1:162086546-162131049 GCF_008632895.1 Mastomys coucha | reverse complement strand
AAGATGTATTTTCTCTGAATGTACTATAAGAATCAGGCATGAAATGTATTACATAGTAGTTGAGTAAAGTTATCAACTATAGTTTTTTTGTGTGTTGTTTTTTTGTTTTTTCGAGACAGAGTTTCTCTGTGTAGCCCTGCCTGTCCTGGAACTCACTCTGTAGACCAGGCTGGCCTCGAACTCAGGAATCCACCTGCCTCTGCCTCCCAAGTGCTGGGATTAAAGGCGTGTGCCACCACTGCCCAGCGTCAACTATAGTTTTGAAAAATAGTATAAATGCCTTTGAAAATCACATTTATCAGCTCTCCTCAGAGGTGATGTTGGCGCTCGAGTCTCATCCACAGCAGCACTTGAGGATGGACTCGCACAGTCCAAGTACAATGCCCCTTGGCAATCTACTTTAACTTGAGGATAAAGTTCAGAAACCCTGAAAGTGCGGACAGCCGACAGCCTCCCGGCATCCCTGGGAGGATCTGGATGACGGATGGCTAAAGACAGCTGTTGGAAAGCTCCAATTAAACCAAATTTAAGGATGAATTTTCCATCGAATGCCAGTGGAGAAAATATTCCATGCTATTACCAAAAAGTAAGACTGATCGAGCCGTCAGAGATTGGGCTGTGCAGATAGCTCACAACTCATGACACACACATGGCTCAAGGTAGGTCCTGGTTCAATGAGACAGGAGCAGGGGTAAGAAACCATTTGAGAAGTGCAACAAAGAAGCTGTAAAGGAAGGTGAGGATGGGACCCTCAGGTCGCTGCTATCATGCTAACTGAGCTGTTACCTCTGTGTGTATGCGTGTTCTGTGTGTTCTTCTACATGTACCTATGGGCACCATGTGCATACCTGGTGTCAGCAGACACGAGAAGAGGGCACTGGACTGTGTGGAACTGGAGTCCCAGATGGTTGTGAGGCACTGTGTAAGTGCTGGGAACTTAACCCGGGTCCTCTGTAAGAGCAGCCTGTGCTCCTAACGCTGAGCCATCTCCAGCTCACTAAAGCATTTTCTAAGTGAGCTTGGGTTCCACTTGGACATGAAGGTGATGCCCAGAGTTCTCATTCATAAGGAAGGGCTAACTAAACCCCTGATAGTTAATCCAGCATCTGGATTTAATAGCTTGCTGAAAATGAAGCAGAGGAGAAACAGTGGTGGCCCCTAAGCCCATGATTATGTCAAAGGGAGAAGGACAAGCTGAGTGAGGCTGAGTGCCCCCGTTTACCGATTCTTGGTTTAATTCTTTGAAACTATTTGTTTTAAAGATGTTATCCAGGGACTTTTTCTCTAGTGTGAAAAAGTGAGTATGTTTACAATGTGCAACACCGTGGTGCATCCTTCCTGGTGCCCCTTGCTTGTTCCTGTCCACTGTCCTGGGTTCCTTAGGGTTGGCCCTTCCTAAGGCCTACTCTTACTCTTGATCTTCATTACATAATCATCCCATGGTGCGTGCACACACACACACACACACACACACACACACACACACACACACACACACACTCCTTGACCTTGGCCTGTCCTTGCTTTCCTCCCTCACTATTCCCATGAAGAACTGCATGGCTGTCACCAGTAAAACTGTAGGCTGAGTCACTTTGTTCCCTCTACTCCCACACAACACACATTAGCAAATCTGTTGCACCCAAAGGCTGCAGACAAGCTCTCTCCAGCCTGCCCGCACTATAGCTGCCCTAGTCATGGTCACAGGGTTCCTCTCTGGATGACCTGCTGCTGCCGCTGCTACTCTGGCCTCCCTGAAACCCATTCAGAGCAGAGGGCAGGAAGACAAAAGCCTGCTATCTCCTAGTCTGACTGGCTTCCCATCCTTCTCACAGTGACCTGTGAAGCTACACCTAGCCCTTGGTCACCTTAAAGAAAACGACAGTGGAGGTAGGAAGCTACACCTAGCCCTTGGTCACCTTAAAGAAAACGACAGTGGAGGTAGAGCTTTGTTCATGGTGAAGCCTGGGGTGCTGGTGGCTCATGGTGTCATGTCTCTGGAAAAAAAAATGGCTTTGACTCCAGAGGCCACCATTCATCCCTCCCAGATAAAGTTTTCCACTATTCTCATCAAGGTAAATGCCAAGGCCCTCATTTTCCAGGGGGATCGTGTGGTTGTGTTTTTAATATGTTCTTGGGGCAGTTTGTGCCTCCAGTGTGGGAAGAGGACTCTAGGATCTTGCCAGACGGACAGAAACGATGACAGAGGATTAGGGAAGGGCTCCAGACAGAATCCTCATTGTAGTGGTCCATGGCCAGTTCCCTGTGGAAAAAGTACTTTGGGTATACAGCAGGGGACAGAAATAGACGAACTCTACAGCTTTACCCTTGTAGAAAGAATCTATAAGACAGGGAGGGGTATGGTAAGATAACTGATTGTGGCCACTGCTTTGGGACAATGTCTTCACCAAGGGTGTTTCAAAGACCCACGTTCAAGTCAGACAAGCCCTTTCTGCACTGCATCCTCATCTGGACATGTGCTGAGAAGTGCAGTTTCTATGTTGCACAATACTCTGAAAAAACTCACGAGTGGGCAGACAGACATCAAGTGCTCTGTAGCCTGCAGTCCTTCACGCCATAACCTGTAACAGGGATGAAGTCTCTCTGGAAGGAGGCCACTCGGGCAGATCCCTGGGAGCTTGACGTCCGTCCTTGCCAGGTGTGGCCAAGCTAACCCAAGACTGTACACAGCTGCGCACCAGACGAGTAGAAGACAAAGCAGAAAGTCTGGATGTGAATGTGATAGACAGAGCAACTGTGATTTGCCTAAAAAAATTATCCTTAGAATCTATTAATGTAAGGTTCAAAGCAAGAGGTCATTTCATATGCCTACCTGTGAGCAGCCTTTGGAAGGGAGTAAGGTGCTGACCGAGTGGGAGGCAGATCTGGTAATGGCTGGCTGTCCCTGGCTCAGGTTCTAGGATGAGTACTGTGAAGGTCTGGGAAGCAAGTGGCTCAGAGCACACACGAGTGACGTGCTCTGCTCTATACAATTGACTCCATTCTTGATGCCAGTAAGCCAAGGGGAGAGAGCCCCAGCTTGATCACACCATCCTAGGGTAGAAACCCGTTTCATTTTTCCTGGATCAGGAAGCACTTGATTATTTACAGTAAACTCCTTAAAATCTTGTAGAAATATTTGGATTTATAGCAGATTTAACTTTTAAAAGCCTTTTATCAGGCTTTGTTTGTGAGCTGTTTAGAGACGGCATTTGTAAAATACGAAAAGAGGTTGAAATCTCTGCAGCTGCCAGCTGGCTGTTTTTGACTGCAGACAGAGAGGGACAAGGGAGGGGCTGGGTCACAGGACGCTCTGCTAGCCTGTTAGTGACCACAAGCGGTGAAAAGGCAGAGCCAGGCTGCAGAGGAGTCATAGAGAATAAAACACTAGGCAAGTCACAATAAGGTGACGGTGTCTGACGACTCCTACAGCAAGCAGTATGCCTAACAGACCCTGAGTCCAGATGGACACTTTGTCTCATCAGCTTGTTTTCTGATGTGTTACTCCAGGTCTCCCAGGTACAGCAGTGCGGGGCATGGTTTTCTCTCCTACTTATCTGCCAGGCAATTCTGTCATGGAGTCAGAAAAACATGGAGTATTATTGTCTTTCTACAAATCAGAGTGAGCACACAGGCATCACTAGCAACATTCTCTAATGGAAAAATAAAGATTAGGCAAAAATTCGCACCAAACTGTGTTACAAATTCTCCAAGAGTTTTTGTGACTGACTGGCCACAGGCAGCCATCTGACTTTGAAGGACTGCTACAATAGTCTTTCACAGAGATTTCCCGAGAACACTACCCAAACCCTGAAATAAAAACATTCTCAGAAATGTTTTCCTTGGAGCTAAGTTTCTCATGCTAGCCAAAGAGAATATTTAAAGAATCCCCCCAACTGCTCTAGAGATGGGGTTAGAAGAAGGACCGCAGAGTTTGAGGTCCTCTGACAGCAAGGTCCACGCCATCTTTCAAGGATCCAATACAAAAACGTATAACCTCAGGAGCTGGAGAGATGGCTCAGCAGTTAAGAGAAGCTACTCTTAAAGAGGTCCTGAGTTCAATTTCCAGCAAACACAGAGTGGCTCACAACCATCTGTAATAGGATCTGATGCCCTCTTATGGTGTGTCTGAAGATAGCTACAGTATACTCATATACATAAAATAAAAAAATAATTTAAAAAAAGAAGCAAAAAGCAAAAAAAGCAAACCAAACCCCCATACCCTCAACATTAAGGGAAGCTGCATCATGTGAAGGTCATAATGTATCTAAAACTACATGCCTCAAATTAAGAGGCAAACTAAGCGGCAAGACAGTAAACTTCAGAAATCTTGGCCACTGACTTTTTTAGTGGTGGCAGCAACCATTTCACTCAAATAAATATATTAATCGGTATTGGCTTTATTTTTAAAATTCAAGATGGAAATCTCAGGGAAATGGCTCTGTTAGCAAACCGTGTAGCTCACAAGTGTGAGGACTTGAACTCAGATTCCCGGAACCCAAGTAAAAAGCTAGGTACATGGTACACTCACAATCCCAGCAATAGTGAGCCAGGAGGCAGAGCCTGACAGATCCCCACAAGTGGATGGGCCAGAGACTCTGGACAACTTGGCAAGATTCTAGGCCAGTGAGACACCCTTTTCAAAGAGAAGCTAGAAGGTGCCTGGGGAATAAATAACACCTGAGGCTGAGCCCACATATGTACCACGTACGCAGGTTCTTGTTCCCTTGTGTACAGTGTATACTTGAGCACACAAACACAAGCAGAGTAACAGTAAAATAAGCTCATATGAATGCAGGAAGGAAGGCTTGCGAGGCGCGGGCCCTTCCATCTTCTTGACTGGTGTAAGTGGAGAAAACTGTCTGCTTCATTTCCAGACTTAGTCTTAGCAGCACCGGCACGTACCATGGTGGGTGGAGAAGGGGAGAACCTGGCAGCTGCCAGTTACAGGAACAGTATCTGCTTGATGTGGCAGACCCCGGCACTACGCAGCGCTGTGTCAGCGGCCGCTGGCAGCGCAATCGCTTTCAGTTTGCATGAGATGCAACCCCCAGAGCGGTGTTCTCAAAGCCAGAAAGGGGCTGCCCGCTGGGACCCAGCAGTTGGAGGTTCTAGGAAAGCTGAAGTATTGGATTGAGTATGAGGCCTGCTCTATGGGAAGAACTCTATGGGCAGAGATCCACCGCTGTCAAGCCACAGGTTCTAATCTAGTGAGGAAGCTGCTAACAGCGTTAAGCTGGGTGAGGTTAAACTACCTTCTGAAGACACCTTGGACTGGTCTGCAGTCTGCCTTGCACAGAGAAGGCAGTCACTAACTCAGACACTTGTAATTGGGAGTAAATGGCTGCTGATAGCTGGGCTTCTACACCACCCTCTGCAAGGCCCGGGGAATAGCAAAGAGGATGGAAAGCTTATGCGAGCTGGAAGAGAAGTAGTAGTTCCATGACTCTGATTTATTTTACATTGGTTTTATAGAAAACTATGGTGACAGAGGATAGCAACAATGGCAGTTTGAATGAGAATGGCCCCATAGGCTCCTGTGTTTGACTGCTTGGTCCCATTAGAGGAACTGTGTGAGAAGTAGCAGGTATGGCCTTTTTAGAGTCCGTGTGTCTCTAGGGGTGGGCTTTGAGGTTTCATGGCAGGGTCAGTCTCTCTGTCTCTGTCTCTGTCTCTGTCTCTCTCTCTCTCTGTCTCTGTCCCTCTCTCTCTCTCTCTCTCTCTCTCTCTCTCTGACACCTGGGAATCACAATATAAGCCCCCAGCTACTGCCCTAGTGCCATGCCTGTTTGCTTCCTGCCATATGATCACGGACACGCCCTCTAAAGGGATAAAGATGGAGCAGAGATTGAGGTCCTTGACTCCCTAGTCACAGGTAGGGTGGAACACTGCAAAGCCCAGGTCTTAGGCTCCATCCTGCTCCAGATACTCACCTTCCTCAAGACCATCCCCCATTCTCAGTACTCCTGCGGTCTCCCTCTAGCCCTTGCTGTCCTGTTGTTTCCTCTCTGTGCTCCTCCTCTTCCTCTTCTCCTTGCCCCTCCCCCGCCCTCTCTCCTATCCTCCCTTCTCTTGGAGGACACAGCCCTCCCATGTGCAGCTGGCTCCTTTTTCTCTCTGCTTTGCACTCTTCCTATGCTCCCCCTGATTCACAACAGAAGCTGTAACTCAGCCATGGAGTGGGGACACCAGCAGGTCCTTTCCTGTGCCCCTCACCTTAAAGTACTTTTCTCTAAGTCGACATTAAGTATTCCCAAACCATCATTTGGTCTCTCCTGGCTGCTCAACTCCCAGGAAAACAGACTGGCGCAGCAGCAAGTGTGGACATGCATGTTTATAGAGAAACATGTTTCCTTCTGAAACATGAAAGGAGGATGGATTAAAGACATTTTTAGCTGGACATAAAACAGGGAATTCAGTTACTAAAGCTTAGAGATTAAGTGGTATTTCACATAGACAGGCAGAGAGAGGCAGTGCTCAGATACCACTAGGTAAAGCAACCATTGCCTCTGAAAACACCATCTGTTAAGACTCATTTCAACTAGGTGTGGTAGCGCATGCCTTAGTCCCAGCACCCGGGAGGCAGAGGCAGGTGGAGCTCTGAGTTTGAGGCTAGCCTGGTCTACAGAGTGAGTTCCAGGACAGCCAGGGCTACACAGAGAAACCCTGTCTTGGAAAAACAGAACAAAACAAACCCAGAACAGAACAGAATACTTTCAGCCTTTTGCACGTCATGATTTTAAACAGAAATCTCTTAAGCCTTTTTGCCGTTTTCCCCTGTGTGTGAACACCAGAGGTGGAATCTTGTGTCCTTCCTCAGGAGCCACCCACCTTGTTTCCTGAGACACCAACCCTCACTTGCCCATCTATCTGCCCATCAGGCTAGGCTGCCTGGTTGACGGCCCCAGGGATCTGCCTGTAGCCTCTTGTGCAGTGGTAGGATGGTTGACAAGTTCATGCCAGCAGACCAGGCTTTTCAGGGAGCCCTGGGATTTGAACCCAGGTCTTCATGCGCAGCAAGCACTTTAGCAATTGCGCCTCTTCTCAACCCCTGTTAACCTTTTTGTAACAGAGACTTGTAGGTTATGACACAGGAAAGAGACTAGAGTCATTCTTAGGCGGACATCTGTAGCTTGTTTTCTTAGTATAATCCTACAGGATTAAATTAACCCAGTATTAATGTAGTGCATTCTTGGGTGAGGAGAAAGGACCAAGGGCATCGTCAGAACACAAGTAAGCAAGCAGTGCTGTTGATCCCATTAGCAATACGCTGGTGGGCTTCGAAGTGACCCCTCGGCCGAGGATCAAAGGACAAACACACTGAATGCCAGACCATGGCAACTTTTATCAATTATGAAAATGATGCTACATTCTTAAGGACTGCCTTAAATGCAAAGAAAATAATGCTAAGGATCCATGTGTGCTTGGTGAAACATGTCCAAATGGGATTAGAGGGACATGTTTCATACTAAGCAGATCCATCTGTGCAAACAAGCTCGGGAGTTTTCTTTTTTCTTTTTGGCTTCTGAGCCATTGTGAGCATAGTTCACATCGCTCCTTAGTCAAACACACAGCAGCACGGGCTGGCGTGTGAGAAAAATCCAGTTTGTGTTTTTTAGTCCAAGTCTGTTCTGATCTTATTTTCTCCGGAGGCTGGGAGTTTATCCTGAGGGTTCCTGCCGTTCTCTAGCCCACCAACCCTCTCTGAGCGACTCTCAGTGTGGCTACAGGAAGAATAACTTCCTCAGCTCTCAGGGACACCTATGGGCACACGGGGTGGACTTCGGCGCATGTAAGCGTAGGTGCCACTGTTCACATCAACACCTCCTTTTAAAGCGAACAACAAGCACAAGGCTTACCCATTCGTAAGAAAGAATCCAGCAGCCTCGCGCGATCCCCATCACCACGTTCAGGGTACGGACAGACTTCCCCACCAGCACGTGGGTGGTGGTCTCGCAGACCTCAGGTGCGAATGCAAAGCCTTTCAGTGTGCTCACCACCTGGATGATGAGGTTCTGCTTCCTGTGGACCAGAGAGTCAACAGTCAGCTGCCATGCCGTGTGTCCATCAGAGAAACAGAGGCTCAAAGTCTGCCTTCATTTTGGTTGCAGTAGAACATGGGATTTGAGGAAAGAAGAGCACTCCAGCCCTCATGTCTAAGCCCATGAGGCTACGGGATGGTGTCCGCACAGTCCCAGGCTGTGTAGGCGCAGCACAGGCCCTGGGAGCCAGGCTCCTGCCATCCGTCCATCCGCACAGCAGAATAAGTACTTCGTGCATACTTGACCAGTGTGTGCATGCTCTTCTAAGACACATATAATTTTGTATGTGTATGTATGTATGCACGTATGTGTATGCACGTGTGTCACGGCATTTGTGTGGAGGGCAAAGGACAGCCAACTGTCATGGTGGCTTCCTTCTCTCTACCACGAGGGTTCCTGGGATGAACTCAGGTCGTAAGGCTCGACAGCAGAACCTTGGCTTACAAGCATCCCACTAGCCCAGCACACCGAGGACTAGTCGCTTACTTTACTTTGAAAATGTAATCTTATTGGAGTGTCACATGCAGTTTTTCCCCCATTAAAAAAGAAAGGACTCAGATTAAATTCTCTAATTCCCAAAGCTCACTAGCATCTTAAACCTGACATTATCTTAATGGCGGGAACGCCTTTTTGGTTTTCAAAATGTTCTTCTAGCATCCTTACGCAGGCCTTTAGTTCCAACCTGTTGCTTCTTTCTTTTACAGTGTGCTTGCTGACACTGCCCCAGAACTGTCTGGAGATTCCCAGTGAATCAGGAACTATGAGCAAGGCCTCCTAGGCTGTGCCATGCTCTGTGTTAGAGACAAGAGCCCCGCTCTCTCCTCTCATACAGTGGGCAGCCCGCTGAGCTCCAAGCTTGTGGACTGTCTCCCAGGCTTATCTCCCACATACAGCACTTCAAGGGCTCAGCCTCCCTGTGAGAAGGGCAGACCTCCATCAACGTCTAATCTTAGGGTTCTGCAGAGTGGGTCAAGATGGCCCCTCCCCCAGCAACCTGGAGACTCTGTGCTTGTTAGCATGTCAGAGAGGATTAAGTTTAGAGCTTTACTTCAGACTATCTGATCTTCTCTGGTCCAAGCCTGGCAGCTACCAGCAGCTCATGGATGTGCTAATTGGGAACAACTGCTTTTTTATGGCCTTGTTAATCAGATGTGGAATCAGACTGTCCAAGGTCCTTAAGATACACAAGACGTGTAAGATGAGAAGGGAGCCCAGGACTGTGCACCCAAAATCAAAGTTTTCTTTTTCAATCCTTTAATGAGAAAAATAACTGGCTATCATTTTTTTTTAAACTTACAGAATAATCAAGGACTTTATTATGCACATATTCAGTATTTCTAGAGTAGACTAAAGTGTTTGTGGCACACCACAAATTATTAATAAAGGTAAGAGGACTTCTTGTTTTGCAATATATGACAGGCAGTGTTTAAAGCACTGGCCCTTTGGTTTCCATGCCTTGGGCAGGAAGTGCCCACCACAGAAAGTGCTCTATCTGCGCATGCTTCTTGAAGTGTGTTTTTACCAAAGTGCCCCAATGTTTTGATGAGAGTCTTAAAACCTCAAGACCTATGATTGATATATTAAAAAAAAAATGTGGTTTTCCCCTTTAAACACAAATTTGAAAATCCTTTGCAAAGAATATAGTACTGTATATTTTTGTTGGATGTTCTTTATTGTGCTAAATGTTTAAGGGAGAGATAAGAGTAAGCCAGCAAGCCATTAACCCTTCGACGAGATGCAGAGATAGCTGCTTTAGAGCAGATGGAGAAAGCTTTGCCACCGTAGTGTTCCTTTAAGATCAGTAAGGAAAGGTTTCAACCCGCACTGCTCAGTTTACTGAACATTCACAGGGCGAGGGGCTGATAAACAGAACTATTAGGAATTAAGCAAGCAAAGGGGAGAGCAAAAATTAAAATCTCCTAATGCCATATAAAGGACCCAAAAAGCTTTTTGCTCTCAACTACCCACACTTAACTACATTTCTAACTTCCAGTGATCTTCTAACCCCATACCAGTTACATCGAGTAATAAAGTTATTCAGTCCAGTTCTGTGGATGGCCCAAAGGCACAAAGACCTACAGGATATACAAGGCTAAATTTTGTAATGGATAGAAAGTTATCAAAACAACAAGTACTTACTCAGATGGCATGCTTGTCATGACTAATGTTCTCGTTGGCTAGAGATTTCAAAAGAGAAGAACAAAAAACAGTCAAAATATAAGAAATATTTTTCCTACAGAAATAAACTTTAATAAGTTTTTCAAACAGTTACTTCACTTAAACACAAACATTTAAGCACCAACACATATACACACACATGCAAACACACACACACACATACACACAAAAGGATTTTATAATACTAGGGAAAAAAAAAAACCCAGGAGATGGAAATCTCAAAGTGCAAACTTTAAAGTTACAAAGGAGTGAGAAGGGTGCTCTAAAGACTGGCCCACTCTTCCTAAGTTATAGGCAACCATGTCCTCGTCTCAGACACACTCCCGTACGGTACTGTTTGTGATCAGGAGGGCCCAGCAAATCTCACACCTCTCATGGAAGGTGAATGAATTCCTGGGCCACTACTATCTGCTGATATGAACCGGCATGTGCTTAGCAGTGGTGGCTGCTATTGAGACAGGGCCTCAGTATATAGGGCTTGAAGGGCCATGTAACCCAGGCTGGCTTGGAATTCACAATTCTTCCTCGGTACTAGGGTACTAACACAGCTTGCCAAACAAGGTATTTTAAACATTTTTTACTTAGTGTTATGTTTAATTTGGGTTGTCAATTCCAAAAATTTGGAAGCAAATGTCTGGGCGTACCTGTGAGGGATTCCCTAGATGCTCTTCCATGCTGAATAAACAGAAGAGAACCACCTGAGAACCAGCCCTCCTCTCTTTCTGCTTCCTGAGAGCAAAAGCACTGAGCTGCCTCAAGCGCCTGACTTCCCTCCCAATGCACTGTCCTTCAAACTGGGGCCCAGGATAAACCCAGCTTTCCTTACCTTGCTCCTCCCAGGACAAGAACAGTAACTAATCATCTATCCAAGCACGCGGTGTACAAACCCACTACTTCAGAATGTAAATGTTGTCAGTGGAACTGCTTTCTTAATATCCTTTTTCGATTGTTCACTGCTTATCTGTAGAAGTGTAACTGGTTTTGTGTGTTGATCTTAATTCCTGAAGCCTTGTCGAATTTATTTAGTGTTTGTGATTATTTTTATTAAAAAAACAGAAAAATAGCCCCTGAAAATCCGATGTACAGAAAATGTAAATGCTATGGAAATATGCTTAGATACATGAGTGAACTACACGTTTCCCATTATTTTCTGCCTTTCAGTGTATATTTCAAGGGAGTGTGTGAATTTACATTATGCATTATATAAAATATGAATTTATACTATACAAAATACCTTTGTAATTGAAGTGAGGAGTCTCATTTGTTTGTTTCTTTCTTTTTTAAAGATTTACTTATTTTACACATATGGGTACTCTGTAGCTGTCTTTAGACACACGGAAGAGGGCACTGGATCCTGGGAAGAGGGTATGGTGGTTATGAGCCACGATGTGGTTGCTGGGAATTGAACTCAGGACCTCTGGAAGAGCAGTCAGTGCTCTAACCACTGAGCCTCCTCTCCAGCCCCTCAATTGTTTCTTGACTGGAGAAACGGGACACACTGATGACAGGAGACTCCTTGAAGGAGACACACTGATGATGGGACACTGTACATTTGGGAAGAATGGAGACTAAAGAAGGCAGAGGGAATATGAATCTGAAGGATATGCAGAGGAAGAACTCCGAGGATGCCCGTTGACAGAGCCACTTTCCCATGCATTTAGCTAACCTTCTGTAATACTTTACTGCTAGCATCCCTTCCGCACTTCTGGTAACCCATACGCAACAGCAAAAGCAGAGCTGTCTGGATCGGTTCGAGATCTGAGGCCTGGATGTGGGAGACCCCAATCATCCAACATGATTCTGGCTGACCCTACACTGTCCTTTACTGTCATCTCTGATACAGCAGGGGTGGGACAGTCCGTGGAGCCACAGGCCAGGAAGGGATAGCCCAGAGAGCCACAGGCCAGGGACAGCACTGTTCCAGGGCACAGCTGCATGGAACAAGCTGTCTCTACCCTACTGGAGCTTGGCAATCAGATGCTGGGCACTTCCCCTGTACCCCTTACTGCCTGCCCACCACACATCCTCTTTAGTCACAAGCTCATTCTCTAGAGTGCCACATGGGTTTATACCCATGTTGGCACATGGCTGGTGATTCCCAGCATCCTTTTGGGGTAGTTTCTAACCCTTAGATTGACTGTTCTGTTCAAAAACTAAACCACTGTACCAGCCAGACAATTAAGAAAAAGAAATAAAAAGACTAAAATTAGAACGCAAGTAGTAAAACCACTTCTACCCACAGATTGGATTCTACACGGGTTGTTTTTCTGGGTTTTCAATAAAAATAACCATGAGAACTAAATAAATTTAACAAGGCTTCAAGAAATAAGATCAACACACAAACCAGTTATACTTCTACAGGTAAGCAGTGAATGATGGGAAAAGGATATTAAGAAAGCAGTTCCCACTGACAGCAGTATGAAAAGGAACAATGCAGAATAAGTTTAATGGGTGGCACAATACTGTTCACTGAAAATTCAAAATATTGTTGAAGGGCAGTGGGTAGGGCTTAGAGGGTAGTGTACCTGTATAGTTGTGAGGGTTGGAGTTCAGGTCCCCAGGAACCAAGCAAATACTGGCTATTTGTAACCCCATCGATCAGAAGCCAGAGGCATTGGCTAGAGCAAGCTCAATAGCTAGATTAGCTGAACCATTGAGCTCTGGGTACAAATGAAAGACCCCGTCTCTACATACAAGGTAGAGAGGAGTCAAGGAAGTCACCTAATGCCATCTCTGGCCACTCCAACAACTCAACTAAAAATAGAAGGAGGCTGGAGAGATGCCTACTTGGTTAAGAGCATTGGCTGCTCTTCCAGAGAATGCAGGTTTGGTTCCCAGCACCTGCATGGCAGTTCATCTGTGACTCCAGTTCCAGGGGATCTGATGCCCTCTTCAGACCTCATAGGCCCCAGGCACACATGTGGTGTGTACACAGAAATACATGCAGGCAAAATACACATACATATAAAAAAAGTAAGCAAGCAGCTTGGAGAAACATGGCTCCAAAGAAAAGGAAGGGATGACCATCAAGTAGGGATGCTAGATATCCTAATGACTGGGGAAACACCACTAAAGTCCCACTGGGATGACACGTGATGCCTATTCCATTGGCTGTCTAAAAACCAACACAGTAGAAAACAAGCCTGAGGGGACAGAAGGACCTGGAGGCTCAGTCACCATTGGTCGCTGGTGGGAAGGTAAGATTTGGGAAACAGTTTGCTTTTGCCCTAAAAGGTGCCATGGCCAGATAACGAGCAAAGGCAGAGAATAACTTGCAAAGAAAGCTAGCACACCACTTACCTGGCTGCTCAGGCCACAGCACACACAGAGACTTGAAAATACATCCAGTGTGACTCCTCCCATTCACCAAGCAGTCTCCTAAGAACATGACAGATATTGGTATCTGTCACTGCTACACGTGAATTAGAGATGGAGCTGCTGAGAGATGGCAGGACAGACGGCTGTGTGACAAAGTCAACACGGTTGCAAAGGCAATGGCTGCAAAACTCAGAGCTGGTGGTAAGATCTGACTTTCATACGCAGCAGGTATTGACAGCTTGATGGAGCTCAGGGTCACGGTGGAAACAAGCTTTGGACTAGGCACTGCCTAGGTTCAGTTCATTGAGGCTGGAAGATCTAAATGTAAGCAGCTCTACCCAATGGGCTGGAGCCCGGGCTGAATGAATAGGAAGCAAGTTGAGCGCCAGTATTCATCGCATTCTATCCCTGAACTGTAGATGTCACGCTCCCAGCTGCCTCAGGCTCCTGCTGTCTTGTGTGCCCGCCATGAAGGGTGGCACCCTCAGACTGTGAGCCCAGATGAACTCTTCCTCTCTGATGTTGCTTCTGTTCTGTGTTTTGTCATAGCAACTGACAATCACATAACACGGATGATGACTGTTTATGGACATGTGATGGTCACCCAGTAGGGTCCCAACTGATTTTTGCTCCACTATAATCTGAGTCTTCAAGGTCCCATATAAAAGCTTATATGCTGATTCTGGAGGTGATGGGACCTTTAAGATATAGGCCTGGTCTTTAGGACAGTGGGAAAAGGGGGTCCTGTGTGTGTGCGCGTATGCGTGTTCTATAAGAGTTCTCTTCCCCCACAACAGAGTTCTGCTTCCCTGCCACAAAATATGAGCAGCTTTGCTCTGCTAAAATCTCTTAGCATGGTGTATCACCAGAAGACAGAGCAACGGGGCCAGCTGATCACCCAAACTGCGAGACAAAATAAACACTACTCTTCATAACTCAGCAAGCAGTTTGTCACAGTAAACTGAAGCTGACTGACACACTCCTCCACTGGGGAAACTACTAGCAAAGCCATTTCAACATGCCTGACAGTCTAAAATCAGCTTAAAAGGCAGGCTGAGGCCCAGAGTGTGAGAGACCCACAGACAAAGCCAGGATGGCCGCTAGAAGAAAGCCATGAACTTGAATGTGGCCAACGGATTTGGTTTTTCAGACTGAAAGGAAAGAAAAGAGTTTGGCAAAACATGGGCATATTGTGGCCATCAGTCACTAGTCCAGGGTATGTGGCTTGTATACACACATACTCAAGTGTGCAGGGAAGCAGGGAATGCTCTCCTCTAAGTCATGAGTATTCTCCTGGCATCCGGACAGCTTTACAGGACTAAGGGTGAGGGGAGGGTTGAATTAAGCAGGTGACACAGCCCATGGTCTCAGGGTAACATTAATTTTATCTCCCCCCCAATTGCTTATTCTCCTTTGAATAGGAGACAAGGGCTTTCTGATTCCCTCACAAATGAATGTGCTGAATATTCATTTTATATTAGTGCGAGATTCATTCGTGTACCTTAAAAAAAAGTAATCGTTTCAGTTTTGAGAGCCTCCTGAAATGCCCAGCAGACCTACTCTGCTCAGGGCAAAGCTTGTGAACCCCATAGCAGAGCAGTGCACCCCAGGCAGCTCGGATCAAGACACATCTTTCACTGGCTTTTTATTCAGGCCGAGTCTCTAGAACTTTGCTAAGCATTTTTCTCATTTTCTATTTTGTTCTCGCCTAGCCTTTGATGGGAAAGCAATGTGCGGGAAGCTGGCTGTTTTCTCTTGTCATGTGATGTCTTATATAAACAGGACCTCGTTTCTTCTGAGGAAGAAGAGAGGAACTAGCTTGTTAATACATTAAATGTGAAGTCCCAGAAAATTAGGTCTAAGGAGGCCTCAGTGCCCAAAGTCTTTACACTATAAACTATAGCTTAGTGTCTAAACTCAGCAAACGCCTAACTTAGTGGTAAACACTGTGTTAAACAGCCCCGGCGGGGCACAGCGGCGGCAGGGTCCAGTCTTTGGCAGGCAGGCAGGAAGGCAGATGATCAGGCCTTGTTCAGATGAGGGAAATGCCAAACTACACCCATCAGCCTGGTGATGTCGCTTCTGATTTCTGGCCCCAGATGTTGCCTGCCGAGTCCTGGATCAGGTCTCTGAACCTGGAGGCCCAACTTAGAAACTGCTATTTGATTAAGTTCAGTTCAGTTTATCAGTTTGGTACTACCGCGTGATCACGTGAAAGCACCTTCTAGGCCACTCACTGCACCCGCTAATCCTTTGCTCTGGAGTCACAGGTTAGTCCTTCCTTGGTTTCAAAATCCACAGGCTTGTACTTTAAGTTTGAGTTTATTTGATCAATGTTTGGACTGGATGGGGTCCAGGCCTGGATTACAGCCCATGATTAGCTAAGTTGGATCCATTTGAGGCCTTAGAAGTTCAGCCACTTAGAAGAGAAAAGGCCTGGGTCAGATGGTGGGCAGTGGTTTGAAGAGGACCAGCAGACTCATCCTAATCCACAGGCTGGAAAGCCGCTGACTTGGAACTATCACGTTGGAAAGACAGGTGAACTCTGCCCCCTGAATACAGTGAATGGAGCCACACTGCAAAGATTTCATCTAAGCAAAATTGCTCACTTTATGGGGTGTTTTAAGGAGAGACCCTAGTGCCTCAAATCAGTGGGATGCATTTCTGAGAGGCATAAGTGAAACTATTTCTTTAAAGATGGTGTGTGTGTATGTGTGTATCCCTGAAACTGGAGTTACATTAGTTATGAGCTGCCTGAAGGATTGCCTTCTGGTGGGGCAGCAAAGTCCTCTTCACTCCTGAGCCACCTCTCTTCCCCACATAAAAATCTTAAAGAGGTACTTGATAATAAAATATCTTTCATTTAACATGCATGTATTTTGCCTGCATGCACATCTGGGTGCCTTATGTGTACACCTTGTATCCTTAGAGGGGACAGACAAGGTGTCAGATCTTCTGGAACTAGAGTTTCAGATGGTTGTGAATCTCCATGTGGGTGGTGGGAATAGAACCTGGAGCCTCTGCAGGAGTGGCCAAGTGCTCTTTACTGCTGAGCCATCCCTTCAGCCCTAACAGAGACCATTCTGTTGACTGTCACCTCCAGCACTGTCTTTTTTTGCCCTTACCCATACTCTGTATCCTCAGAATGTTCTAGCTTCCTCCTTTACTCAGTTTTTCAGCTAAGTGATGGGAAAAAAGCTAAGGACCAAAACTGGGCCCCTAAGTAGGAGCTGCTTCTAGAAACTCCCCTGGGCTTTGGGCAATCTCTTAACCATCACAGACAGATTATGTCTTGGAGAGGTGGGTCTAGGGCTTTAACTATAACACTGCGAACTCAGTATTTCAGCTGAAAACCACAAGTGTTTGAAAGCTCCCATCCTGCCTCAATCTCTGCCCACAACCACTTAAAAGAAAAGAAAATCAACAGGGTCATGATTTGTAGATGGTATTAGCTCTGTAAGAACAAAGAATGGTTGAACTGATGGACCCTGTGTCAACCCCCTGTGTCAACCACCATGGTGACAGCTGAGCCAGTCTGATCTCAAGAGTTTCCTCAGGCCAAGCTGGGAGGCTGATCAACCCCTGCATGGCCCGGCCTCCTCACGAGTTTCCTTTCCTCAGGCCACAGTGCTCCGAGCTTCAACAGCCCGGCACATGTTTGAATTTCATATTTTGTGTGACACTTGTGTACTGGCTGATTAACAAACACACATGCTCTTTCCCTGCAAGCCACTGACTGTTGGCTTCTCTCAGGAAGGAGGCTCACTCATGCAAACCTCTGAGGGCAGGAGAAGGCCCCTGACCCTGGTGGGCCGTCAGCAAGCTCTGCAGAGGAACAGCGGAAACTTCTCTAGGTGAAGAGACTGTTCCCGTGCTATCACTGCTCGAGACTCACAGGGCAGCGCACCAGAGTCAATTACACAAAGACAAAGTACAAGACAAACAGCTTCAGGCTGTACTCCAGGACTCTGCAGTGCCTGTGTCGCTGGTTGTACATGTGACAGGCCACCTGACCTTTCTTTGTATGGATGTGTTACCTGAGAGCTACTTGAATGAATTATTCCCAAGTCCTACAAAGTTAGTAATCATACTTAAAGTGTTCATATGTAACTTCACAGTATAATTACGTAAGAATATGAGTCGTGCCCATATAACTTTTTCTGTGTATGAGACTTCAAAGATGGACATAGAAGTTGAGTTTAGCTGCTTGACTCTCTTCAATGATAATAACCCGATGCTCTTAAGCGCCAAATGAGAGCCACGGTGTAAGGTAACAGTCATAATGCAAAGATCTAGTTATGATCAGAAAACTTTGCTTAGTGTTATGAGAAGGGGCCAGGAGGACAGATGATCATTTAGAAGGCTTGATGTGTTAAATATTAAAAAGCTGAGCAGGGATTTATTTAGACCAGAGACCTAGAAGGCTAGAATGCCTATTCTGGTCTTATAGGGAGCTTGTTCTCTATGGCAAAGCTAACCTTTACCAGAGTCATGTACTACCCAGAAAATAACAACGCTACTTAAGATTCTCCCCTCCACCCCCACTTTGTGTTCCAACAAGACTCCCTGCTCTCACCCCCACATCCTCCTTAGTGACCTAGAAGCCTACTGCCATGTGCCCTCATAAGACCTGTGAGATCAACGAATAGCGTGTTCTCTAGAACCCTGGCTCCTTCCGTCCCTTCCCAACCGTTCTCCTGAGGGGATTCTCCCATTACCACAGTCTGTCCCAGGGTAGGTACAGGGACCTGGCCCTGCTTCCACATCTAGGAAAAGGAGCACGGGCATCCTTGTATGCATCCCTGGAGATCTAGGGATGTGCCAAAGAATCCAGCAACTGAGCCTGTGAGTGATGGTGTCACAGTAGGAACCTGATTTCAATTCTACTGAGTCTGGTGCCAGCTTCTGTTGGTTTCATGGTCTGTCCGTGTGGTACTCTCTCTAAATGGATGGATGTTTACAGAGATCTTGTCTCCACTGTGAAAATAACAGAGAATCTGGCTTGAGAGCTCTTTCGGTTTGTCTGCTTTGAGTTTGAAGCAAATAAAAATTTCATGCTACTAAGAAGTAGATATGCTGTTTTGTACTACCATAATCATGGCTGATCTATGACAGAGATTGTGGAATCAACGCTCCTAACTCTGGTTCTTTCTGCGTGTGTGCATGCCACTGTACTGCATACGGCCCACGAGGGGAAATACTTAAAACTACATTATTGTCTTGGCATCTATTTTAAAAAGGCTTACGGTTTGGTTGTTTTGTTTTAAATGAGGAAGCGGGGCTCTACTACCTTTCTTGTTTTCCGTTTCTGGTTCTACAATCTCACCTAAGATCTCCGTTTGGACCCCAGATGTCTGTTTTACATAGCCCCCTTCTGATTATTATCTTGCTAAGACACATCCTGATGTGTCTCTCTTTCCTACTCAGACACATCCTGATGTGTCTCTCTTTCCTACTCCGCTGACCCTGGTTCGGCAACCCCCTCTGGATGACAGTGTGACCTGAAGAAAGCTGCATCTGCTTGCTTTCAACCCTCCAACAGAAGTGCCCATGGGAAACATACTTGGGAAATTGAAGGCTTTGATCATGGATCATGCCCACCCCCACCACACGCACCTCACTCTTCTAACCTGCCATGCATAGTCTGGGGATGGAGGAATTCCTAATCTCTCTGTATTTAGTCTTTAAATAAGTTATTCTTTATTGTAGCACATTGAATTTTGTCCCTCAGTTTGAGGACTCGGGGCTACCGCAAACTGGGATACCCTTGGGAGGTCAAGGAGAACTCACAGGCAGTTTCTAGTGCCAGAGTGGTAGCATAAACCCAGCGAGCGTCAGAGAAGAGCACAGTCTTATTTGCTTGTATAGACAGGTCAGACACTAGGCAACGTGCTCTCAACCAGGTCGAAGGAACACTGGGAGAGGCACAGCATAGCCACAGACATCCTGGACCCCACCGTCTTCATTTGGGCAGCACTGAGACCATTCTGGTATTGAAGCCCAGTTCATCTGGGACTCTCAAGCAGCCATCATCCTCCATTGTATGATGGCTCTCATGAAGATATGCCACCAAATGAGGCCTCACGTCACAGACTGGAGATACAGGGGAACCTACAAACTCCCTAGACCCTTGTCCCAAGAAGTGGAAGATAGTGAACACTATAAAATGCTTTCAACTGTGTGTGTGTGTGTGTGTGTGTGTGTGTACGTGCATGTATACATACACACACTGTTCCTACTAAACTCAAACATCTAACTCAGGTACACATATTTATGGTAATTTTTTTGAAAATGAAATTTGTTGAATACTTATTTTTGGAGAAAACAGCTAACTTCCCTGTGTATTACTAGCAAACATTTTATTTCATTCTCCTTATATTTGTTTGTCCTTAAGCTACCTAGATTTATGAGTCTAATATGTGGACATTACTTCTACTTAATATTTCTTAGTAACTATGGCACTGTTTTAATCAGGTATTCAAAATTTCCTGACAAGTTCTAAGGTTTCACTTTTCCCAAATCAAACTAAAAATATTTTGCCCCTAAAGCTGTGACATTTCCTGGAAATGCCTATTTTGTATGTTCTACTTTGTAGGAACACAGGACCTGGAAATAGCTGTGTCCACATGATGTGATTCTGCTGGTGACAGAACACAGCAAACTGTCAAAAAGAGATGCTTTACCTCCCTGGGTCCCTGTGTCATGGAGTGCATCAACGAGCAGATGTACAGGGCTGACTCTAGACCAGCAACTCAATTCTCTATGGAATTCTTGCTCTAATTTTACGCTTGACAGACCACAAATACATCTTAGGGCTATTTTGCTGCATCTGATCTTTTATCTGTAAGACTATTTATCATATGCACATGCCATGGAGTGCACGTGGAGGTCAGAGTTGCAGGGATCAGTTCTCTCTTTTCATGAGTCAGAGTTGCAGGGATCAGTTCTCTCTTTTCAATGTGCAGATCTCCAGGAATGAACAGCAGGCTGTCATTGTGCAGCAAGCTTCTTCACCATCTAGCCCATCTGGCTGGCTCCTCCTACTTTTATAAGAAGGTATACTTCCTACTCCTTTTGGGAAATAAGGTTCATTATTATTTACAGACACCTTCCCTAAGCTTTGTGCTTTGTACCCCATGTTCAACCTGACCTCTCCACTGCTGTAATTTTTATAATTAATTCTTATCAGATCTTTGTGATTTGAAAATGGCCATTTATAATTCACTCACACCCATCTTGTGTTTTGCTTTGTTCTGACCCTCAGCCCCCTGGGGGGATTAAACTGAGGTTTCCAGAACTCTGAAAAGGAGATGAACCCTGGGGAGTGCTAACCTCAGAACAGAGTATATACCTAAATGAGCTGTGGGGTGGGAGTGACGCAGGCTTTTAGCTGGTTGAGGCATCTGTGTTCTGTGTGTTGAACCAGAGGCCCTTCCCCTTTATGCTATTTGGATCTCATAATGACTTGAATATATACTTACTATCCCTTCACAAACATAAAAGACACATCTGAAAATCTAAAAGACACATCTTATTCTTTCTCTCTGTTTGGTCTTTCCAGAATTCAGAAACTGTGATACAATTTTTTATAGAGGTTTAAAAATAGTTTGTTTTCACTGTTATCAGCAAGTAATTGAACACTGGTTTACAATGGCAGCCTTTTCTTCAATCTCATATTTGAGAATAATGTTCCTTTAATCGGTAGGCACCATGCATTTAAGGAACCCAGGTTTGCTTTCGAGACCCAGCATTTACAATATTCTCTAGGTAAACGAGAGTAGATCAGCTTAAGGGGCCTCAGCCTTCACCTGAGAGAGGAATGTCACCCTGTAGCAGGGTCAGAAGCCGATGGACGTGCGGAGGTAAGGGATGTCTTCCAAACATAATAGGCTGTGGCGACCTGGCAGCAAGCCTTGCCTCGCTCAGCCTCCAGACAGAAGAGGCTGCTAAGCGCGCGGCTGGACTCTTCAGGAAAGGCCCCCAGTGGCTGGAGAGAAGGCTCAGCCTAGGTTGGATTCCGAGCACCTACTTGATGCCTACTAACCATCTGTAACTCCGATTCCAGAGGATTCCATGCTTTCTGACCATGGGCACTTGGCATACACATAGTATACAAATATACATGTAAGCAAAAACACTTATACACGTAAATAAATCTAAAAATAAAAGAGGAAGAAAAGAAAGAGAGAAAAAAATTGTAATCAAAGCCCATAAATCAAATGTAAGGCCCTATTGACAAACTGTCATTCTAGTTTCTGTCATCTAAGCAAATCAATCTAATGAAGCCAAGCTTAGTCTGTGACTCTGAGTAATCTAAGAGATGGTTTTTGATCAATGAGAGAGGAGCTGTGGAAAACAATGTGTGTAAGGCCTCAGCACTTGGGAGGGAGAAGCAGGGAGATCTCTATGAGGCTGAGGCTAGCCTGGTCTACAGATCGAGTTCCAGGACAGCCAGGACTGCACATAGGAACACTGTCTCGAAAAACAAAACAAGAGGAGGGAGAGGAGGAGGAAGAAGAGGAGGAATAGGAGGAATAGGAGAAGAAAAAGAGAGAAGAAAAATGAATGAAAGAAAGAAAAATGGGTAAACTGAGGAAATAATTCAAGTATTTTCAAATATGAGCGACCTTGATGACTCCTGGTATAAATCTGCATACGTGAGCACTGTCGGATTCATAAAACACTGACTAGGGAAAGTGAAAAGGGTAAACATAACCATGGCAAGGGACAAAGACTGCAAAAACCACCACCATCACCAAAACCAACCCCCCTCCAAAGTCTTGCAATCACTCTGTGGGATGTTCCACATGCAGACCCTGGCAGCTCTGGCATTGCCTGTCATCTGGAATCTAGCGAAAGGGCTGACATGTGAGCTGCATTCCAAGTGTGTGGCATCTTTGTCAGTGGAGTCTTGGATGTAGCCAAAGTTCTTTCCTGCTTTAAACCCTTAGGCTAGTGCAGCCATCCTTCTTGGCCAGAGAACCTTCTTTTGGAGATGTGAGACAGTTAACATAGAGAACCAATGGCTGTCGAATGCCCATCCCTAAGTGTGGCATCTATAATAACTCCTCCAAGACCCAGGGACATTATGGAAAGGGGGTTGGAAAAACACAAAGAGCTGGAGGACAGAATGAGTCCTGTGACTCGCTGTCCTCTGGACATGCCATGGCCAGTGCCATCATAACAACATAGAAGCTGTGACTAGCTGCTCAAGACCAGCGCAAAAACACAAGCCATGAAGTAGGGGTGGGGAGGGGGGATGGATGGGAGGAAGGGTCTGTAGGAATAAGAAAGGGATGTAACAGTGAAGCTACCAAAAATTAAACTAAAGTCACCAAAGGAGTAATTTTATAGTATATCTAAGCAACCTATCCAAACTGTTTTCAAAATGGCATGAGAGGGGCTAGAGATGTGGCTCAATGGTTTCAAGTATTTGCTGCTCTTACAGGGGACCCAACATTTGGTTCTCAGCCACCACATGATGGCTCACAACCACCCATGACTTCAGTTCCAGGGAATCTAATAACCTAGTCTCGCTTCCACGGGCACTACAGTTACTATACAGAGATAATGCACACAGGTAAAATATGTATGCATAATATTAGTTAAAAAAAAATACAATGGGCTGGAGAAATACCTTCAGGGTTAAGAGCACTCAATGCTCTTCCAGACGACCCAAGTTTGGAGAAGTTCATTACTGCCTATTAAGTCCAGCTTTAGCATGCCTAACCCCCTTTGACCTCATTGGGAACTAACCCAACTGTGCACACGCATACACTTACTTAATTAAAAAAAAAGTTTACTGGAGCAAGTGAAACCACTCAAGGAAAATTAAAAAAAAAAAAAAGTGAGAAAAAAAAGTCTATTAAAACGGACTTTAATTTTTCAATATAAAACAGAATCAAGAAGCAAATAGATTCTAAAATGAAAAATAGGATAATTCCACAGAAAAATAAAACGCTATAATTTATAATAACATGCTTGTTGAAAATTTGAGGTTAAAGATAAGCCCCTCATCCTAAGTCGCTCTGCTGACAGTCAACAGACATCGACAGATAAACCAAATCTCTGCTCAGATCCAAAAGCCACAAAGGCATGCCAAAAATCTACTTGCAATGCCTCTTATTTCTTTTAACTGAGATAATGTCTCATTGACTTGTAATTGGCAACTTTTATATGTCATTCTCTAACTCTTTTCTTAAAACAAACAAGCAAACAAACCAACCTAAATGCCCTGTATTAATAATCCCAGGTATCTACAGAACAATACTATTTAAAAGGGTCAAAAGGTTAAGAGAATTAAGGAAAGACAAAGGAATAAAAACTCCGGGCATGGGGAGGACATCTTTATCTTGCCAGGGAGGAAGTACAGAGCTGCTTAGGTAAGCAGCAGCGTCAAGTGGGGTCTGTGCTCCTGGGCACTGGGCAGGGTGTGTGCGTCTGGACATGGTGTGCGTGGGTCCTAACAAGCACCCTGCCCTTAGGTACACAGCCCTCCAGTGATTATGGAAACAGCATGAAGTCTACTGGCTGTACCGCCTCTGCTCTGACCACATGATGCTCGGTTCCTCACCGAGGCGGCCCTGCCTTTAGGCACATAGCCATCTGATTTCTGTGGAGATCGCAAGAGGCTTTCAGGCCTTGCTGCCTAGTCTGCCAATGCTTTCTTTTCCTTAATTCACTCTTGGCTTCGGCCTCCAGCTGTGGAGGTTCCAGGGGACAGGGCCAACCTCTTCTTCCCAGGGGTATCTTCCTTGAGAGAACACCAGTCCCAGAAACTTCCCAGTAAGACTTCCCTCACATTATATGGGACAGAAGTGAGTCACCAGCTAAGAACTAGTAAGGACAACATGAGTGCGGTTAGCTTCGCTGAGTCACTGGGGGACACAGTGGACACAGTGTGGGGCACTTTGGCAGGCTGGTCACATGGCAGCATGGTTCTGACTTTCAGGAGGGCAAGTGTGCCCTGAGGAGGCATAGGGCTGAATGGAAACACGCATAAGAAGTTTCCTTCAGGGGAAATTTCAGATTGGTGGATTTGATATTTCTAAGCAGATTGCTAGGTTTAACTATCATTTGGCTAACATCCCCCAAATAGTCTATTTAATAAGCTGGGCCTTAGATGCCAGCAGTTGTGTGTACGGGGTGGCAATGCCTCCCCATGCATCCCTCCTCCTTAAGCTGCTTTTAGAGGCAGTCTGTCGCAGTGACCACAAGTTAACTACTGGAGCACTTAGATGGGATCTGCTGACTCGGCCTTCCTGGAGGCTTGATGGCTTACCAGCAATCTTAGCAGACTCCAGCAGCAGCTTCTCTCTCTGCTACCCAGGCCAGGATTCTCAGGACGGAGTACACTCTCACTCTGGCCCACAAGTCACTGAGGTCTAGGAGAATCTGTCCAACAGGCACGTAACTTCTACCATCTCCAGTCCAAACACACTCTTGTTGCAGTTCTGAGACAGGGATTCCTGTAGCTCAGGCTAACCCCATTCCCACTGCTCTTCTTGTTAGTGATTAGTCTGGCAGTGACTCACGCCTGTGAGCTCCATACACAGCTGGGGATGAGCTTCAACTGATCCTGCCTCCCTCCTCTTGAATGCTGGGATTACAGCTACGTGCACCACCACAGCTGTATTTGATGACTTCTGAGTTACACCTATCACAGTGTATCTGAAACTCTTTGAAGGTTGTATTAAATGTTTTCTATAGAAATATTTTCTGTCATACATAACAAAAAAAAAAAATGTTCCCGGGAGTGGACGGCGACTGTGGGCATCAACATTCTGCTGGTTTCTAAATGGCTTCACAAAGCCTCATGTGCTGATGAGTCCCACACCTGTCCCAGTGGGTACAGCCCACCTCTGCCAGCCCTGCCTTTGGATTGCCAGGAAGGCTTTGTCAAAGTAACCGCAGATCACCAGACACCTGTGCTATAAATCAAAGCTCAGTGTCTGTTGACCCATCTTTCCGGTGACGGGCTCTCAAAGGATCCACCCTCAGACTTGCCCTATCTCAGTACACCCAGCAGGAATAAACAACAGGAAACTGTTTACGAGGACATTTGTAAAGTGTGTCATCTTAGAGGAAGTGTGACAATTCCCAAACTGGATTAATAACAAATACTCATGTTGAATTTTCAAGAAGAAAAACAAATATCAACTGTCATTTGGGTGAATCATTGCTGTTTAAACTCGAAAGTTAAGTTCGAAATCAAAGTTTCTATCATACTATCTAAAGGCACAGCCAAATTCCTGGAATTCCTGCAAACTGGAAAACTATAATCATAAAATGCTCCTGTCTCGATCACAGCGATACGACACATCTGGAGGAAAGGGCAGGACTTAGGCTGGGAGTCAACTCTAGTGATGCAGCGTGCTGCCTTGAGGAGAGACTCCATTTCTCACTGATGCAAAACCACCTGCCTAGGAGGGGAACAGCTACAAAACAAACAAGCAAAACACTATGTGGCAATGATGCTAGTGGAGAGTGGGGGTGGGGTGAGGGCTGGAAGCACAAGAAAGGACTGAAAACATGTCGAGATAAAGAGAGAGGGGAAAGGGATGCTTTAGTGGTCATGAGTCCTGGCTGCTCTTCCAGAGGTCCCACATTCGGTTCTAAGCACTCACATGGCAGCTCAGAACAACCTACAACTCCAGTCCGAAGAGATCTGACGCCTGTCTGGTCTCTGTGTGTACTGCATAGCATGGCACACAGATGTACATGCAGGTAAAAAGTCCACAGACGAAGTAAAACAGAGGAGACTGTAAAGGGAGGCTGAGAGGATGGCTCAGTGGGAACAGCACTGTGTAAGCCTGAGACCTGAAGTTCAGATCTCCACACCTCCTGGATGGGGATGTAGCCAACCTGAAAGCCCAGTGCCTGGCGGGTGGCCACAGAGGGTTCCTACAGGAAGCCCAGTCATACTGGCAAGCTCTGGATTCAACTGAGACACCCCAGTCACCGAAGAACAGGAAAGGCAATCAAGGGAGGAGATTCCCAGGGCCAGCCTCAGGCATCTACATGTATGCATACTCACATATGACTGCATACTCACACATGTGTACCCATACACAAGTGAACATGCACACACACACAAATTGATGATGATGATACACAAAACCTCCTAAAAGTGCAAACATATGTAAGCACCCTATCTTGTACATGGTTTCCCTTAAGAGGACAACAAAAACTTTGTCAAAATAGGTGCTGTGTATTTGGTCCCGTCTTTCCCCCTGAGGCTTTACATTTATGAAAGCCATCTGTAAACCCTCTGTGCTCTGACCCACAGCTTGTCTTCCTGTGGAACAACCTGGATTGGCAGGCATACCCCAAAATGAGATGTCTAAAACTCAGCCACTGACCAAGAACTATGCAGTTGATGATTCCAGTTAAGTTTTTGTTGAGGATAATAATCTTTCAAATAACAAGCCCAGAAGTAACAGAGCAAATGAAAAAAGACCCGGAGGAACAGAGTTCATGTACTTTTCCGGAGTTCAAGCACAAAGCCCACATTTAGTTTCCTCAAGTTCTATACTTGGTCAATTTGCCTGAGTATTTTATTTCCCTTCCCCCTGGAAAGATGTGTAATGTTATCACTGCCTACACCCTACACACTGTGAACTAAGAGAGGAGAGGTGATAGACTGTTTGACCAAGTCCTCAAGGTAAAAAGATAGCAAACAAACTTACAAATATCTAGAGCTGTCAATCTAAAAAGGGCTGATTTCAGACTCACTTGTAAAGTGACTTTTCCCATTGAAAGTGGGTGTCAAACCAAGAACATTCTATTGGAAGCTATAAGATTGAGATTATAAACTCTACTGAATTTTATTTGTTCACTCCTAAGAGAAACTGAGGTAACAACATCACTATCTTAGTCGGGTTGTCTACTGCTACGGTAAACATCACAACCAAAAGGAACTTGAGAAGAAAGGGTTTATTCCACGTTACTGCTTATAAGTCCATCACTGAGGGAAGTCGAAGCAGGACCCTGGAGGCAGGAGCCAATGCAGAGGCCATGGAGGGGTGCTGCTTACTGGCTTGCTCCTCATGGTTTGCTCATCCTACTTTCTAATACTACTCAGGACCACCTGCTCACAGACAGCAATGCCCCTGTAGATGCCCCCTCCCAGTTCAATCACTGATTAAGAAAATGCATTAAAGAGGCTGGAGAGATGGGTCAGCGGTTAAGAACACTGCCTGCTCTTCCAGAGGTCCTGAGTTCAATTCCTAGCAACTACATGGTGGTTCACAAACATCTACAATGGGTATCTGATGCCCTTTTCCAGTGTGTCTGAAGACAGCAACAGTGTACTCACATACATGAAATAAATAAATAAATCTTTAAAAAAAAATGCATTAAAGACAAGTACAGACCATCTGATGGAAGCATTTTCTCTGTTGAAGTTCTTCTTCCCAGAAAACCCAGCTCCTGTCAAGTTGACAGCAGCAGCAACAACAAACAAACAAACAATCCCCCCCCAAACAACATAAAAGCTAAAACAACCAGAAAAATGAATCTGATGTTTAATGTATTTTTTTCTGAATAATTGTTTTGTTCTTTTGACTTAATTTTTCCTTACTCTTTTTACAAAGAGATACATACTGTGGACTGGGGCGATGCTGGAGGTGAAGTGCTTTAAGTACTGGGACGGAACCCAGAGTCTAAATCTCCAGCATCCCTGGAAAAAGTTAGTTTGAGAGGGAGGGGAGAGGAGAGATGGAGATGAATGTATCCCTGAAGCTTGATGGCTAAGGGTCTAGTTAATTACTGAGTTCCAGGTTCAGTTCTTACCTCAAGAAATAAAGTGTGGAGCTATATTGACTTACATGTGCATCCAAGTATACACATAAATATTTACATCCCACACAACCAACTAACCAATCAATAAAAGGATATGGATATGTATGTATGTATGTATGTATGTATGTATGTATGAGTGTGTGCATGTATTCTTAAATACCACCATTTTAAGTCTTTCTTAAAAAGACCATAAAAATTAACCCATCTGTTTTAGTTAGGGTTTCCATTGCTATGAAGAGACACCATGACCACGGCAACTCTTATAAAGGTCAACATTTAATTGGAGCTGGCTTACAGGTAACTAGGAGGAAGCACAAAACCCACCACACTGATGCACTTCCTCCAACAAGGCCACACCTACTTCAACAAGGCCACACCTCCTCCAACAAGGCTACACCTCCTCCAACAAGGCCACACCTCCTCCAACAAGGCTACACCTCCTCCAACAAGGCCACACCTTCTAACAGAGCCACTCCCTGGGCCAAGCCTAAACAAACCACCACAGCATAGCTCCCAGGAGTCGCAGGCTGAGTCCTGTGGATGGACCAACAAGCTGGACTCAGCCAGAAAACTGTACAAGATACAAACAGGCAAGCAATGTCTGTGGCGATGGTGCCCAGGCAATCAGCTGGGAGACCCCGACTGTGAAACAGCATCTGAGGCGCACAGTCCCAACAACAGTTGGATTCCCAGCGACAGCGGCCCAGCTCTGAACCATCCCACTCCTGGCTGGATGCCACACCAACATGTTACTAGCTGTGGAATATAGGACGGAAAACAATGAGAAACAGCAGAGAATAAGAAAAGAAACAAGGGAGAGCGGAGGTGTCGGGAAATGAGCATGTGTGGCACAGGACCAAAAATGATAAAATAAATTCAAATAATAAATACTCCAAGGGCCTAAAAGAGCAATGAACAGATGATAGACTTCAGTGTGTTGGTTTAGCATCACAATGGACTTATAAAGAGTGACCAAAAGGGGAGATGGAAACAAAATTCATTAAAATAAAATAAGCAAAGATACTAGAGAAACCAGGCTTGGCTGTGTATATCTTTAATGCCAGCATGGAGGATGGTGGGGTTGGGGGGAAGGATGTGGAGGCACCTTTGAATCTGACGCCAGCCTGGCCTACAAAGCAAGTTCCAGGTCAGCCAGGGCTGAGTGAAAGCCTGTCTTAAAACAGATGCTAGAGGAGAGAAGCATAGCAGACATTCACCCCAGAGGCAATGGACACGTAACTGTACTGCCAACAGTAGAGTTGAGAGAACGGGCAGAAGCAGCAAGAGCTGATAATTTCCCAGAACAAATCAAAGATCAAGCGAAGGCCTGTGGCTGTCAAGAAGGTTCATAGCGAGCACAGCACTGTCGTGGTGCAACTGTCGCAGGGAACCCCATGTACCCCGACACGCAGGTTTCAGTCTTCTGGGGTCCCCGGGACTGTTCTCCATCCCCGGGGCCACACCTGCCAGTCTCTGGCTCCCTATGTTTCACCCCGAATCTCCATGTCACACCGAATTCAGCATTATCTACTCTGACAGGCCTGCTCGGCTGCAGGGCTGGGGCATCACCTGCCCTTGCCTCTTTAATTAGAGGGAAAGCTCATCAGGGCCCAGAGAAACAATCAAGTCTCGAGCTCTGTTCATCCCCACAGCGGCAGCTCTATACCAGCTCTAACGTGAAAACACTGCCTGGCCACCAGGACTGTGGATGCCGGGGAAAATGGAGCACAATAATTAGCAGGCGAAAACCCCTTTTCAACAGCAGAATTCAGTCACAAGGTTTTCATTTTTTGCCCACAGCACTGGAGATGATCAAACCCATGGCCTTGCCCATCCCAGGAAAGCCTGCCACTGAGCTACATCACTGGAAATCAAACCCCGGGCAGGGCACTGCACATGCCTAGCAGGCTTACTGCTGAGCTACATCTCTATTTCAGACACAAGATTTTAAAAAGAAAACAAGAAAAGGTTCTGCGCTTGATAAAGTAGAATCCTTTCATTTGCACTGTGCATAAAACCAGTGCCCTGTCAAAGTCTCAAATTTCAGTTAAGCACAGATTACCTTAAAATCTACTAGGGATCAAAACCAAGCAGGTAAAGCCCTCAGTTTCCATAGGAGGAATGGGGGTGGGGGTGGGGGAGAGGACAGATACTGGCCTAATCTGGAAACAAAGTTCAGTTGAGGAAGCTAATGTAATTCTATAACCCTACAGTCAGCTTTCAAATAGGCAAACTGAACGCAGGGTTTTTTTGTTGTTGACTCATAACAATACCAGATGCCACACAAACTCCTATACCCACTTTACATAAACGACTGACACGCTGGGAAGCTGTACTTAAAATCTAAATTTCACATCTAAATTTCTAAATTTCACAAGAAATTGACACTGTTCTTCTTCAAACTCACCAAGTGTCAGAAGCATGGCCACTGAGCTGACCACACCTATAGCTTCCTCAGTTCTTCCGGAGCACTCAACACTCAAGCAATCCAGTTTCTCCACAGCTCTCTTTCTGACCTGGCAGCATGCTGACTTCAAGTTCACCAGACCCTATGTAAGCTTTGTGACTATTGCTATTAAGGCTTTAAGGCAGGTTTTGATTTATTCACAGACGATGGATACCTGGAGCTTTGCTCCTATCAAAGCTTTTTGGATTACCACATCAAAATGAAAGCTTTTTGGATTGCCACAGAACAAATCCTGGCCCCACTGTGCCCGAGGGCTGCAGGAGGCATGTGCTCAAAAAGTGACTCGAGGAAGCTGGCTTTGTCCAGGATGGTTAGTGTCAACACTTGACCCTGAATGACCTCAGATCTCTGTGTTATTATATTCCATCTGCCCCACATTCACCTGTGAATAAATTCTTAAATAAATGCAAAGTGCATCGAACGATTTGCTTTATTAATCAAGAGTAGAACTGAGTATCTGAAGGTCTGAAATTACGTTTTTATCCACTGACCTTTTTTATTTTCTCACATTTCATTGGTTTCTCTTGAGGTCTGACAAGGCCAGTGCAAGAGCTGTCTGAAGGATCTGGCCTCCCTGGTCCATTTCTAACACCTAAAAAGCAAGTAGAGCAGAAGCTTAGTTACAAACAACATGGATTGAATACAAATGTAGGTTAAGCTAAACAAAACTTAAGCATTCTGTTTCTGCTTAACGGGAACAGAGTACCACAGACTCTGTCAATTACCTCCAAACCTGCTGAGACCTTTTAAGAACTGGTTAGAGGAGGAAAAAAAAAAGAGAGAGAGAACTGGTTAGAGGGCTGGAGAGACAACTCAGTGGATAATGCGCTTGCAGCGCTGGAATAGCCAGGCTAGCGATATCACAGTGGTGGTGGTCTTTATTTTTAAATTAAATGTTAAAACTTGCAAATAAATAAAAACATCACACACCGGGGCATTAACCAGACCCAAACTTACTGATCACCCATAGATGAGACACTGCTTCAAAGAGTAAGATGGAGAGCAATGCCATACCCTTGGGCCAGATACCATGTGTATGTGCTATAAACATACGTTGACTACATACATCTACCATATACATATATGATCTCAAAAACAAAACAAAACAAAACTAATTCGAGCTAGTAAGCAACTCCCTGCAATTCGCTCAATTGTTCAAGAAAATCTTCAAGGTTGGTCAGAGCACTTTACCACATCTGCATGTTTGGACCATTCAAAACTATTCTTAATTACAAAATAATAATAAAACCCAGCCTGTCGGAGAAGACACTTCTTAGATGCAGCCGGTTATGTCCGCTTTAGGCGCAGTTCCTGTAGAATGGCCTTCAGTATAAATATTTAGGTATTAGTCTGCACATCCTTGATATTGCTCCCTGCCAGACTCTCACAGTAAACCAACTTCCTGTCAAGAAGACACATGAGAGATTCCACTGCATTCCACGTGGCTCTGTGCTATTCCAGCTCCAGAGAACAATGCATGTGTGTGTATGTATATGTGTATGTATGTGTGTGTATATGTGTAAGTATGTGTGCATATGTATGCATGTGTGTGCATGTGTGTGAGTGTATATATATGTGTGTGTGTATAGATGTGTGTATGTATGTATATGTGTGTATGTGTGTGTGTTTGTGTGTATATGTGTATATATGTGTGTGTATGTGTGTGTATGTATATGTGTATGTATATGTGTATGTATGTGTGTGTATATGTGTATGCATGTGTGTATGTGTGTATGTGTGTGTTCCTGTGTACACGTGTATGTATGTGTATATGTGTATACATGTGTATGTATGTATATGTGTGTATGTGTATGTGTGTGTATGTGTATATGTGTGTGTATATATGTGTATGTGTGTATGTATATGTGTATGCATGTATGTATGTGTATATGTGTGTATGTGTGTGTATGTATGTGTGTGAGTTGTCCCTTACCACAGCAGCCTTACCATCTGCACATCCTTGATATTGCTCCCTGCCAGACTCTCACAGTAAACTAACTTCCTGTCAAGAAGACATACAAGAGATTCAACTGCATTCCACGTGGCTCTGTGATATTCCAGCTCCAGAGAACAATGCATGTGTGTTTATGTGTGTGTATGTATATGTGTATGTGTGTGTGTATATGTGTAAGTTGGGCTTTTAAAGGAGAAAATACCATGAGACATACATGGACACACTTGTGCTCTTGGAGGGCAGCAGCTGAGGAAGGTGATGTTGGCTAATCTGTATATCCCACCTCTATGCTGGTTCAGGTATCCACAAAGACAACAGAAGTCAGCCACTGCAGATGGCCCAAGGCACAGGCTAGACATTCAAATAAATGTGCTCCAAGGCATAATCATAAAAGCACCTCCTGAAACTAAAATGTGTACATCATGAGAAAGTCTACTTCCTGTATGGCAGGGCAGTGTGACAAAGCCTAGAGTGACCCAAGTTTGAGGAGTCATACTTGTGAATTTCCATTCTTCAAAACGGAACTGTATCTAAAAAAAAAAAAAAACGGGCCGGCAAGATGGCTCAGTGATGGAAGCTCCTGAGTCTGACCCCCAAACCTACATGGTAGAAGGTGAGAACTCACTCCTGTGACTTGTCCTGACCCACACACACAACACACCCACACACACACACAATTGCACAATGCACACATACAATATACAATAAATAAGTGTAAAAATGAACCATAAACTCAAAAAACACAGAATAATAGTTAAGTGCTTTCCGGAATTCAAACTAGCTGTCATTTGTACCTGGGCCCTATAAGCATTTTAAGGTCAACATTCTTTGCCTGTAAATGTCTAAACTGTATCCCTTTGGAGACAAACCAACCACACACTAATCCCCTTCCTCTTCAGGCATCTTTTAAATGTCATGTCGCTCTCAATCTCAGATAACTGCCCACCCACTGCAGCCCTCAGTAGGCTTTCAGAGGATGTGGGACTGTAGCAGGCAGGCAGAGGGTCAGTGCGAGTCTGCCCTAAGAGGCAGGGAACATTTTGTCACCTGGTGAGTGGGACTACCATTTCTGTATTACTTCCTCATGCTTCTAACAATCTTCAACACCACCACCACCACCACCTTCACCACTGCCACCAAACCCCCCTTGCCTCCTAACAGGCACAGATCACAGACAGAACTTGTTTTTAATCATCTTTCAGATCTGAGGTTAGGAGTGATTTGGGGATAGACTATTCAAAGGGGACATAAGACCCCGAGTCACAGCCTAAGGCAAGCACATAACTCTCAACACACCTCACATGCTCTACCATGGGAGGTTGCTCACATTTTCTCTAAGGTCACCAGGCTCTGAGCTGGCTGTGGAGCCAGTCAGGTCCCATCTGCCAGCACCCTCCCCTGGCTATCCTGTCCACTCCTGCAGTGTCTTTCACAGGTTGTCACATCTGTGTTGTAAGCACACACACTCCCACCACCCCGGACATCACGAGGCCCATACCACCATCTATCCCTAAACTGCTACATACTTTCCCTGGACCTGTCTATGGATGGACAGATGCAACCAGCTAACAGGTATCTACTGGAGTGTCTTAGGTGAAGCCTGACCATCTGCCCAGTCAGCCTCCAGTGAACTGTTGCTCCTCCATGTGACAGTCTGATGGATGTCTTAAAATGCCCTAACTGGGTGTCTTAATAAAGAGGATTTATCTCCTGTTCCAGAGACTTGGAAGATATTGATCCCAACTAGATGCTGCTAATTGGCTCCTGGTGAGGCTTCTCCCCAGCCCCGGGCCTGGCCTGCAGACAGCAGCCTTGTTGCTTCCAGTTCATCCAAGCAAGGAGACTGGAAGAATTCCTAGTGTTTCTTACCCTCTTTATGAAACACCAGTTACATCATAAGAGACCCCGAGCTTTCATCTGAATGTCATCCTCTTCTCAAGGCCCAAATTCTAAACACTCTCATCTAGGGTCTGGGTTGGGGTTTGGGGCTGGGCTTGAACACAGTATTCTATCCACACTATAAATCCTAGATACCTCTCATTTTCTCTAACCTCACTGCTGTGTTGCCCTACTTTTCATAAAATAATCAAATTCAAACTAAAAAAAAAAAGAAAGAAAAAAGGAAAAAAGGAAAAAGACAAAGAATCTAGCAGAAGGGTAATGTGGAAGAGGAGTAGACTTCAGGACCTAAGAGGCTGAGGTAGGAAAGCTGCTCCAAGGTCGGGCTAGGCTGCAGAGCATGACGATGTCTCAAGAAACAGAAACACATGGGGAAGAATCCCAGCTCCAACATTTTTACAATGACAGAAGAGTACAAGTGTGAGCAGAGACAGACACACACGTTCCATAGGATCCTGAGCTTGCAATCTTCCCATACAACCATTATCAGCATAGCCTACGGCTCAGTACCTCCCTGTATCACAGGGGCCCCTGGTCCTATGAAAGACCTGTCTGTCACAGCCTCACTGTACTGATAAGCCCAGAGCTGCCACAGGCAGTGACCCCAACCTCCCAAGAGCAGCACAGGCAGTTCCAGTCACTCCCATCAGAGACTAACACAGTAGGATTAAACATTTGACAGAAATGACTGTACTTGTATGACTCTATGCTTCAATATAGACTCGTACAAGGTACATGTTCGGCCCCATCAAAACAGAGGTGTCATCCACTCCTATGCTAACTGTTGCCATACCTGGGAGACGAGTGCACAAGCCTGTTTTGAAAGGTCTTGTTAACTGCCAGAATGGATGAAGCAAATGAGCTATAACTGATGTCATCAAGCTGTCAGAAAGCTTCCCATTGGGTAGCTTCTTGGATTCAAGAATGAGTTGGCAGGAATATTACAAACACTCCGCAACCATGTATAAACTGGGCATGAGTATCTGATATTAGCCAAAGCTTGTATCCCTAAAGACGATGCCCAGATCTTGAATCCTAAATGATCTATGATGAAATATAGAGATATTAGGTAGTCTGAGGCACACATTAACTTTTATAGAGGCTTGCCCCAAATAGGACACTAAGTTAAGGAACACAGGCTGGGCCTTCAGCAGATCTGCCTACTTGGAAGGCTTTTCCCCATTTTGCTGGGCAACAAATGTTTACGCATCTGAAGTTTGTCTTTTGTAAGATCTCGTAGCCAGACCTGCTGGAAGGACAGTGGCCCATCATCAAGCCCCAGCAGCTGGTAACTGTGTAAAAGAACCCAATAGTCGTAAGTGGCCAAACTGTGCAGATAAGTGAACACACATGTATAAAATGCTGACTTGAAATTCCACCACACGCTGTACAGGATCAAATCTGCATTGAATCAATGGCCAGATGTGGGGTATATATGGAAAGTACTAACTCTGCTGGCATTCACATGAGACATATGGAGCTCCTGCATCAGCATCACTAGTGAAAGGCAGGTAGGAGCTCCATCATACACCAAGGTGCTCAGGACAGCTGGTAGACTTTATCTACTGCTCGATTCAGACAGACTGCATGTAGGAGCAGAGGCGGGAAAATGCCATCTCAGTATTCACCAAGCGGCTTTGCATACTTCCTGTCTTGCACTTTCAAAAGATAGATGAAGCTTGGTGTGTTGCCACATACTCACAGTCACAGCAGTGCAGAGGCTGAGACAGGAAGCTTATTAACTGGAGGCCAACTGTGCTACACAGTAAGATCTTGCTTCCAAAACAAACACGGTAGAGTAGAAAGCAAGACCTCCATCCCCACACAACTTGGGTGCAGACATTTCTTTCCACATTCAGACTGCATACAATTCCTACAACATTCCCCAGACCTAATGAAAGAACAAAGCTATATCCTAACTGCAAAATCTCTCTACCTACAAGACCCAAGAGCTCCCGGCCATCTTCCCACCACCGAGTCAAGCCTGTACAAGATAAGGACCTACTGGGAGGCACTCCTGGCAAGGGAGCCTGAAATTACATAAACACTGCCTCAGGACCCAACAGGCTTGAAAATCGTTTCCTCGGCATCAAACTTGGACAAGAACAGTTTTTGTGAAAAGGTGTCCTCAAGAGTGACGTGTATAACACCTTACACAATAACCCTAGAGAATTTTTTGCAATCAGGTTACATGATGGGAAACTCACCCATCTGAGTTGCTCATCTCACAGGTCACTCATTCTCTCCCCACCCATGAAATCTGCTCTAGAGCAGACACGCATTCCAAGTCTATACTCAATTTAGTGTTTCATCAATAAAGGTTTTGTAAGAATGTCTTTCTAATTATCTGTATTATAACTATCTGTATTTCTCTATATCTGTATCCTCTTGACCCACTACAGAAAATGCCATGGATCCTCACCACTGACTACTCTAGAAGAAAAAAGTATCTACTGTGAACAGGATGTCTGACATATTATGACACGTTACGAGTTTTTAAAAGACCCATTTAAAGCAACAGGCTAATACGGTTCTATGTATACCAGAGAATCCCTTTAAATAGATTGAATTTGCATGTTTATATACACATAGTTATCTGGAAGGGAATAGTGTTGACAGTAATTGCTTCTAGCAAACACACTAAGCCACAGTTTGTTCTTAGCGTATCCAGGGTTACAGTGAAAACACATCAGATCTGGTTACTCCAGCTCAGAATCCCCAGTAACTTCTCATCACACTATAAAACAAACTGGAATGCCCTGTCTCTCGGGGGAGGCAAGGATCTGATTGCTGCCACACTTGTGGTCACTGTCCTCATCTCGAAGGCTCCGTGGCCTCCTCCTTCATGCAGGATGTTCAGTCCTTTGTACTTACTCCAGCAGACACAGCACACCCTCTCACCTGGCCTAAAGTCAATAAAGTCTCAGAGGAGCCTGCTGGATACCTGGTGGAACTCCCTATACTCTCGAGCACCGCTGTTTTCCTAATTACTCACTGTCGGGTCCAAAGGAAGCTTCATTTCCCCAAACTCCAAAGGGCAGGCTATATATCCAGAATGAGCCCCACAAGAGGATTCCTGGGGGTTGGATAAAAGCCAGAATTCCTCAGGAACTTGTGACACTGGTTTCATCTGCCAAAAGGAGTCATTTCCCTTCCTTCTGGCAGACACATGGCTCCACTGATGTGTACCTGTGGCTGCATGTCAAAGCCCATGCTGGATTTTCCTCTCCACTGACTTTCTAAGGAGGGACCAGCTGAGAGGCTCAGGTCACAGAAGTGGCAGGATAGCTGGGATAGGATCCTTTCTACCTCTACAACCAGGAGATGGTGGACCCACAACCCTCTCTGCACACCTTTCCCACAAGTGGAGAGCTTCTCTCCAGGGAGTGCTCTGACCCTGGGTCTTAGGTGGGACCACCTGGGAGGCACAGGCCACAGAAGCTGCAGCTTTCATTCATCCATCTACACCCAGAAGGGACAGCTGATCCACAGCCCAGGGCACACAGGTCCTACCAGGGTAGAGCTGATCTCCCAGAAGTGCTGACATAGACTTACAGACCTAGCCAAAGATAGCAAGAACATCTAACACCAAAGATTAACAGATGGCTAAAGGCAAATGCAAGAATCTTACCAACAGAAACCAAGACTACTTGGCATCATCAGAACCTAGTACTCCCACCACAGCAAGTCCTGGATATCTTAAAACACCAGAAAAGCAAGATTTGGATCTAAAATCATATCTCACGATGGTGATAGAGGAATTTAAGAAGAACATGAATAACTCCCTTAAAGAAATACAGAAGAACACAGGTAAACAGGTACAAGCCCTTAAAGAGGAAACACAAAAATCCCTTAAGGAATTACAGGAAAGCACAAACAAACAGGTGAAGGAATTGAACAAAACCATCCAGGACCTAAAAATGGAAGTAGAAACAATTAAGAAATCCATGACAAAGAGAGACAACTCTGGAGATAGAAAACCTTGGAAAGAAGTTAGGAGCCATAGATGCAAGCATCACCAACAGAATATAAGACATAAAGAGAGAATCTCAGGTATAGTAGATAACATAGAAAATATTGACACAACGGTTAAAGAAAATGCAAAATGCAAAAAGCTCCTAAACGGAAACATCCAGGAAATCCAGAACACAATGAGAAGACAAAACTAAGGATTCTAAACCTAAGGTATAGAAGAGAGTGAAGACATCCAACTTAAAGGGCCAGGAAATATCTTCAAGAAAATTATAGAAGAAAACTTCCCTAACCTAGCCCAAGAACATACAAGAAGCCTACAGGACTCTAAATAGTTTGGAACAGAAAAGAAATTTCTCCTGTCAGATAATACTCAAAACATCAAATGCAAAAAACAAAGAAAGAGTATTAAAAGCAGCGAGGGAAAAAGGTCAGGTAACATATAAAGGCAGACCTATCAGAATTACACCAAACTTCTTGCCAGAGACTATGAAAGCTAGAAGATCCTGGGTTGATGTCATACAGACCCTTAAAGAACACAAATTCCAGCCCAGACTACTATACCCAGCAAAACTATCAATTACCATAGATGGAAAAGCCAAAGTATTCCATGACAAAACCAAATTTATACAATATTTTTTCTACAAATCCAGCCCTTCAAAGGATAATAACGGAAAACTCCAACACAAGGAGGGAAACTACATCCTAGAAAAAGCAAGAAAGCAATCTTCCAATAAAACTAAAAGAAGATAGCCACATGAATAGAATTCCAACTTTAACAACAAAAATAACAGGAAGCACCACTTTTCCTTAATATCTATTAATATCAAGGGACTCAACTCACCAATAAAAAGACACAGGCTATCAGACTGGGTATGTAAAGAGGACCCAATATTTTGTTGCAATCCAGAAACCCACCTTAGTGACAAAGACAGACGCTACCTCAGAATAAAAGGATGGAAAACAATTTTCCAAGCAAATGGTCCCAAGAAACAACCTGGAGTAGCCATCCTAATATCAAATAAAATAGACTTTCAATCTAAAGTAATCAAAAAAGATAAGGAGGGACACTTCATACCCATCAAAGGTAATATCTACCAAGATGAACTCTCAATTCTGAACCTCTATGCTCCAAATGCAAGGGCATCTACATTCATAAAAGAAACTTTACTAAAGCTCAAAGCACACATAGCTCCCCACACAATAATAGTGGGAGATTTCAATACCCCACTCTCTGCAATGGACAGATCATGGAAACAGAAATTAAACAAACACACCGTGAGACTAACAGAAGTTATGAAACAAATGGATCTAATAGATATCTCTAGAACTTTTCATCCTAAAACAAAAGGATATACCTTCTTCTCAGCACCTCATGGAACCTTCTCCAAAACTGACCATATAATTGGTCACAAATCAGGTCTCAACAGATACAAGATTGAAATAATTCCCTGCATACTATCAGATCACCATGGACTAAGGCTTCTCCTCAATAAGAACATAAACAATAGAAAGCCCACATATACATGGAAGCTTAACAACACTCTACTCAATGGTAACCTGGTCAAGAAAGAAAGAAAGAAAGAAATTAAAGACTTTCTAGAGTTTAATAAAAATGAAACCACAACATACCCAAACTTATGGGACACAAGGAAAGCAGTACTAAGAGGAAAATTTATAGCTCAGAGTACCTCCAAAAAGAAACTGGAGAGAGCATACACCAGCAATTTGACAGCACATCTGAAAGCTCTAGAACAAAAAGAAGCAAATTCACCCAAGAGGAGTCAAGGCAGGAAATAATCAAACTCAGGGCTGAAATCAACCAAATGGAAACAAAAAGAACTATACAAAGAATCAACCAAACCAGGAGCTGGTTCTTTGAGAAAGTCAACAAAATAGATAAACCCTTAGCCAGACTAACTAGAGGGCACAGAGACAGTATCCTAATTAACAAGATCAGAAATGAAAAGGGAGACATAACAACAGACATGGAGGAAATCCAAAAAATCATGAGATCCTACTACAAAAGCCTATACTCAACAAAACTGGAAAACATGCATGGACAATTTTCTAGACAGATACCAGGTACCAAAGTTAAATCAAGATCAGATAAATGATCCTAACAGTTCCATATCTGCTAATGAAATAGAAAGAGTCATTAATAGTCTCCCAACCAAAAAAAGCCCAGGACCAGATGGTTTTAGTGCAGAGTTTTATCAGATCTTCAAAGAAGACCCTAATACCCATACTCCTCAAACTATTCCACAAAATAGAAACAGAAGGTATTCTATCCAATTCATTCTATGAAGCTACAATTACTCTGGTACCTAAACCACACAAAGACCTAACAAAGAAAGAAAACTTCAGACCAATCTCCCTTATGACTGTCGATGCAAAAATACTCAATAAAATTCTTGCAAACCGAATCCAAGAACACATCAAAACGATCATCCATCATGATCAAGTAGGCTTCATCCCAGGGATGCAGGGTTGGTTCAATACACGGAAATCCATCAATGTAATCCACTATATAAACAAACGTAAAGAAAAAAAAATCATGATCATCTCATTGGATGCTGAGAAAGCATTTGACAAAATCCAGCATCCCTTCATGATAAAAGTTTTGGAAAGATCAGGAATTCAAGGCCCATAGTTAAACATAGTAAAAGAAATATATAGCAAACCAGTAGCCAACATCAAACTAAATGGAGAGAAATTTGAAGCAATCCCACTAAAATCAGGGACTAGGCAAGGCTGCCAACTATCTCCCTACCTATTCAATATTGTACTTGAAGTCCTAGCCAGAGCAATTAGACAGCAAAAGGAGATCAAAGGAATACAAATTAGAAAGCAAGAAGTCAAGTTATCACTATTTGCTGAGGATATGATAGTATACTTAAGTGACCCCAAAAATTCCACCAGAGAGTTCTTAAACCTAATAAACAACTTCAGCAAAGTAGCTGGATATAAAATTAATTCAAGCAAATCAGTGGCCTTCTTCTACACAAAAGATAAACAGGCTGAGAAAGAAATTAGGGAAACACCACCCTTCACAATAGTCACAAATAATATAAAATACTTTGGTATGACTATAACTAAGCAAGTAAAAGGTCTGTATGACAAGAACTTCAGTCTCTGAAGAAGGAAATTGAAGAACATCTCAGAAGATGGAAAGATCTCCCATGCTCATGGACTGGCAGGATTAATATAGTAAAAATTGCCATCTTGCCAAAAGCAATCTACAGTTTCAATACAATCCCCATCAAAATTCCAATTCAATTCTTCAGACTTGGAAAGAGCTATTTGCTAATTCATCTGGAATAACAAAAAACCTAGGAAGGCGAAAATTATCCTCAACAATAAAAGAACCTCTGGTGGAATCACCATTCCCAACCTTAAACTGTACTACAGAGCAATTGTGATAAAAACTGCATGGTATTGGTACAGTGACAGGCAGGTGGATCAATGGAATATAACTGAAGACCCAGAAATGGACCCACACACCTATGGTCACTTGATCTTTGACAAAGGAACTAAAACCATCCACTGGGAAAAAGATAGCATTTTCAACAGATGGTGCTGGCTCGACTGGCAGTTAGCATATAGAAGAATGCAAATCGAACAACTCCTACCTCTTTGTACAAAGCTTAAGTCCAAGTGGATCAAGGACCTCCTCACAAAATCAGATATACTGTAACTATTAGAAAAAAAGTGGGAAGAGCCTGGAGCACATAGGCACAAAGGAAAATTTCCTAAACAGAACACCAATAGCTCATGCTCTAAGCATTGACAAATGAGACCTCATAAAATTACAAACCTTCTGTAAGGCAAAGGACACTGTCAATAGGACAAAACGGCAACCAACAGACTGGGAAAAGATCTTTACCAATTCTATATCCCATAGAGGGCTAATATCCAATATATACAAAGAACTCAAGAAGTTAGACTCCAGAGAATCAAATAACCCTATTAAAAATGGTGTACAAAGCTAAGCAAAGAATTCTCAGCTCAGGAATACTGAATGGCTGAGAAGCACCTAAAGAAATGTTCAACATCCTTAGTCATCAGTCAAATGCAAATTAAAACAACTCTGAGATTCCACCTCACAACAGTCAGAATGGCTCAGATCAAAAATTCAATAAAAAGCTCACAGATGCTGGCAAGGTTGTGGAAAAAGAGGAACACTCCTTCATTGCCAGTGGGAGTGCAAGCTGGTACAACCACTCTGGAAATCAGTTTGGCAGTTCCTCAGGAAATTGGACATAGTACTACCAGAGGGCCCACCTATGCCATTCTTGGGCATATACCCAGAAGATGCTCCAACATGTAATAAGGACACATGCTCCATTATGTTCATAGCAGCAATAGCCAGAAACTAGAAACAACCCAAATGTCCCCCAACAGAGTAATGGATACAGAAAGTGTGGTACATCTACACAATGGAGTACTATTCAGCTATTAAAAACAATGAATTTATGAAATTCTTAGGGAAATGAATGGATTTGTTGAATATCATCCTGAGTGAGGTAACCCAATCACAAAAGAACACACATGGCATGCATGCTCTGATAAGTAGATATTAGCACAGAAGCTCAGAATACCCAAAATACAACCCACAAACCACAAGAAACTCAAGAAGGAGGAAGACCAAAGTGTGGACGCTTCGTTCCTTCTTAGAAGGGGGAACAAAATACCCATCTAAGGAGTTGCAGAGACAAACTATGGAGCAGAGACTGAAAGAAGGACAATCCAGAGACTGCTCCACTGGGATTCCTTCCCATATTCAATCACCAAACCCAGGCAGCATTGTGGATGCCGGCAAGGCAGCCTGACATAACTGCCTCCTGAGAGGCTCTGACAGTACACGACTAATACAGAAGTAGAGGCTTACAGCCATCCATTGGATTGAGCATAGGGTCCCAAAGGAGGAGCTAGAGAAAGGACCCAAGGAGCTGAAGGGTTTGTAGCCCCTTAGGATGGACAATATGAACTAACTAGTACCCTCAGAGCTCCCAGGGACTCAACCACCAACACAAGGAGTACACATGGTGGGACTCATGGCTCCAGCAGTATATGTATAACAGAGGATGGCCTAGTTGGTCATCAATGGGAGGAGAGGCCCTTGGCTCTGTGAAGGTTCTATGCCCCAGTGTAGGGGAATGCCAGGCCCAGGAAGTGGGAGAGGGAGGGCTGGTGAGCAGGGGGAGGGGGAGGAAACAGGGTTGTTTTTGTCTTTGATATTTTTTCGGAAGGGTAACCAGGAGAGGAGATATCATTTGAAATGTAAATAAAGAAATATCTAATAAAAATACAAAAACAAAACAAAACAAAACAAAACAAAACCAAGCCACATGTAGGCCAGGCCCCCTCAGCGTCACCTGACAGACATTTTGAAGTCCACACTAGCACCATCGCCCTTCACCCTTCCCAGGCTTCGCTTTTTCCAGATTCCATTTGTCCTCTTTATAACTGAGCTTTTACCCCTCCTCCTCAGCTAGTCTCACTACACTCTGACTCTCTTCCTAGTCTCTCACTTTATTCTTTCTCACTTCTACTCTCCTTCTTCCCCAGCCCTGGCCGCGTCCACTCTATGCCCCTCTCTCTGCTCTGGACTCTTCCGAATACCTTTGGCTGTTCTCTCTCATGTCTACAATAAAAATCTTAACCCAGTGCATGGACCTGTCATGTCTGCAATACACTCACTAGCTGACACCATATCTTATCTGGCTTAACCATTTGTCTTCTTCAGGGAACTTAGAACCTGTTGGTGGTAGGGGTGCATACTGTTTCCTTCTCTGATCTCTTCTTTTTTTTTTGGTTTTTCAAGACAGGGTTTCTCTGTATAGCCCTGGCTGTCCTAGAACTCACTCTGTA
>NW_022196905.1:162085817-162086535 GCF_008632895.1 Mastomys coucha | reverse complement strand
ATTTTTCAAGTGAAGTAAAATAAGGCTGCTCTAAAATAAAAAAGAGTGGCCCCTGGGGAATGTTTTATGTTTTCACTCCTACATAGGTTACTAACACTACAGAAGGTGGTGTGTCTTTATCATTAAGGATTTCATCAGGATCAAGGTGGATCTGAGGTTTTTCATGTTCACATACCATTGGGGTTCTCTCTGAATCATGATTTCTTTGACAACATCATTTTGTTCAGTCCGGGGAAGCCATAGTAGGTCATGTTTCCATTCCATCAAGACTCACCTTCAGCTTGTGGTCCAGAACCCTCTCCTGATCTCTCAGAAGATTCTCCCTTTCCATCTCCATTTTCTTCTGCAGCTGGGCCATGTTTTCTGTAAAGCTTTTCATTTGGGCCTCAATCTCTTGCTCTTGCCTCTTCTGCTGCTGCCTCATTATCTCCAGTTCCTTTTCAGCTGCCTCTTTCTTGGCCAGTTCAGCTGTATCACAAGGATTTAGGAGAAGGAAGAAAAAAGTCAGAACTGAGATCTACCCCTTCTGATCTCAGAGATCAGGCTGATTTCCACATGAAAACTCTCGGCAACTTCACATCATCATGTATGACACCTTATGTGATGGACATGCACTGACTGGCTAGGCATGCAACACAAGCCCCAATCATAGTTTTCAGGTCTAGAAGAGGATGCAGAAGGGAGGTTCTTGTCTGCAGGATCTTCCTATCCATCAGTC